>NC_081198.1:16693906-17299531 GCF_902713425.1 Acipenser ruthenus | reverse complement strand
TATAAAGTCGAATGTAACATGCTGAATAATGTTACGCTAACATATTGAATTACATAGCGCTTTGTAGCTTTCCATATGGTTTCGAAAAACTGACAAAAATTGAAAAATGTGACATTATGGCTTCCGGTAGACTTTTGCGATACCATTTTGTAGTTTCTTTGATTACATGATGTTAAATAAAATATGTTCTTTATATATATATATATATATATATATATATATATATATATATTTATTTTATTATGTCTCAATCCTAAAATTATAGGTGATGCAAAACTTTCAGCCATAGCTGTGTATTTTTTAGATACACCTGATTGAAAAAACGAAACAAAACATGTTCATCAAAACAACATGAAACTGCACATGAAACTCCACCAACAAAACATCTTATCTCAGGTTTGGATAATGGAAGAGCAGTAACACTAAAGTCTGGGTACAGCTAAACTCTTTACAATGTCCACGTACCTGGGTCTCACCATCTACTGTCAGGAGTTTATTTAGTTTTTTCAGGATGTTGCCCTTCATTTCATCTGCTTCTGCAAGACTCTGCATTGCAACAACTCTGATGATTTTAGATGCTGCTTTATTCCCTGTTTGGAGTTCAAGCTGAATCTTCTCTATTGTTGCTTCACTACTGTGTGCTGTCAGTAAAACACAAATGATTAGGGACAGTTCTGAAACACACACACAGACAGGAAGTGGGTAAAGAAGTCAATGAGTGAGGGAAGACCAACACTGCTTTCTGTTTATACCACTATTAATTACACATGTAATTTATACCACTATTAATTAAGCATTTACATTATACCACTATTACATTAACCTTTACTTACACCATTATTAATTAACCAAATACGCTTTTGATCATTGTTGCATCTACAGCCCCTAAATTTTGGTTGGCTCAAGTCCATAGGTGGTAAAGAAGCCTTACATGGTTTCAGGGCTATTTTACAATGATGTTGCCCAATTATCTTGTAAAGTGGGGAGTCTCTGAGAAAAGCAACATTTTCGGATTTTCCCTCAAAGCAAACTTCAAATCCAAAATTCTTGGCCTTGGCGCAGGCACTTCGCGTTGCACGAGAGCCTCTACGGTTCTGATGCTCGCCGGAGTTCATCAGCTCTTGGGACATCATCTCAGCAGAGGGCCTGGCCTAAATTGAAAAGTAGAACGAAAAATAATTGTTTAAAATGTAACTTACTGATTATGCTTACTGTGGTTTTTACACTTATTTATTTCAAGGATCGCAATGAATACTGTGGGTTTCTACATTTTGAGGACTGCAAAGAGTAATGCATTGCTCCGTCTCATTTGCGCCATTATACCACTTCACTCACACTCTTTTTATGAGACAAAACAGAAAAGTCTGTTTGCTTTGGCTCTGAATTATGTGTTATAAATTGGGAGCACTACTGAACATTCATGAAGTGCCATGAGTCACTACTGCAGAAACTAATGCTCTGTGATGAAATGATGAACTTTCTCATCCAGTTGTTCTGCATGTATTTACCTCAACCAATACTTGGAGAGATTATGATTGTGATGAGTAGAAAATACATTTCATGAAAATGTTTCCAATCACTTTTCAAAGAATGAGCGAGACCGAGTTGGTTAAAATACAAGAGAACTTCAATGGGTCATGCTTACAAATTTCCCGGCTCTTTCTCTTTCATTTGAATCTTCTGTCCCTGAATTGAACTGTTCGTTCAATATGTCTCTCACGGCTTCTTCTGGTAACAGTGGGTTTTTTTTGGCGGCATCCAGATCTTCAACGTTTCTCGATATAGCGAAAGCCTGAGCACTTTAAAAACAACAAATATATGAAGAATACAGTTCCGGTTAGCTTCAGGAGGAAAACCATGCGCGGAGAAGCAAATATAAATAGTTATTTCCAAACCCATTTCTACAACAAAAATACTGAACTGTATTTATAAACATGTATTATTAGCGTACAGGCATGTGAGAAATAAGTTAGTACTGGAAAGGCCTGTAGAAGTGTCTTTGTTACTTACACTCTCATAAATATATCTCATATAAGTATTTTTTTGTTTGTTTTTTACATATTATATACCCTGCCGTAAAGGCAAAGGGCCAATTTCATAAGAGATTTTCAGCATGTTCCATATGAACATATGTTTTAATACTTTTTTTTTTTTTTTTTTTTTTTATAAATGTAGTCGTTGCCAATTAGTTTTTATTATTTTCTCCCCAATTTGAAATGCCCAATTATTTTTTAGGCTCAGCTCACCGCTACCACCTCTGCGCTGACTCGGGAGGGGCGAAGATGAACACATGCTGTCCTCCGAAGCGTGTGCCGTCAGCCGCCTGCTTCTTTACATTCAGCAGACTCACTGTGCAGTCGCCTCAGAGCTACAGCGTCGGAGGACAACGCAGCTCTGGGCAGCTTACAGGCAAGCCCGCAGGCGCCCGGCCAGACTACAGGGGTTGCTGGTGCGCGGTGAGCCGAGGACACCCTGGCCAACCTAACCCTCCCTCCCCCCGGACGACGCTCGGCCAATTGAGCGCTGCCCCTTGGAGCTCCCGTCCACGGTCGGCTGTGGAATAGCCTGGACTCGAACCGGCGATGTCCAGGCTATAGAGCGCATCCTGCACTCTAGCGAATGCTTTTACTGGATGCACAACTCGGGAGCCCCTCAGTCTTTTAATACTGTAATGTACCTTAAAGACAGGACTTCAGTCTCCTGCTGGCAGGGTTCAGATTCAATCTTGAAGTTCTTTTCCTTCAAGTCAATCTTTGCTGTAAACTTCATTGGGACTGTTGTGCGCGCTTTAACATGTAATTCCACTCCGGTCTGAATCACATGGGTATTGATGCCCATCACTGCGATAGTGTGCATAGCAATACTGGAAGAAGAACACATATTAATTGTTTTACAGTCAATTACAGTCCTCCAATATCCATAGATTCAAAAACACATAGACAAATGTTTCAGCAGGTCCTTCTCTATCCCAGAATCATATAAAAAGACCAAATGCCACCACAATATAAATGGCATATAAATCAGTTAATAGACTTTCGTTACACAAAACAAAGAAATACCTGGGGGTGACATCAGTATGAAGCACGATGTTGGAATTCAGTAACTGAGCCACATTGAAATCATTGGTGGGAGAAGGTGTGATGTGAGCTTGAACTGAGTAAAAAAATAATAATAAAAAAAATATATATTTATATATATTTTAACCAAAAACAATACAAATTCAAGGAAATACAGCTGTATGGAGCAATCCTCATTTGAATTTCTTACCATTTATATCAGCAGTTGTCACAGCAGACACATAGATGCTCATTTCCATTGGAAGGCCGATGCAAGTGGGCAAAATCCGCCGCACTTCAGCGACCAGTAAGGGCTTGGACAACTGTGCAGCTGCTCCTCTCTCAAGCTGGTTCACTACCCTCTTTATCACAGTCTGCCTCTCCACCGGCTCTCTGACCGCCTGTGCAGAGCCATTCAAAACAGGGTGAGACTCAAGGTTTTTAATGTTACATGAATAAACCCTATCACAAGAAACCTCTTCCCCTGTATAAGGCTGCATAAGATTCAGTAATGCTTAGAAGGCAGGAAAAACCTGAAAAATCAATCTGTAATGATTTAATGTTACATACCTGCAGAGCTTCTTGAATGGTTTTCTTATCCAGTCGAGAAAAGGAAATCTCTTGTCCAAACAGCTTGATGTATGCGGACGCTAGGGTTTTCTCCGACGGTACAGACTTCCATCCACTGAGCTGCAGATTGAGGGAGAGTTATTCTTTCTACTGACAAACGGCACATTTCTTCAAGGTTTCGTTGTTATAAGTTTTCACACCCTTAATTTGCAGTCCATTTATTAAGTGCGCGTCAGGCGTGTCAGGTCCAATTTATTTTCACACGCGCAGTTAATTTTAGACACGCTGTTTAAAAGTTTTTTTTTTTTTCACAGTCAAACAGGTTTAAAAGGCCCTGCATATCAACAAAGCACTCACTAGGCATCTCCAGCCCCGCCCCACCCTTTCGTTCGCTATCGCTTTCACATATGCTAATAAATAAATAATAATAATAATAATAGTCGTACATACCGATCAATCATCTCCTGATCACTCGTTTTATCACCAAACTCAATAATGCAATCCAAGTCATTATTTTATTACTATAACATCTCAAAAAAGCTCTGCAAATGTCTGTGATAGTCTCTGTGCGCTGATGCAGTATCAGCCAGCTTGTTTCCTTATGACCGCCCCTATGGGATGCCAGGGGCAGGTATGACTATTCATGACATAAGCCATTTTTTTTTTTTTTATCGGCTTGTCTCGGCTCCTGTCACTCCCACTCGGCCATTGAATGGTTTTCTCGGCTAGAAACCCGTTTTTTGTGGGTTTTTTTGATGATGTCGGACAAGGTCCGACAACGGACCGGATAGGAATAATTGCAATTTCGGACCAGGTCCGACAATGGACCGCAAAGGGTTAAAACCACAAATCATTAATAATATGTTTTGGCACAATACTTTATAATTATATTATTCAGGTATATTTGATTATGCACAATATAACAAAAAAAATGTGACATCAAAGCAAACTCCCCCCTTTACTTACCATCTTCATAATTTGCTGGATCTTCCCAGCTGAAGGCATTTGGTCTATGTGCTCATGGTTTTGCATTAGAACCTCCTGCAGGCCTTCTGTATGTAAACCAATCTAGATAGGACAAACCAAAAGGGTGGTTATTGTTCTGCAGCCTTAAATTCTAAGAAAGCAAACAGACAGAGAGACAGACCTTGATGTTCCTGATTTACATATCGTTCCGTTCTAATATAAATGTACAGATTCTGAATTTCACGGGTGACATACCTCCAGAGGATCAGCGGTTGCAGCGAGAATGTAAGCTTGTAATTTCATCACCACAGCTGATGGGAGGATGCTGGCTGCGTTGTTAATTATATGGATGTTTGCCGCTGCTCCAGCCATCAGTGGATCTACAAAGAAGAAGAAGAACAAGTCTTACTGTCAGTATTTGGGTTAACAGCACCCCACAGGCAAATTGTAAACCAGTATATTGAAAGTGATTATTCAACACAGGCACTTGATGTGCAATTACTGATGTAAAAGATATTCAGCAGATATTAAACAGCACTAAAAAGAAACTAAAAGCGCATGTAGTCTATTTCTTTCTGTTACAGCACATACAAAGTCAAGGAATAGGTTTTGGATTGATCTAAATGGTGGTGCTGCTACTGTTTAGATCAATTAAACAGAACTTAATGACAAATAATTCTCATTGAAATGTATTTAAAATTGTATAACCTCTCTTGTTTGGTGCTGCTACTGTAAGTCTATATATATATATAAACAACTGGCACAGGCCAAAGTTTTGTTTAATTTCTTTCCTTTTACTTACATTTGAAAGTATCCATGTGCATAGCCTTGCTGTACCGATAGCTCAGCCTGTCAAGTTTACGACTGAGCAGTTTAACAGCTACGTTACAGGCTGAAGATCTGTTGAGACAATAGATTGTGAGTGTCTGTTAATCCTACAACCCTTATTAATATCCACCATGGGGCATCTGCACTGCAGTTTCTGAATATTTACTTTCTTACCAGTTTAATATACTTTTGTGATTGTTTTGCATGATTCTTTATAGCTGTTTCTGCCTACTGATATTTTTTTTACCAGGCTTACAAACTAATCCCCTTATTCAGCCACAGGGACTGCTTCTGAAAAGACTTGTAAAAGATGAATTTCTGAAGTGAGGTGTATTTAGAAATGTCCGCTAGAGGTGCGCAACTATAATTTCTACCCCCTCTGAAATGACAGCTTGTGGTCATTTTTCAAAATACCTCACTTCAGAAATTAGAAGCAGACCGAGTTGTAACTAAGTGCCCCCAGAAGAAATAACAATAGAGGCAATAGTGTTATATTACAATATTAAGAAATGATATGAGACGAAAATGTGGATGATATAGAGTCCATTAATAAAAGGAAAGTTTGTTTCTTTTTTTTTAAAGAATAACTGAAAGTTATAGTCACGGATGTACTGGATATGTGTTCAGGGCTTGCTTACAGTGCATGGTTCTCTGGGGCAGTACTTCTAGTGAGAGCCTTCATGTGGGAGTAGGTGAAACTGGCCACTTGCAAACTGGTCTCCTTCAGCAGGGCCTCAGCTAGCGTTGCCACCAGTGCCATGCTGGGTCTGGTTTCAAGCAGAACCATGGAGGCAACCATTCTGACCTCAGAGTGAAGCTGGTGATCCATAAAGAGTTGCATGGTAAGTTCTTGCACCTGCACGAAGAAAGAAAATACAAAAAAAAAATATTTTTTTGAGTTACATACAGACCCTGATTAGCTTGAATCTTTGACGACCTATGTTACATTAGCTAACCCTTATAAAAGTTTACCACAATATTTCTGCACAGTATTTTTGCAGTTTTACTTTCCCCATGATTATACTATGCATTTACCATAGTTTACCCTAGTTTGTTATGTTTATTAATATGCTTTACCTTGCTATTGTTTACAATGCTTTCACTATGCTTTATTACACTCTGCTGTGCTTTTACTATAGGAAATTTTTATAAGGGAAGCTATAGACCAGTTGTAAAAGTTTTATTTTCCTTTCAAGCTAAATGCCGTACAGAAGTGCACTTTAACAACAATCTGGACCAATGTGTTCACAAGCTGTCACCTTTCCTGGTTCCTTCTTGGCGATGTTCCTGAGAGCCATCACAGCATCTACTTGAATTTTGACTGGAAGCTGTGAAGCTCCAGAGGAAAACCCTGGTAGGCATTTCTGGATGCGCTTGATACTAGAAGGCTGTCCTGCATTGCCCAAAGCCTTCAAGGCAAGGACTGTCTCCTCTTCATGGGCTCTGCTTATAGCATCATTGGCAAAGTCATGGAGGGGCTTTATTGGGGGAAAAAAAAAAGATTTTAGGTTCAGCTCCAGTGCTCTTCTTACAAGGCACACATTGCAATCCTCAGGGTTGCTGTTTGTGGTTGTATTAAAATACACTGATACTGCTGTGGCTGCTGTTGTTTGGTGTGTTAGATGCACTTCCTGTAGAGTACATTTAGAACAATTGTCCACAATGACAATATGCACCGAAGTACAACAAAAGGATGTGATTATAAGGAGAAAAAAAACATCTCACATTTTAATGTGTTGTGAGAGTCGGGGCATGAAGAGATAATACTGTACCTTCAAAGCTTCCTCACGGCAATTGAGAGTCTCTGCACAGTATCTGTTCACCATGGAGCCATACGCCAGCACAGCATGTTTACGAAGTACAGGGCATTTCAGATTAGCCCGGTCAAACACCAGTTCCTGAGGGGGTGAATTGTCAATAGTTAAAATTTCCAATTCCCAGTTTGCTCTTAATATTACTATAACCACACAACCTTAAAATTCCCAAGCATTTGTTGCTATTACACCTAAAAAAAAGAGAATCTGAATATAGCCATAGATCTTTTGCTACTGGTCTTCAGAAAATACCCTTATTGAAGTTGTCCCCGGTTAGTCTGCTTAGTCATTGTCCACATGCTTTTTTCCTGATCATGCTATGCATTTACTTTGCGTTACAAATGGCTGTGTGCCCATTGTGGTGTCTACTTTATCGTGTTTGCTTATGCTTTGATTCAGGGGTTCCTTTGAAAACAAAAAGGTACCAAATCTCATCATTAAAGAAGAGGGATTGCATTTTTCTTTCAAGACCTAATGTATTTGCTTTGGTTTATAGTATCTTACATATATGCTTCAAGTTCTCAACTGCTTGTAGGTTCCGTGCCTTATTGTTGGTGTCAGTAGCTGCATGCCGACGTAGCCTTGTTTTAACATAATCTATTCGATGATCAGGAGCGACGACACTGTCTCAGGGTGTTTCACCATTTAGGTTGTGAAAAACCAAGTACATCAAGTTCTAAGTTAAAACACAAATCTCTTAACTTTGGCTCCCAATTACAACATCATAAAGTAGGCCCAAGATAGCTGTCATACTCACAGCAGCCATTTGCACTATTTGGTGGTTCGTTTGGACTAAGTGCATTGCAGTGACTAGAGTCTGGATTGCTTCAGCGTCTGTGAGATCTCTCTTCATGATCCTCTGGCTGATGAACCTGAATGCAGTGGGTGTAGCAGCCGCAGGGAGTGCATCCAGAATCCAGCGCCTTTCAATTAGAAAGAAGGGATGTGAAGAAAACATGTTCTAAGGCTTATTTTTAAATTTCACCCTGTATATTATCTATATGTTTGTGGAAATGAGACACATCTATATTTCCATATGGAAGTATATTTGGGAGTTTTCACACTACTGATTTTTTCTAGAATTTTTTTTTTAATGCTTAAGTTGTCAAGTACAAACACAATTGAAAAGCATTGCATATCCCAGGTAGGTTTTATGTTTCACTGGAAAGGAGAGCTGGAGCCTCATTGCGGTCCAGTGCTATTACCTGTAAAGCTGTGTTTTTTCGTACTGCCTCCAGATGCCCTCAATGTTTTCATGGGTGCAGGCCCGTAGCAGCTGAGTAAGCTGCAGGAACTTGGAGGGGGCATCAGATTGAACCTGCTGCTGATTGTTCTGGACAAGATGCTGAAGGACTTCTTTGATCTTTAAAAGGGAGAATTCGGGGTTGTAGGAAACATTATGTTTCAGGACTGAACTTCACAGGATAAATATATTTTAACCCTCATAAGGTAACTTGGGGTCCGTTTGGACCCCACTGTGCTTTAGTATCAGTTATTATGTAGATCTAGTGACTTGATTTTTGTTTCCTTTTAGGTAGTTGTCAGGCACCCATCCTGTTACACTATACAAAGGATAATTCTAGTCCAGGTAGTCTGGTTGAATTTCCCAAATTGTTTTTGGTTTGGGGTCTGTATGGACCCCAGGCGTAGTGTATCGGTGGGCCCGACCTTCTTGCGTGAATACCTCAGGCACCATAATAACTTCCTGGTTCAAGGCTTGTTTGAAAGTACAGAATTAGAGCTTTCCAATGATGTATCATATGTCCTCAACAGACGTTCCTAAGCAATAACAGCAAACCGAAACTAAGACTTAAGTCATGTGATAAGAGTCAGCACCTAAGTTCCGTTTGTTGCCTATTACTCGGTCTCTTCAACAGATACCAAATGAAAGAGGAGGCTTGGAGCTTTCCACTGACATATCAAGGGGCCGTGATAAATTCCTAGAATAAACTACAGCATCCAGAATACAGTGGTGCCTTCCCTTGCTAGGAGACAGCTGTGCGCATTGGGCGTCTTATCCATTTTGCAAAGCATAAACAACACATTATACCAAACGATGGTTAGACGTAAAGGAAAAGCAAAATAAAGTGTTCATTTACACATTTTCATTCATTCACTTACTCCAGTTGTTAGTTATATGTTGGACTCCAGGTTACCAGGAAAGTCAATTTTTCAACGTATCCTTGTGAGGGTTAACAAAGCAGGTGCTTTATCATTAGAAAAAAAAATATGCCAAAAGGTTGAGTCCAAAATTGGTCCTATTACATTAATACAATACTGAAAATTATTTTAAAATTGTATTTCTCTTATCTTATTCAGCTTTTGTACAGCGGTGTGTAATCTGTCAACAATATAGTTGCATCATACATTTGTGGTCTAAAATAAAAAAAAATTCTTTCACATACTGACCTTAGTCTCCGGGCTTCTAGTCTTAAAAAGCTGAATTGGGGTCTGGAGAATTTCAGAGGCAAACTGGTACTGAATAGACCCTCGGTTCTTTAACTCTTGCTCTGGAACAGTTACGTGGACTACTTTAGCATCCTCCAAAATAAGCTTCTGCCTGTTTAAGCAAATATCAGTGAAACAAGTTGTTATTTATTAAACGGTGCAATGCAGTGTCAGAGACAGGAATCCTGAAGCCAAATCTTGTTATACAGTTTAATACACAAATGTAACTGGAAAACGTTAGCCCTTTTATTGAGATTCCTTTTATCTCAACTGCTGTTAAAATGAGGATAGAGTAACAAATTGGCCATTATTCTTCTTCTCCTTCCTCATAATAATAATACAGTAGACTATTGCTACTATAACTACCGGTACTACTATTACTACAACTACTACTATTACTGGTAATAATAATAATAATAATAATAATAATAATAATAATAATAATAATAATAATAATAATAATAATAATATAACCAGTGTGGTTCAGGGAGCAGGAGCAAGATAAGTTTATTTTTTTATTACTACAGTGTCACTGTACCTTGCTTCAGTGATGGCAGCGCCAGTCATTTCATTAAATGGAGTGAGCTGGTGCACCTCTTGTGAAGTGGCTTGAGTGATCAGAGTGCCAGCGTCTGTGGGCTTCAGGATGTAAGTGTAGGCAGCAGTACCCCTGGAGTTCTTTCTAATCTGAATACAAATAAAAGACCACTTTTTGTATATTTAAAACAATATGTTTATTTTATTTCTAATACAGTACAAGTTAAAGATTGAGTTAGGGCTGTGTAAAGGTTAGAGACCAAGTTTAAACATGTATTCCCTTCGGTTTAGTAAAAGATTAACTCAGTACCTTCTATATTTCTTACCAAATGACAGCACTGTTTGAGCAATGTAGACTATGTGCAACATTCCTGTGAACTGGTGCCAGGATTGTGTTTCTTTTGGAATAGGCAATCACAAAGTGTAAACGCTACAGGTTAGTTAACTGCAGTTAGTTTAGACATTTACAAATATTTGTGAGTGGGAAAGTCCTAGTGATTATTTTGACACCAAAGTTGGTCCAACTGAAAGGTATCAAAACTGGAACTGCCCTCATGCAACCCCCTAAACATAAGACATCCAGCACATACAACACATTATTTAAAGAAACTGACCTTTCTGCAGTTTGAGCATGTGTGTGAATAAGCCATGCCAATATCCATCTTGATTTTCTCGTTGCAGTTATTCAGATCTTTGGATTTTGTGACAATGATTTGATTAGCTTTCCTGTCTTCCTGGATGACATAGCTTGCCTCACAGATACCTGCAATGCCATTCTAGGAACAAAGAGAGGGATGAATCAGTGAATCAATGAACACAGGGGGAGAGTGTGAATAAATGAGTAAGGTGTGAAAGGACAGCTATGACACTTGCCTCCTGCAGACCGTACACATTCTGTGTGGTCTTGATGGTTAGTTGCAGCATGTTCAGGATCCCCCTCTGGATGTTGAGGACGGTGTCAGACACGTCTTCAGAGGCAAAAATGTCCCCAACCTGGCCATTCCTGTACTGAAACTTAATTGGCTGGGTTAGCTGACTTGCCAGTGCCTGCGTCAGCTTGGATGCTGGGTAGAATGGGGCCTTTGGCCAGATCCCATTATACTCCTGAATTTCTGGATTCAGAATCTGAAAGTAAATTGTGTTCAGTAACAAAAAAGATGTATCAGGAAACAAAAGTCCTTTTTAGTACATCTTATCCTGTGTATATAGATGTCATCCCTATGCATCATACATATGGCATAGTTCTAAAGACCCCAATATTATTATTATTATTATTTATTTTATTAGCAGACACCCTTATCTTGGGCGACTTACAATTGTTACAAGATATCACATTTTACATTATACAGATATCACATTATTTTTTTTACATACAATTACCCAATTATACATTTGCGCAAGGTCAAGAGTCCAGAGCCCTAACCACTACTCCACACTGCTGCCCTAACCACTATCCCACAATGCATCTTGGAATAACTAATGTTATTTTTTTATTATTTTTTTTTTATTTATTTGGAATCACCAATTTTTCTTATTTTCTCCCCAATTGGAAATGTCCAATTATTTTTATTTCACCGCTGCCACCCTCGCGCTTACTCGGGAGGGACGAAGACGGACACACAGGTCCTCGGAAACGTGTGCCGTCAGCCATCAGCCGTCTGCTTCTTTTTCACTCTGCCATGCAACCATCTCGGAGCTACAGTGTTGGAGGACCACACAGCTCCGTGTAGCTTACAGGCAGGCCCACAGGCGCCTGGCCAGTCTACAGGGATCGCTGGTGCACGGTGAGCCGAGGACACCCTGGCCGACCTGGACCCTACCCACCCGGGCGCCGCCCGACCAATTGTGCTCTGTCCCCTGGGAACTCCAGTCCACAGTCGGTAGTGGAATAGTCTGGACCCGAACCAGCGACCTCCAGGCTACAGGGTGCATCCTGCACACCATGTGCTTTTACTGGATGCGCCACTCGGGAGCCCCCTAACTAATGTTATTTTAAGGGGTCCGTGAAATCAGCCACTTAAGTTTAAAAGTAGTTAATCGACTTTAATCTTGATTTTTGTGATTTATAATATTGTATAAGTTAATGTGGAGTATGTCTCTTATTATATTATTTATTTCTTAACAGACATCCTTATCCAGGGTGACTTACAATTGTTACAAGATATCACATTATTTTACATACTATTACCCATTTATACAGCTGGGTTTTTACTAGAGCAATATAGGTAAAGAACCTTGCTCAAGGGTACAGCAACAGTGTCCCCCACCTGGGATTGAACCCACAACCCTCTGGTCAAGAGTCCAGAGCCCTAACCACTACTCCACACTGCTGCCCCCCGTGCAGGCACAGATTGAGCTCAGCTTCAATCCGCATGAGATGACATCTCATAACAATAGGAGACACTACACACACATTTACAAAGCAACAATGATTCCTGAATTCAGTCAACCAGGAGTCCTATGGTAAATCGAGCATGACTGTTGAACACAATACTGTAGCATCAGATGGAATATTTCCTTGGCCCCATGCCTCTAAATGGCACTCACCTTCAGCAGGTATGTTTTCTGTGCCACTTCACTGATCTCCACTTTGCAGTGCACTTTCAGTCCAGCTCTTGCCAATCCTTTTTCAGGGAGGCCAGTCAGAATCACACCTTCATACTTGTACTGATAGGTCTTGCTTCCACTGAAACTTGGTTCTGTGTTCAAATATTACAGGCGGATTAGAAAGAGCTTCTCAATGAAGAATAGCGAAAACACACATACATGCATTACTAGATAAGATAGTCTTCATGCAGAAGACTATGTTTATAATGTTTTTCATACATTGCCTATTTGTAATGGTAATGACATCATAACACATACAAACAATACCTCTTGAAAATAGAAATACTGTAAGGAACACGATTAGAGCATGTTCTTTTAATATATCCTATTTAACACTTCTAGAAGTATTATATTGATTTTTAGCATTGCAATTTGAAATCCAAGAGTGAAGATCTCAGAGATGACAGTGTTAAAAACCCAGTGTCATTTGTTATTTTCTGTATTATGTACCCTTTATCTTATTTTGAATTAAATGGATTGCAGTCAGTAGTGGTAGCAAAGTAAATGAGGATTATGTAGGAATGCAATTGAAAAATCTGATACATTTGGCTCTACATAAGTGTATGTAATAACACTGTAATTACACAATTGATTGTGTAGTTACAATGCCACAACATGTTTCTTTACATTTTTTTAAATGTTGCCAGTTTCTAGCGCCTTTAGTATTCACATGTTATGTTGTAATATTTATGTAATTACTTGGAACCACATGTGTAATTACAGTGTAGTTAAAGACACTTTATTTAAAAGTGTTTGGGTTTTTTTGTACTAAACCACATCAATCTACAACAGTTTCATAATATAAAACGATACATTTCCATGAAAAAAAAAATTTAAATGTTAAAAATAATGACAATATTTCACTTACCATACTTTGTCTGTTGGCTCCCTAAAAAAAAATATATATATGATTAAAACTGGTCTTACAAAAAAGCAATAGATAATTTGTCTGTATTACTTATTACATGTTATTATAAAACTATTCACTTACCCACAAGAGCTATAGTTAGTGCTAGCAGGATTCCCCTCATTGTGAAGGCTGAATGAGGGTACTGAATATGCCAGGTCATTATATAGAGACCAATAAGCCACACATGCTAGTGGGGATGGGTCATTTCAGTTGCTGAGCCAACATTTCTTATCTCTCTATGGAAAATAATAATGATGCATTAATAATAAAATATAATATTTGAGAACAGACCTAACTAAATATGTAATCGTAAAGAAGTCCTATAATGTATATATATATATATATATATATATATATATATATATATATATATATAGAGAGAGAGAGAGAGAGAGAGAGAGAGAGAGAGAGAGAGAGAGAGAGGGGGGAGAGAGAGAGATTGAATTGAAAGATTAGAAGATGTTGGCAGCTGTTTTAACTCCAGGTTGTGATGACCTACATGACCACGGGTCATCCTGTGCTTGTTGGGTCTCTTGGACACTAAATGTTAGGCAATTCATTGATTCTGGAGCTGCCAAGCATAGTGCTAATATATACTGCAATATTTCTCTTTTATGTTTTAAAGGTTGATTTCTTCCATATTATTATATTACAGACACAAGTATTTATATTGATATTTACATTGAATTAAATATAGTACACCACTGGATTTAGGTTTTTGTTTCCCTTGACATGTGTTTGGTGGGGGTGGGTGCACACCTAAAATGTTTTGTACAAATGTCTTTTCAAACTGGAAGACGACCAGCCAAAATGATTTGCCTTGTTAAATATGTGTACTCAAAATGAAGAGATACTTGAGAAAAAAAAAAAAAAAAAAAACTTTTCTTCTTCAGGTCTCCAAGGTGATTGTTCCAGAGGAATAAGAGACCGCTCCTCAATGATTCCGTGCAAATAGTTCCTTCAGTGAATTTATGGGTTGAAATCTGCAGTTACCACTTTTGAGACTCATCTTTTTATGTAAAAGTATATTGCAAGTGCTTCCATTATTTTGGTCCAACCACTGTAAATACCAGTATTATCAATAACCACTTTTAAACAGAAATAGTTTTTTTTGTATAAATTTTGAACATGTTGTTTTGGAATATAACTATATTTAGTTTATGTATAACTAAACTTGACCATATAATCTACAAAGGTGTACTGATATTACAGATAAATATTGAATTTCATTCTAAGAAATAACTTCAGAGTCCAACAAGCAGGTCAGACACAGGTAAATAGAAAGAGCCGGTCAGGTTGTTCTGGAATCTCAGTCAGGTCTTGTACTCTGCTGTCTCAGATAACAACAGGTCATGTACTACACATGTGTAGTATTTATCTTCAACAAATAAATGAAATTTTTGAATGCAGCAGCATTTTCACATCTTTTAGTTTTTTTGTCTTTGTTTTCTTTTTTTAGGTAAGTAAAATTGATTACTCGTTATAATTATTAGTTATAACTTTGTTGCAGTTATAAACTCTCGATAAAGTAATGATGAAAAAGTATGTGCTGCAAAAAAAAAAAAAGTATCCTATAATGTGTATTCCATTTTTTTGTGATGAGTAAGAATAATTTCTTTAATTTGATCAGGGTGTAACACGTTCCTGGTGAAGTCGTCTATTGAAACAGACCCACTGGCCTGTTTGTTTTTTGTTTTGTTTTGTTTTGTGTTTCACTGAATCATAAACCTTATTCTTTGATATTTTTCACAGTTGTGTTAAAAATTCTACTACTATTATTATTATTATTATTATTATTATTATTATTATTATTATTATTATTATTATTACTAGATATACTGTATCACAGTTGTGGACTTCTTCCTCCCATTGGGCAAGTGTTGGAAACTACTTGCCAAAGACCAGTTACTGTCTGATTTATATTACTGCACCAGGACAAGTTTCAAATGACCCAGGTGGGCCCATTACTGCTCAGTCCCCATCCCCAGGCTAGTTACCTTTCACCAAGGCAGAACAGTGATACCGCGAGTTTGTGTATTGGCTTGAGTCCCAATAGACAACAATCAGCCAGAAGCCAAATGTTTTGTAATTTGATTTAGAACATGGCCTTCTGCGTGTGACATACCAGTTTCTAGTCATATAGCGCCCTCTATAGTGCAAAAGATACACTACGATGTTAACCAAACATTATTATTGTTATGATGATGATGATGATGATGATGATTATAGATCTTGTAGCGCACGTCTACTAATTAAATGTATAATATACTACACAAGCATTAAGCAGAAGACAAAGTCTGTCATTTCATACGTATAAGCCTATACTATATTACAGATATAGTTATTTGCCGACAACTTAATCTGTACAGCATGTGTTTGTACGGTGTGCGTTTCGATACTAATAGTAGTATAACAATAGCATAGGGTTTCTCCAAGTTATTATAATTAACATAATAGTGACATGCTGGTGTTGATGTTGTCGATATCATGAATACATTTTGTTGATGTACTTGTTGATATCAAGAATTTAATTGTTGAAAAAATAAAACAAATGATATTCCAGTTGTTTGCACACATGAATAATTAGACACAAAACTAGCATATCACTAATAATAATAATAATAATAATAATAATAATAATAATAATAATAATAATAATAATAATAAATCCGATTTGTATAATGATTGTATATGTACGAGTGTTTGGTTAACCTGTTTTGATCTTTTGCACGCTAGAGGGCGTTATGTGACTAGAAACTAGCTTATCATTTAACTGGGTGAAGTGGTCATCATCAGCCATTTGAAAAATATTCAACTTTGACCACTGAATACAAATAAATAAATACATAAATACATCAACTTAATTGAAATGGGCTGTCCTTGCCATAACTCGCTGAAACTGAGTTATAATAAATAGGTGGTGCAGACTTTGTGTAAGGAATACAACTTGAATATCAAATTAACCAAGTATTTAAATAAAGTATGTGCTACATATTGCATTACATTTCAAGTGTTTTTAACAACTTAAAATGTCCTGTCTGACTTGCCATAGTCGAAGGCGGTGACAAAGTCTAACAATGTTGTAATTCCAAGCTTTACACAACGAGGAACGGGGAAGTTCACTGATTTACACGATATGAGAACAAGTCATTTTCGTCTGATTACTGGTGTCCTTTGAACCCGCTAAACTAAGCCTACAGTTAAGTAAGATGGCAGGGTGGTTGGTTGTGCTCCTGACGGCACAGCTGTTATCGTTGGTGTCTTCTTATCCATGTCCTTGTGAGGATCCATCGCTATGCAACCAAATCACCGACGTGAAAAAGTTCGAGGTAAATACATTACTGTATTTTTAGTATTCTGTTACTTGATGTAAGTGAACATCATTCAACCCGATATTTCAGCTATCTCGCATTACACGGAAAACATGTAAAGCAGAAGTATACTTTCGCTTTTATTTTTATTCCAATTGTTATCCTATTAGGCGCAATTTATATTTAGTTTAAACTAGCAGGTTGTTGGTTTGTCCCGTATTCTTTTGAAGAACATCTACTACTGTATATAGCTATAGAAAATAAATAATTTAATTGTACCCCTGAAAGACGTAAAAACAGCTATATAAAACGACCAAGAATGCTATTGTAGGTCTTCTAATTATATATATATATATATATATATATATATATATATATATATATATATATATATATAATCACTTGAGCAAAGTTTTTTGTGAATTGTTGAAATTGTCACAATTTCAAAAAGTTAATTTAATTAGCCCTCGGTTAGATAAACAGATCCTGAAACTGTACAAAATGAATAATTCATATTTAATTGTGTTAAGTTCATTAAGATTCTAGACAAAGAGAAAGAGCTGTGATACATTTCATTGTACTAACTAAACAATAATTAATCAAAAGCTTTCAACTGAAGACCTCAAAGGTCTCTTCTAGGTGAAAGTAGGAAAGAGAGATTCCTACTTTCATCTGAAATCTGAAGAAGAGACCTTTGAGGTCTTGAAAGCTTGTGATTAATTATTGCTCTTGTAGTCCAATAAAATGTATCACAGCTCCTTCTCTTTATCTATCTGTGGACTGATAAGGCTACCATTTAATCTAAACAATAATATATATGGAGCCAGCAGATTGCAAATGCAGTAATTATGTGAAATCTAAACTAAACTGTGCAATGCAGGCAGACATTTATTGAAACATACCTTTACTCTCTATATTGGGCAGGACCACTATGATCCAGTGTGAGACCATCCCCCAAATACATGAATCAGTGTATGACACAATTAATCAAAAAATCTGAGTTTCACTAAAGAACATTCTTAATGTTTATTTTGTGAAATAAGGGAGTCTGTTCAATTGGTCTGGTCAGTAACGAATTTAAATACTGCCACCATTCAAATATTAAATCAGGACCAAACATGTCATTTAACTTTTAAAGACAAGAATATAGTAAAATACCGTTCGAGAGTTGGTTTTGACAAAGTCTTCTTCTTTCAATGATTTTAACAACGGCTGTATTTTATTGACAAATTGAATAGTCCAAATGTTTTTGCTGTGCTTTCAGAAATAATGAAACATTCTTCATTACTGCAGGTGTTCGTGTTTGATGTTGGAGGAAAGCAGTGGAAGTCCTATGACTGGTCAGTGGTAACAACAGTGGCAGCCTTCGGGAAATACGACCCAGAGCTCTTGTGTTTTGCCCATTCTAAAGGAGCACGGCTTGTTTTGAAAGGTAAAGATCACATTTCAAAAGTTTCCCTGGTTTGTAAGCAGTATTTAAAGAAATAGCAGTATTAATATGTCTGTTTTGGAAGTTTGCAATGTTTGCGATTTGGAAGCATTGTAACACTAATACAAAATAATGAAACTCCTATACATGCTTAAGGAATGAGTGGGCAACATACTGTACATTTATGATTAATTACCAATTACCAGCAAAACAAAGCATACTGAAGTGCATACAATGCCCACTAGGGACATTGCTTACCAAGAGATATTAAAACAAAAATACTGACTAGAAGACAGGAATGAGTGTTGGCAGTCCCTATTTTTTAACCCTCCTACATGCTGATAGTGGCAAATTCAAATGGGGAGGTTTATTCTTGAACAATATTTGTCAAAATGAAATCTACAAGCTATTCAACACCCACCCTTTCTGTGTTCTAGTAATGTCCCTCATCCACTTCTATTTTAAGGTGATGTCTCCCTTGATTACATCGTTGACCCGACCAATAGGACAGCTTGGATATCTGGCCAAGTCGACCTGGCGAAAAAGCAGTTCATGGATGGAATCAATATTGACATTGAGCATGAAGTGCAGGATGGGTCCCCAGAATACTATGCTCTGACTGCACTGGTCAAAGAGACTACAGAGGCCTTCCATGAGGAGATCCCAGGCTCCCAGGTAAACCAGTGTAGAAACAGTGGCAACTAAAATAGCACTGTAGTCAATCACAGACACCAAAAACTATTGAAACAAATCAAAATACTGGGCAAGGTACCTGTTTTGTGACTGTAAGACATTCTATGTTTTTTGGGCCTTTGATTGTCCCCCCCCCCCCCACCCCCACCCCCACCCCCATTGTGTTTTTAACAGTAGCATCTTTAACCTTCAGGTGTCGTTTGATGTGGCCTGGTCTCCAAGGTGTATTGATAAGAGGTGCTACGATTACATAACCATAGCTGAATCATGTGACCTTTTGTTTGTGATGTCATACGATGAGCAGAGCCAGATCTGGGGTGACTGCATTGCAATGGCAAATGCGCCATACAACCAAACACTGGCTGGTAAGCAGGAAGAACTGAAGAGCTTAGTGTTGACAGTACACAGGGCCTTGCTCCTAAAAAAGGGATGTGCACCATATTTATACAGGCACTTGTAGTCAGCTGACCTTTATTCTCTTGCTATGGAAAACCTGATTCAAAGCAAAATGAAGAATATCTGTCATCCATCAAGAACAGTTGACCATTCTCTTTCCAAGTTTGTATTCGATATCAAAATTGATATTTAAGTTTTTTCCCCTCTCCATTTCCCTATTCCAAAATAACATGAGATTCTGTAACCTTTAAAATCTGCTGGCTCCATATATATTACTGTTTAGAGCATTTGGAGTTGAAATACCAAAACATCACTCGGAGAATGAGGGAATGAAAGACTACTGGGCAGTTTGTCTCTGTAGCTTGGTAGACAACAGAATAAAACGGGACAGCTTCACTTTACATGGCAAAGCCCCTTTATATTATTTTGCCTAATACTACTTTTGTATTCTTCAGGTTATACTGATTACCTGAAGATGAACATTGACCCTAAAAAGCTTGTGATGGGGGTGCCCTGGTATGGATATGACTATGCTTGTCTGGAATTCACCCAGGTAAAAGAGATGTTTTTTTTTATCAACACAGGTGAATAAGACATTAGCAGAAACATGCATGTAATTGTGTCTTATTAGTTTTACCTCAGCATTTATGATGGAGTGTTTGAAGTTAAAATAGCTTAAGCCATGAATAGGAAAAACATTCCATTATATTAGAATGTCATTGTGCTGCCAGTACAGGGCATTTTTTCTCATGTTCTCAACAGTCAGCATCGTGAAAACACCTGGTAAGTATTTCTAAATACATTAAAACTACCATCAATTAAACTTATGCGTTAACATTAGGCAGTCCAGGATTAGGGCTCACCAGGGTCTGTGAAAACAGCCATTAGTGTGTGACTAAGGGGTGAAGGTGCATTTATCCAATGTGAGTGTGAGTGTGATGGATACCTCCAGCAAGGGTGGTGAACGGTGTGAGGATAACAGTACTACTCTTAAATGTAGTGTTGTGACAGGGCTGGAGAAAAATAAGGTAGTTAACTATTTAAAAGAGGACTGTTGGTCAGTGTGAATGCTGTCTTCCAGGAGGGTGTGTGTACAATCCCCTGGTTTCTTCAGTCAGTGTGGATGCTTGTCTTCCAGGAGGGTGTGTGTACAATCCCCTGGTTTCTTCAGTCAGTGTGGATGCTTGTCTTCCAGGAGGGTGTGTGTACAATCCCCTGGTTTCTTCAGTCAGTGTGAATGCTGTCTTCCAGGAGGGTGTGTGTACAATCCCCTGGTTTCTTCAGTCAGTGTGAATGCTGTCTTCCAGGAGGGTGTGTGTACAATCCCCTGGTTTCTCCAGTCAGTGTGAATGCTGTCTTCCAGG
Source organism: Acipenser ruthenus (assembly GCF_902713425.1). Taxonomy (NCBI): domain Eukaryota; kingdom Metazoa; phylum Chordata; class Actinopteri; order Acipenseriformes; family Acipenseridae; genus Acipenser; species Acipenser ruthenus. The sequence goes on along the minus strand of NC_081198.1, from coordinate 17,278,602 downwards.
AGGGTGTGTGTACAATCCCCTGGTTTCTTCAGTCAGTGTGGATGCTTATCTTCCAGGAGGGTGTGTGTACAATCCCCTGGTTTCTTCAGTCAGTGTGGATGCTTGTCTTCCAGGAGGGTGTGTGTACAATCCCCTGGTTTCTTCAGTCAGTGTGAATGCTGTCTTCCAGGAGGGTGTGTGTACAATCCCCTGGTTTCTTCAGTCAGTGTGAATGCTGTCTTCCAGGAGGGTGTGTGTACAATCCCCTGGTTTCTCCAGTCAGTGTGAATGCTGTCTTCCAGGAGGGTGTGTGTACAATCCCCTGGTTTCTTCAGTCAGTGTGGATGCTTATCTTCCAGGAGGGTGTGTGTACAATCCCCTGGTTTCTTCAGTCAGTGTGGATGCTTGTCTTCCAGGAGGGTGTGTGTACAATCCCCTGGTTTCTTCAGTCAGTGTGGATGCTTGTCTTCCAGGAGGGTGTGTGTACAATCCCCTGGTTTCTTCAGTCAGTGTGAATGCTGTCTTCCAGGAGGGTGTGTGTACAATCCCCTGGTTTCTTCAGTCAGTGTGAATGCTGTCTTCCAGGAGGGTGTGTGTACAATCCCCTGGTTTCTCCAGTCAGTGTGAATGCTGTCTTCCAGGAGGGTGTGTGTACAATCCCCTGGTTTCTTCAGTCAGTGTGGATGCTTATCTTCCAGGAGGGTGTGTGTACAATCCCCTGGTTTCTTCAGTCAGTGTGAATGCTGTCTTCCAGGAGGGTGTGTGTACAATCCCCTGGTTTCTTCAGTCAGTGTGAATGCTGTCTTCCAGGAGGGTGTGTGTACAATCCCCTGGTTTCTTCAGTCAGTGTGGATGCTTGTCTTCCAGGAGGGTGTGTGTACAATCCCCTGGTTTCTTCAGTCAGTGTGAATGCTGTCTTCCAGGAGGGTGTGTGTACAATCCCCTGGTTTCTTCAGTCAGTGTGGATGCTTGTCTTCCAGGAGGGTGTGTGTACAATCCCCTGGTTTCTCCAGTCAGTGTGAATGCTGTCTTCCAGGAGGGTGTGTGTACAATCCCCTGGTTTCTTCAGTCAGTGTGGATGCTGTCTTCCAGGAGGGTGTGTGTACAATCCCCTGGTTTCTTCAGTCAGTGTGGATGCTTTTCTTCCAGGAGGGTGTGTGTACAATCCCCTGGTTTCTTCAGTCAGTGTGGATGCTGTCTTCCAGGAGGGTGTGTGTACAATCCCCTGGTTTCTTCAGTCAGTGTGGATGCTGTCTTCCAGGAGGGTGTGTGTACAATCCCCTGGTTTCTCCAGTCAGTGTGGATGCTGTCTTCCAGGAGGGTGTGTGTACAATCCCCTGGTTTCTTCAGTCAGTGTGGATGCTGTCTTCCAGGAGGGTGTGTGTACAATCCCCTGGTTTCTTCAGTCAGTGTGAATGCTGTCTTCCAGGAGGGTGTGTGTACAATCCCCTGGTTTCTTCAGTCAGTGTGAATGCTGTCTTCCAGGAGGGTGTGTGTACAATCCCCTGGTTTCTTCAGTCAGTGTGGATGCTGTCTTCCAGGAGGGTGTGTGTACAATCCCCTGGTTTCTCCAGTCAGTGTGGATGCTGTCTTCCAGGAGGGTGTGTGTACAATCCCCTGGTTTCTTCAGTCAGTGTGGATGCTGTCTTCCAGGAGGGTGTGTGTACAATCCCCTGGTTTCTTCAGTCAGTGTGGATGCTTTTCTTCCAGGAGGGTGTGTGTACAATCCCCTGGTTTCTTCAGTCAGTGTGGATGCTGTCTTCCAGGAGGGTGTGTGTACAATCCCCTGGTTTCTTCAGTCAGTGTGGATGCTGTCTTCCAGGAGGGTGTGTGTACAATCCCCAAGGTTTCTTCAGTCAGTGTGGATGCTTTTCTTCCAGGAGGGTGTGTGTACAATCCCCAAGGTTTCGTTCCGGGGTGCCCCATGTAGTGATGCAGCTGGGAAGCAGATCTCATACAACACGATGATGAGGCAAATCAACAGCTCCATCTCTGGAAGACTGTGGGATGATGTACAGAAAGCTCCTTACTACAACTATAAGGTAAGCAATCTTATACTGTGCTGTTTTAACATAACAACATATTTGTAAATGTTATCATGTACAGTGCAACCCTTATAAAAGTTTTGCAATCATTTTGCAGTTTTCCAACATGCTTTTCCATAGTTATACTATACATTTACCATAGTCTACCAGTTATTTAAAAAAAAAAAAAACTCACAGGTAGATAATGTATTTTGAAATGGTTAGGGTGTAAACAGCAAAGTCTTTCTCAGTGTCTTCACAACCCAGTCATGTAATTATATGAATCCAAACATTGAGAAAGACTTCTAGTCAAAACATGTCATTGAATTGGTTTTTCTCTTTACAATCACCTGCTTTTATTGGAGGTGCATGTGCTCTATTCCCTCAGATATATCCCCTAATGTCTAAATACATTCATTATTATTATTATTATTATTATTATTATTATTATTATTATTATTATTATTATTATTTATTTCTTATCCAGTGTGACTTACAGTCGTAAACAAATACATTTCAAGAATCACAGTACAAGTAATAATACAATTAAAAGCAAGATAAATACAATGACTTTGGTTCTAGCAAGTACAAGTATGACAAAATACAATTCAATAATACAGTAGATAACAGTGTCAGTGATAGTAACATCAGGATATAATTAAATACAAAATACTACAGATTAAATAACACTTGACAGATTACAGTAATCTAAATTACAGGATTAAATGCAGTAAAATAGGGGGCAGATAAGAGCAAGTAAAGCGCATTTAAGGAAGGGTGATAAGAGTCCCGGGGGAAAAACAGAGGAGTTCTACAGGTGCTGTCTGAAGAGGTGAGTCTTGAGGAGGTGCCGGAATGCGGTCAGGGACTGGGCAGTCCTGACATCTATAGGAAGGTCATTCCACCACTGCGGGGCGAGGGTGGAGAAGGAGCGGGCTCTGGAGGCAGGGGAGTGTAAAGGAGGTAGAGCCAGTCTTCTAGTGCAGGCGGAGCGGAGAGGTCGAGTGGGGGTGTAGGGAGAGATGAGGGTCTGGAGGTAGCTGGGTGCAGTCTGTTCAAGGCATATGTAGGCTAGTACAAGAGTCTTGAACTGGATGCGAGCGGTGATCGGGAGCCAGTGGAGTGAGCGGAGTAGTGGAGTTGCATGGGAGAAGCGAGGCAGAGAGAACACCAGGCGAGCAGCGGAGTTCTGGATGAGCTGGAGTGGACGCGTGGCGGACACAGGGAGGCCAGCCAGGAGGGAGTTGCAGTAGTCTAGGCAGGAGAGTACCAAGGCCTGGACCAGGAGCTGGGTGGCGTAGTTGGTGAGGAAGGGTCGGATTCTTCGGATGTTGCTCAGGAAGAATCGGCAAGTGCGTGCCAGAGTGGAGATGTGCTTCATGTATTAAGTTTCATTTACTACTTCTAAATGTTGCACTGTTGAGTCTTTAATCGTTATGGATGATTGTAAGAGAACAAAGCTTGACATTTCTATGGATGCGAATGAGTGTCCTCAGTCTGGGTATGAAGTGTCACAGGAGGCCGCTAGCTGTGGAAGCTTGTGAAGCCCTGTATTAATGTGTCCAGATGTCACCAGGTGTTACAGTTTGTAATACAGTGCCTTGCGAAAGTATTCGGCCCCCTTGAACTTTGCGACCTTTTGCCACATTTCAGGCTTCAAACATAAAGATATGAAACTGTAATTTTTTGTGAAGAATCAACAACAAGTGGGACACAATCATGAAGTGGAACGAAATTTATTGGATATTTCAAACTTTTTTAACAAATAAAAAACTGAAAAATTGGGCGTGCAAAATTATTCAGCCCCCTTAAGTTAATACTTTGTAGCGCCACCTTTTGCTGCGATTACAGCTGTAAGTCGCTTGGGGTATGTCTCTATCAGTTTTGCACATTGAGAGACTGAAATTTTTGCCCATTCCTCCTTGCAAAACAGCACGAGCTCAGTGAGGTTGGATGGAGAGCATTTGTGAACAGCAGTTTTCAGTTCTTTCCACAGATTCTCGATTGGATTCAGGTCTGGACTTTGACTTGGCCATTCTAACACCTGGATATGTTTATTTGTGAACCATTCCATTGTAGATTTTGCTTTATGTTTTGGATCATTGTCTTGTTGGAAGACAAATCTCCGTCCCAGTCTCAGGTCTTTTGCAGACTCCATCAGGTTTTCTTCCAGAATGGTCCTGTATTTGGCTCCATCCATCTTCCCATCAATTTTAACCATCTTCCCTGTCCCTGCTGAAGAAAAGCAGGCCCAAACCATGATGCTGCCACCACCATGTTTGACAGTGGGGATGGTGTGTTCAGGGTGATGAGCTGTGTTGCTTTTACGCCAAACATAACGTTTTGCATTGTTGCCAAAAAGTTCGATTTGGGTTTCATCTGACCAGAGCACCTTCTTCCACATGTTTGGTGTGTCTTCCAGGTGGCTTGTGGCAAACTGTAAACGACACTTTTTATGGATATCTTTAAGAAATGGCTTTCTTCTTGCCACTCTTCCATAAAGGCCAGATTTGTGCAGTATACGACTGATTGTTGTCCTATGGACAGAGTCTCCCACCTCAGCTGTAGATCTCTGCAGTTCATCCAGAGTGATCATGGGCCTCTTGGCTGCATCTCTGATCAGTCTTCTCCTTGTATGAGCTGAAAGTTTAGAGGGACGGCCAGGTCTTGGTAGATTTGCAGTGGTCTGATACTCCTTCCATTTCAATATTATCGCTTGCACAGTGCTCCTTGGGATGTTTAAAGCTTGGGAAATCTTTTTGTATCCAAATCCGGCTTTAAACTTCTCCACAACAGTATCTCGGACCTGCCTGGTGTGTTCCTTGTTCTTCATGATGCTCTCTGCGCTTTAAACGGACCTCTGAGACTATCACAGTGCAGGTGCATTTATACGGAGACTTGATTACACACAGGTGGATTCTATTTATCATCATTAGTCATTTAGGTCAACATTGGATCATTCAGAGATCCTCACTGAACTTCTGGAGAGAGTTTGCTGCACTGAAAGTAAAGGGGCTGAATAATTTTGCACGCCCAATTTTTCAGTTTTTTATTTGTTAAAAAAGTTTGAAATATCCAATAAATTTCGTTCCACTTCATGATTGTGTCCCACTTGTTGTTGATTCTTCACAAAAAATTACAGTTTCATATCTTTATGTTTGAAGCCTGAAATGTGGCAAAAGGTCGCAAAGTTCAAGGGGGCCGAATACTTTCGCAAGGCACTGTATAACATGAGAACAGACTTATTACTCTACATTGTGTCTACCTAATAGCCTTTTATTTGCCAGTCTGCAGCCTTATGGGATGAACTTGAGTGATGTCCCTGGGGGCGAGATGATCCCACTCTAATCTCTTTGGCAGAGCAGTGTATGTGTGCACACAGCCTGCTTTTAAATGCAGTGCTTGGATTTATTTCTCCAGGACGATCAAGGACAAATTCATCAGGTGTGGTATGACGACCCGAAGAGCATTTCTCAAAAGGCTGCCTATGTGAAGGAACAAGGCCTGCGTGGTATTGGCATGTGGAACGGCAATCTCCTAGACTACAGTGATGACCCTGTAGCTGAGCTGCAAAGCAAGGAGATGTGGAATGCCCTGAAACCTGGGGCTGTGGGAAAGCTCTGAATGACCAAGTACATCCCAGAGCCTGGGCACTTGTGCAAGTAAATGATGCATTGTCTCATGACAGGATGAATTACTACAAATTGGTTTTATTCTGAATGTCCTTGCCATTAGATTGGACTGGTAAATCTATTAAAAATGTTGATAGGAATCAGGCTTCACCTTACAAGCAGTTGTACATTTTTTGGAAAGTTGTTCTATTTGCACTGTCGTGCTTTTGTTTGTTATTTAAATGATGAGCTGTACACCTAATGAAACAGTCCATTTTAGATCAAGTTATATAACAACTTTTCTATTGATTGTTTACATGTTTTACTTCAAAATTGATTTTAATGTTTACTGGAAATGAGAAAATTGTTAAACTGTTAAATTTTAAAGTAATTTTTTTTCAATTGTTTTTAAAATTGATTTTCACACTGTGGCCCGGATTCACCAAACTTTAAGGATTGATTTAAGGAAGACTTTTTAAAAGTCCCAAGGCCAAACCTTCAGTGTCAGTTTCCAAAGATGTTTAGAAGTGCTTTCAGACACAGCTGTTAAGAATACTAATAAAACCAGTCTATAAAGTTTTCTGAATTTATATTACAAAATATAGAAATGTTCACAGTTTTGTCTTCAATAACCCTTTTTCAAATAAGGAGGAGGAAAGCACACTATCACTCATTGTAGCAGAGGTGTTGAGTTGAGGAGGAATCACACATACATTTACTGATCCATTAAACATTTCTCAAAAAAAATAAAGTATTTACCTGATATACATTTAAAGTATTAGTGCTGAGAGATAATGATTGAAGTTATGATTTGTTTTACCAAATCATCAATAAAATCCATTAATTAAAAGCACTTTCAAATTGAGTGATTTTTATTTTTACCTTATTTCCATTGTTCTTTTCATGAACATCATACTTACAGATACCCATGCTTCCTAGGGCCATGCATTTGCACAATAGATATTTTTAGATCCCTCACATTTACAATAAAAAAAAAAAAAAAAAACATTAAAAAGCAGTCAAAATGTTAACATTTTGGATCCACTACAATCTATAAAATATTTTAACCTAATACTAAAAATGTGGAAATTATGAACAAGCGATGTATTTGTATTTGACAAAGAATAATTTAACAAGTAACTTGATCTTTAAATGTAGTGATTTGAATTATAATAGTCAGTAAGTGTTCAGGCTGGGGTGCGCTGTGGCCCTGCCTGGTATCGGAGGTTCTGTAGGGCAGACCCCTGGTGCGGACTGGCTAAGGAAGACTCTGCTTTCTTTTGGGTCAGCTCTGCTCGGAGGGCTCGCAGTTCTGTGGCTGCTTGTTTTCTGAGCTATAAACAAAGACAGAGTTTACAGCAAGCGTTATATATTGACAGTAAGGCAGCATGTCATGGAGTTACAGGGTGATGAGCGTCTGTGTGTGGGTTATGAAATAACAGTTCCGACAGTTCACTTCTGCTTGTGATGATGTTCCCTCACACACAGACATTCATCGTTATAATCCTATATTAAATTATCCATATATTATTGTCATACATGATTAGTAATAGTTTATTACAACATCTTTTAAATTACACACTTTTAGTGGAAAGGTTCATGACATGTTATAAATAATAAGGTTTGTTATGCCTTAGTTGAATGCTTTAGTCTGTATTGCTTTTAACGTGTAACATAAAACATTTTTTCAAATACTAGAATGCCTGGCATAAATACCTGCTGAGGGAGCGGTGAACCTAAGCACAAGTTATGTTATTACACACGCTAGTTCTTTAGTATATCCGTAAAATGCATAGAAAATAGTAAAATAACACTATGGTATAATACTAACACCTTGTGTAACTTGTCTTGTGTCTGATGTAGTTCTCAGGCAAAATAGGTTTGATCCATTTATCAAAGATGTTATATAGAATATCTTTGCTTTTATCGATGACATGCTCTTGTTTGTACGGTGGCTCATTAAGGACGGGGAAAAATTAAACAGAAATGTGTTATGCTGAGATCACTAGATAAATGATCTCAGGATCTCAACATTTCTAACTGCTGTGTCGAGATCACAAGATAAATGATCTTAGGATTTTATTACTTCACCATTGTGTTGATAATTTATCTTGTGATCTCAACATCACATTTCATTTTTACATCAATGAGTGTACTGTATGTTTGTTGACTTTAGAAAATGCTACAACATGATTAGTTAAAACGCTACAGCAGGGATTCTTTAGAATAGATTCTTAAACTGAAATTTGACCAACAATAAATAAATAAATAAATAAACAAATAAATAATAAACGTTTGTTTTAATGCAGTAGTGTTTACTTTATTTAGCACATGCATATTAAGTTTGCTTCAATGAAACAGGTCATCTGGTTTACTATATTATTATATTAATAATAATATAATATATAATAATAATATCTTTCTTTTTATATCGTGCCTTTCATAGTGGACCACCATCACAAAGCGCTTTACAGAGGTAGACTGTGAATTGTGCATTATATGCAGAGTCACTTACAATAGGACATTGATTTAACATCTCATCCGCAGGATGGAGCACAAGGAGGTGAAGTGACTTGCTCAGGGTCACACAATTAGTAATGGAATTCTATAAAGTATTGTAGCAGCTTGTTTCACATCATCCCTTTACCTTAAGTTCCGTCACAAGCTTCATTTTAGCATCGTCAACTTTTCTTTTCAGCTTATCGATCTCACGCTGCTCTGTCGTAATTTGAATAACAAGGCCATTCTGCAAAAACAAACAAAAACATGATGACGTGCATGTCATCGGAATCCAACCCTGGTTGACGCTCCAGTTTGTTTGTATTCCCTTAAGGTAAACAACCTTAAAAAAAGGTGTTTTTTTTACAATAATTAGTCGGAATGTGTTATTAGTGAATTACATAAAGTAATAAACCACTTTGATGTCAATACATTTATCACAAGCATGTTTCCTGAGAGAAAAGTATTATTTATCGCTACTTTTTATCACAGCATTACAGTCTGGGGAATATCTTTTGCCACTTTCAACAGATCCGCTAAAGCTAAATACATGGTCTTTCCATTCCCCACAAAAGTGTGTCAAAACATTCAATTAAAATCCACTATCAACATAGAGGGTTCTAAAATGTATGGGAACCACAAAATGTAAAATATTTTTTAACCCATTTGGGGAACTATATAAAATAAAATACAAATAAAAAATAATACCAAAAAGGTTTAGCTATATCTACTATACCAAACCAACAACGAACTTCAGAACACTTTTTAGACTGGATTTTTACCTAGCGATTGGTACCATCTGGTGGCCAAATTCTGTAATTCCACAACTATTCTTTGTTGCGCTCCAGACTTCCAGACTTTGACTGGTATTGAAGCCCCTTGGTCTGTACCTTGGAGTTTGAAGCGTTCATGGGGTGTTTATGCTTCTTTCTCCCATCCCTAGCCTGCAGCTGCTGAAGGAGCTTCTGGTAATAGGTTTCCAGTTCCTGTCGGAGTGTTTTCAGTGTGTCCTCCAGGGGAGCCGTTGCCTTCTTGGTCTCGAAATACCTCTTTTTCCAGGCATCCCGTGCTGTTTAAACACAAAGGGAGGTTGAGTTTCTGGATCTGTAGCAGGGCTTGGTAACTTACAGTATTGCAGGGCCTGTATCAGCCTTGTGTCCTACCTTGCTTTCTCTTCTGGTGGTTTTGTGCTAACAGTCCTTTGGCTTTTTTCACCAGCTCCCGTCTTGCCTTTTCAAGTTGTTTTCTTTCTTGCTTTGCTAACTTCATTTGTTCAATTAGTTGATCTCCTGGCGCAAAAGAAAGGTATTTTGAATAAACAAATCTTGTGTCAGTTCTTCCATATGTGTTGGGTGTGTATTAAATTGTATCTACTTTTGTTCGTTAAAAAAAAGAACAAACCGTTACTTTATTCTTAAGAATGCTTTACATGTTGGTCAGAATCTGGTTCAAAATCATCTGACTGTATTTAACTTATTTTTACAATATTAAATGTTTTACAATGTTACAGTAAAGGGAAATTAAATGTACAGTTGTTTAACCAGTACAACAAGCTCCTGAACCAGCCTAACCAGTTAATAACTGTCCATATTACTATACTTTCCGTGGGAAACTTGTTACAAGGCCTAAAGCTATCAAAATCAGCATATACTAATCAGCAAGTACTTACTATCTGTTAGAAATACTGGGACCTCAGGCTTGTGTGAAGTCATGGCCAGGAGAGGTGGAGTAGGGGGCGGGGCATATCGAGCTGGAGTGGGCAATAGCAGTGGATTTTCTTTGACCTGTAACTGAATTCAAAAGAATTGTGAAATCTCCACTAACCACAGTTGCCATGCACTGCCCGTCACATAACTGTTAACTGCAGCCCTTTCAGGATTTAGACCACCTGCTAGTTCAGGTATTTTGGGGAACCCTGGCGAATCCCGGGCAACAAAACACAACACAGCCTCCCAAGAGATTTTTATAGAGTAAGCACTTGTTAACATTTTTACATGACTTCCAGATGGACCAGAGGCACTCTAATAAAAACAGCACATTAGCTGCAATGCCCACTGTTTACATTGGTCTTTCATTCTGAATAGGTGATCTCTTTCAATGCTGGCCACTCAGAAATTCTATCACAGTGAACAGAGCGACATGGTAATGTCTGGGGTCAGGCTATTGGTATTAAAAGATCAAAGAGCCAGACACACTGACACACAGCCTGCCCAAGTGCACTCGGCACCGTTATATAGTATACATCCATCCATCCATCCATTATCATTAACCGCTTACTCCTTTACAGAGTCACGATGAGACGGAGCCTAACCTGGCATACACAGGGTGCAAGGCGAGACTACACCCTGGATGGGATGCCAGTCCATCGCAGGGCACCACACACACACACACACACAGGGCAATTTAGAGTGACCAATTAACCTGGAGAGCATGTCTTTGGACTGTGGGAGGAAACCAGAGTACCTAGAGAAAACCCACGCGAACACGGGGAGAACATGCAAACTCCACACAGACAGTACCCTAGGCTGGATTTGAACCTAGGACCCGGGCGCTGTCAGGCAGCAGTGCTAACCACTACACCACCGTGCCGCCCCCTATAGTATACAGCAATGGCCTAAAGTTTTGTGACAAGCTAGAATTTTAGGATTGAGACATCATTTAAAAAAAAAAATACTATATGAACATAATTTAGGGCAGCAGTGTGGAGTAGTGGTTAGGGCTCTGGACTCTTGACTGGAGGGTTGTGGGTTCAATCCCCGGTGGGGACACTGCTGCTGTACCTTTGAGCAAGGTACTTTACCTACATTGCTCCAGTAAAAACCCAACTGTAAAATGGGTGATTGTATGTAAAAAATAATGTGATATCCTGTAACAATTGTAAGTCACCCTGGATAAGGGCGTCTGCTAAGAAATAAAATAATAATAATTTAGATCTTTTATGTAACATTGTGTAATCAAAGAAACTACAAAATGATATCGAAGCCATAATAGTAGTAGTATTACCCAAACAGTATTTCATGTTAGATTTCGAAATGTCACACTTTTCAATTGTCAGTTTTTCGTTAAGTATATGGAAAACTACAAAGCGGTATGTAATTCAATATATTAAGGTAACATTATTCAGCCGGTTTCATTCGGCTTTATGTTTGCCCAGAGCTGTAGTTAGTGGGTAACACAAGCTGCTGATATACAGCATCAGATTATTTTGTTGGAGTTTTTTTTTCTGTTTGTTTGTTTTTCAGTGAGATTAATACATTTTAAAAGGTGCTTTTATGAACAGTGGCATTTCCTTTTGCCAGAAGTGCAGCATTTCACTACATTTTTTTTTCTGTGTGACTTCCCTTTTTTAAATCTAATTTTAATATCTTTAATGACAAGGTTTTTACAACAGGGTTTTATTATCTTTTACATAATGCTTCCTCCTGGGCCTTGGTTCCAGTCTTTCGCTAAGCAACAGGCATTTTTACAGCATCAAAGCTCAAGTGGAAGTGTTTCTCAACACGGCAAGCTCATAGAAGGACAATTGTTTAGATGTGTTTCTGAGGCCTAAAAGACAGCTAGTCTATTTAACTGGACGGCAGGTCCAAATACTGCAACTGTTTAATTAGTTAATAAAAGGGCCTGAGGTCATGAAAATCAAACATGAAGTATTTTAGTATTTTAGACAAATAAACTCCAGGGTGCTGTGGCTGAGTGCATCTGCCATGGAATATGAATTAGATTAATAAACTCCAGGGTGCTGTGGCTGAGTGCATCTGCCATGGAATATGAATTAGATTAATAAACTCCAGGGTGCTGTGGCTGAGTGCATCTGCCATGGAATATGAATTAGATTAATAAACTCCAGGGTGATGTGGCTGAGTGCATCTGCCATGGAATATGAATTAGATTAATAAACTCCAGGGTGCTGTGGCTGAGTGCATCTGCCGTGGAACATGAATTAGATTAATAAACTCCAGGGTGATGTGGCTGAGTGCATCTGCCATGGAATATGAATTAGATTAATAAACTCCAGGGTGCTGTGGCTGAGTGCATCTGCCATGGAATATGAATTAGATTAATAAACTCCAGGGTGATGTGGCTGAGTGCATCTGCCATGGAATATGAATTAGATTAATAAACTCCAGGGTGCTGAGGCTGAGTGCATCTGCCATGGAATATGAATTAGATTAATAAACTCCAGGGTGCTGTGGCGGAGTGCATCTGCCATGGAATATGAATTAGATTAATAAACTCCAGGGTGCTGTGGCTGAGTGCATCTGCCATGGAATATGAATTAGATTAATAAACTCCAGGGTGATGTGGCTGAGTGTATCTGCCATGGAATATGAATTAGATCAATAAACTCCAGGGTGATGTGGCTGAGTGCATCTGCCATGGAATATGAATTAGATTAATAAACTCCAGGGTGCTGTGGCTGAGTGCATCTGCCGTGGAATATGAATTAGATTAATTAATTCCAGGGTGCCGTGGCTGAGTGCATCTGCCATGGAATATGAAGAATTTCATGCAACATTAAGCAGCTCAATCCCAATCAAGGGCAGTGCTGAATGAAAGCAGTTTTGATCTGGGGCTGCTGTGAATCTGGTTTAGGTAATCACTGCCAGTGGACAACAGTCACCATCACTAAAACCATCACCGTATTACCAGTCCACAGCCACACCGGTATCATCTTGGATTTCTGGTGCATGTTTTCTTTAAGTTAATCATTTCTTGTTTTTATTCATACCTCACTTATTCGTTTCTTGTTATTGTGTGTCAAAGGTGCCGATTCCTCAATTTTCCTAAGATTTGAGACAGAATGCAGACACCAAGTTAGAGCACATATTACAAAAACAGAACTTGTTTTACCACAGTGACGTAAGACTATAGTAACAGCACTGATAACTTTTAAATATATAAGACTTAAAATGGTGAATTTCATACAGAATGATGTACCGGTACTTTTTCAATAGGACATGTGCAATTAAATACGTGTAGATAATTATAATACATTTCACTGTATTTCCCAAAGATAAGGTACATTTCACGCAGTTCCTGCAACACATTGTTATTTAGGTAAGAATTAAAAAAGATATGAGTTCAGTGCCGCCAAACTATTTACCTGCATGCTGGTCTTGTAAGAGAGGGGATTTAAAAGACGTTTGATACATTTGGGCAGTCTTAACGTGAGCTTTTACTGTGTAGCAATTATAGAACAACATGACGGGTAATCAAAAAAACATTAAGGGCCCTTTTTTGTGCAAAGAATTTCTGAGAAGAATAAAATGGTACTAATCTAGCAAGATGGACTACTTGTAGTTCAGTTTTAGTTCTGACAGCAAAGGGTGTCCTTCTCCACTAAAATGATTGCATTCTCAGCTCTCATTTACCTGTTGATGCTTTGGCTCTGTAAGTACTCAGTGTCCTCCAGCGACTCAGGGACCCCAGAATCCCTTGTATTGTTCCTCAATACCCGTGTATCCTTAAAGCTCTTCTGATTTCTTGTCTGCTTATTTGGGACGGAGGGTTTGTCTGTATTTTGAGACATTACAAGAATGTACAGTATAGTCTGCAGGTACCACAAGCATGGCAGTGTTCATCGCAAATTCTCTTTTTTGTTTTTTAAAAATAATGGCTGTGAACCATTTTTACAAATTCCATGTACTTCAAAGTATAGACAGAACAACACTCTGTGTTGGCGAATCTGCTTCTTTCTATTTTGGCATATGGTCTCATTTAACCCTTTGCGGTCCTATGTCGGACCTGGTCCAACATTGCAATTTTCACTTTTAAGGTTCAATGTCCGACATCATCAAAAAGATGTAAAAAACAGGTCTCTAGTCGTTTTTTCTCTGGAAAAAGCTGAGAAAACCATTCAATGGCCAAGTGAGACCGATAGGAGCTGAGAGAAGCCGAAAAAAAAAATGGGAGTATCTCATGAATACAGATAGCCCCGGCACCACATAGATAACACGGACATAAACAAACAAGATAGCTGCTTCTGCATCCAGCGCTCAAAGAATATCACAGACATTTGCAGAGCTTTTTTAGATGTTATAGTAATAAAATAATGACTTGGATCGCATTATTGAGGAGTTTGGTGATAAAACGAGTGATCAGGAGATGATTTATTGGTATGTACTATTATTAAGACGTATGTGAAAAATATAGCGAACAAGGGGTGGGGCGGGGCTGGAGATGCTGTACTGAGTGTCCTGTTGATATGCAGTGCCTTTTAAACCTGTTTTACTGTAAAAAAAAAAAACAACTTTTAAATAGTGCATCTAAAATAAACTGCGCTTGTGAAAATAAATTGGACCTGATGTGCCTGAGACGCGCTGAATAAATGGACTGCAAAGGGTTAAAACCAACTTGGTAGCAGTATGAAATATCAGAGTTATCGTAACTAATGTATTCATAACTAATGGCCTCAATAGAGCTCTCAGAATCATGTCTAACCTGCAAGTACATTCAGGAAGAGAACTACAGTAACTGGTAGGGCGCGGTTAAGACAGTTGGTCCATAGGTTTATGATTGTATGTAGTAGAACATGCCTGATTTAGATGGCTGTCAGGACAATTTATGATCCCTAATGTAATAATCAGTGTTGTAATAAAAGTATCCTGGATTGCCTACAAACCTCTGTGTAGAATCACTGCATTCTCCATAACCCTGAATGTTACCCCTAAACAAGTTCTTCACAAGCTCTCTAAAGTCAGTGTTAGGATCTCTCACAATTAGCTCACCTGCTTTCTTCCTAATTGGAGGGGGCTGCTGCTCCTGAGTTCTCTTCCTGTGATCTGTCTCTTTATTCCACCCATGATCCTGAGATGGTCTGGTTTCTTCCTGTTCCTCCTCTTCCCAGCTGAGTGATACGCTGTCTTCCAGGTTCTTGATGGGAGAAGGTTTTTGAGGAGTCCTGTGGTGAATCCTGGGGAGTCTGGAAGCCTGTCTCTTCTCAGCTGGCAAGTTGCTAGTTCTCTTGGGAGACCAATAGGACTTGGCATCATTGCTGTTAAAGTTCTGTCTGTCAGGCGTGAGTGACTCTGAATAAACACTCCTGTCATTCTCTACTCCTGGCAGCAAATAGAGTTCTGGCTGAGGGGCCTGAAAGAGTCCAGAAAAATCATTTTCAAAAAGGGTCCAATAAAAGTTACAAATTAGTAAATTGAGAATCTGATGCTTTCTGAAATGTGTCGGCTGAACCATCTGAGAATATAATATTTTTTAACCTTGCATGTGATTCTAGACTTGTGCAGCTAAACAAATGGAAAGAATATAGCTACTGGGAACTAGCTATTCAAACATATTACAAATGACTTTAGAAATGGAACAAGCCCTTAAAGGGTACACAAGGACCTTACATTTTGACCACTTTTTTAAACTTTTAAATTGCATTCCCTGCCTCAAGATGGCTTCACATGTACCTGCATGGACCTCTCAGAACTACATTTCCCATCATCCTCCTGCTCACTAGTAAATTCATCTCTTGAGGCAGAGAATGCAATTTAAAAGTTTAAAAAAGTGGTCAAAATGTAAAAAGAAATTAAAACAATACACACACCTTACGTAAACAGTTGTAGCAACACATGGGAACATGTAACACAATACAATAAAAAGGTCCTTATGTACCCTTTAATCTAGGAATTGTTTTACTTTTTTATTTGGCAAAAACAATGTATAGAGGGTTGGGCAAAGAATCAGAAAGATGTGGAGCTGACAAATGTTTTGCTAGTGCGCTTCTGGCTGCCCATGGTGACCCTGTGTTATGGCTGGAATTTCAATATTTTTGTCAAACCTCTGTATACAGTAAAACAGAAATTGCAGTTATTGCTCCAGGATGCATGTAGACCCATCCAATTTTTAAGGTATCCTGGGGGCAACAAACAACCCATTTCAAACCTATGTTATACGTCTCTCAGAAAGTAACCTCTCACACTGTCCAGCAGTACATTTAACATGCCATTAAGTAGAACAAATAAACAGAAATCAAAATAAGACAACATACATAAGGTGGTGCAAAAGACTTCACTTTCAGTTCTCTTTCTTGTTTTGCTTTGACCTGAAACAGAAGATGGAAGTAAATACTTTAGACACACAAACAGCACCCAGTCCAGTTAACTTAACAGCTCAGAAATAAGAACATTTTGGGAACGTTTCTGATGTATACTACACAAAACCTTTTGGCATCCTCAAAATCACTAACAATGTATGTCTTTCCACAGCAGACCTGCACAGCGGTCTCCTGGCTGATCACCCTGTGTCTTTATTTTCTAGACCTATTACTCCAAGTGATGGGCTTTTAATTACAACATATTATTTTAAAAGGTACTTAGCATCTGGTTATGCACTAACAGCAAAGATATGGTACAAATTGCTCTGCTTTTTGGCCAATCACCTACAGCACACTTTTCCACCGAGGCCCGTCAGTGCTTCGCTGGGGCAACAATACCACAGGGCCAAGCACGCAGTCTGCTGTCCTTTCATTGGGTTGCCAAGAGCCTGACTTCACTTAATTAATCAAATTGATTCCTCTGTGCTTTCCGTTTGCTTGAAAAACAAGTCATAGAGGCCATCTCTTAACTTGTGCTGAAGTGCAAGGTGATTATTCACCAGGGACACATTACATTTTATAATGTCTCCTAAATAGCACTCTGAGTGAATCTGAATTACAGAGGCACTGTGATCAGAAACTGTCTGAATTGCATTGGCCATCGCCACACATTCCACAAAGAAAACATGAGGAGTGATCAATCAAGGATTTAGATGAATACACACAGGCCCCAAAGGTCAGTAAAACTCTCAACTGAGAAGGGTACCCTACGTAAAAGTCTTACTGTATTTTTCTATTTAAAGGGGTGATTGTGCAAACTGCACCTTAGACTAACATAGATATACTAACATCGGCAAGATCAGCAAAAGTGTGCAGTATGTAAAAAAATTGAGTCAGCACCATCTAGTGAGAATGTGCTGTTATTGACAGCAATAGAAAAGAAAACTTGCAATAGTGTAGTTCTTCACCAGATGGTGCTGCCTCTTGCAACTATCCAGACACTTTCCTATTCTGCTTTTGGTACCTATGTCTCTGGTAAAACAGAATCTAGCAACTGGTGTCGGAGAACTGCTCCCAAATTCAGATCAAAACGCCATACTTCTGTGCAATAATAATACGTTAAACACAGCCATTGCAATGAGACCGACTCGTAAGGACTGCAAATATCACCCACGTGTACGAGAACAGAAAAGAAAACATGAAAATGCGACTTGAAACTACGCATTTAGGGAATCTTAATGGCTCTTTGTATTATTATTATTTAGATCCTGAACTTACCTACATCAATGGAAAAAATGTTGCCAAAGGGTAACACTGCCAGACATTGCTTAAAGAGCTAGTCAGTCACAGACAGCACACCACTGATAACAGGTGCAAACATGCCTCGGCTTGTCTGATGACTAACTGCTTGTTTTTTTTGTGTGTGGAGTTTAGAAGAGAAAAACTTAAAACCTGCAGTTGTTGTTTTTTCTTTTTAACTTGCAGCATTTTTCAAGTTTATAATTATATACAGATTTTAACTATATCTGCACTGGCCCATTATATGGTTTATCTGACCAAATCTAATCCAATTGGCTGAAATTAACTTAAGGCAGTTGCTAGCAACAACACTGTCCAATCATGTGCCAAGGAATGCACTTAAAGTGGGATGTTGTAATGGTACTTGGCGAACACAATAGCCAAAACAGCAGGTGAATGTCTAAGTGGCCAGAATTCAAACTCTTATTTCCACTTTTGTACACAACCCTCAACTTCACTCTCTTTAAAAAAGCCGCAAACCCAGTTTCCTTTGTTCCAGTAAAAACTCTACTGGTACTAACATCTGCCTAAAATATTATTCTGCGATTGTATATCTTACCGATGAAAGCCAGTACTCACCAAGGCCAGACTCCTACCCACACATTTTAAAAAAGCACATCTTTCAGTCGCTGCATCTTCCCCCAGAAGTTCTCCAATCTGATCTCGCAGTGCTCTTAAACTCAGATCAGGACAGACCCTAGAAAACCACGAATACACTGATCATAAACGCTTTCATGTGTTGTATGATCTTACACTTCAACACTGTATAGTCTCAGCCAATGTAATAATGATTTCTGGGATTCATGTATACAAATAATGTAAATCACAGCAGATCACTCTCTACTTTAGAACATCGCTTGGACAAATCATCCACTCTGATTGGCCAAGATTCATTTAGAAATTCCAGCACCACCTTATTGCTGTATCTCAAGACCTTGTTTACATTTCTTAGTCTTTTTATAGGCTATATGGACTGTAACACTCTCTAAGCTGTACTGCAGTTTGTGCAATATACAGAGTCTGTATAGGTGTGTTAAAGGCACGGTCCATTTCAAGTGTTATTGCTAACATATTGGAGGGCAAAGGTGGACGCAGAGGGCCACATTTAATATACAATGCTTTAAGATCGAGTTGCACTTCCTTGGTCATGTTACCTGGAGGTGAAATTGTCCCCATCCCTTCAATGACTTACTTGCCTATGGACTGACACACTTTCAGCCAGTAAACATGACATGAAATGTAACAGATTTTCTGAGAATAAGGCATGGAAACTGAGAACTTTCTTCAACCTAATGTACAATCGGGTATCATGTTTTAAAGTGAAAATAAATGTTTGATATAACATGTGTTTCTTTCAAAACTGCACATTTGAGGAGTATGTAGTTAATGGAACTGTAAAAATGTAAGACCTGTGGTATTGTGTTAACTACAATCACTTTAAGAAACTGTGTTCCCATCATCCTTAAGAAATCTCAAGTTTTGTGTTCCCCAGTTTTGGTTGCCAATTTCTCTAAAACATTTTTAGTGTTACTAATTCTGTTTTCCAGAGCTTAATCAGCCTATTTTGTAAATGCACTACATAAAGCAGCAGGGTTTAGATGTAATGTATAAGTTTAACAAGGAAGCCTTAACAGTGATGGCTTGTTTACCTAAGGATATGTAATGTTTAGTTCAACACAGCATTATTTACTTACTGTAGTATTTACTTTACAGACTGTTTGACATCTTATCCCTAAGCAACTTGCGTAAATAACTCGTGTAAAAACAAAACAAAAAAAAAACAGTTATCTATGTCTGTAGTACTTACCGTATAAAACCAGCAGAAATAAAGGTATCAATAGCATCTGTCGGGACTCTGTTTAACTTTGAATTCCATTGTTCTTCTGGGACGTAGAAAACGTGAAGCTCCACCAACTAAATTTTCAACAGGGTGGTGAGAAATCAATCTAAGACTATCATAATCAACCGGTTCAGAAAATGTACAGTTTAGAGAATGATGCCCTGACCAAAAATGCTAAAATGTTTGTCATATGCAAAATACACATGCACTTAATTATTATAGGTTGCAATTACAGGAAAAGGCATATTCACAATCAGATTTTAAAATGAGCATTTCTTAAGGGAAACGGCTTTCTTGGCTAGGCAAACGTTCACAGCATCCACAAACAATAAAAAGCAACTTGTACACAGTTACTAAACAAACTAGTTTCTATAAAGAGAACACCAATATATTGGGTCCCCCCCCCCCCCCCCCCTCAGAATATGACTTAGGTCTACATTCAAAATAATTTAAACTATTATCTAATTGTGTACCATCAATTCAAAAACAAGGATGTGAACACTCGTTCTGTAGAAAATATAACTATTCAAATTGTGTGTTTAATAATACTAAACAACTAACAAATTAACAACAACAACAACAACAAAAAAATCAAATATACATACCGCAGCGG
The DNA here is from genome assembly GCF_902713425.1 of Acipenser ruthenus. NCBI lineage: Eukaryota > Metazoa > Chordata > Actinopteri > Acipenseriformes > Acipenseridae > Acipenser > Acipenser ruthenus. The sequence goes on along the minus strand of NC_081198.1, from coordinate 17,258,702 downwards.
TTGGTGGTCTCTTTTCCTCACACAGTTTGTTCATCAGTACAGCCCTGATTAATACTTCAAGCGGAATTTAATTAACATTGACAGTCCAGTCATTGTTCAGCAGCGGGTGCTTTTTTTATACTCGGTATGTAATTTACACTTTTAAACATTAGTCTTTTTACCAAAGCATCAACTCCTTTAATTAAAAATAGTTATCCATCAGTGCTGCACACTGCGTCTTGTGTGAAGTGAGCTGTGAAATACTGTGTAGTGGGTTCAGTGTAAAGAGGAGTGACGCAGAACTGCACTCCAAAGAAACAGTCTTCGTGCATGTAACATTACCACTGAAATAAACAAGGGCTGAAATAATGTTTGAGGTGTGTTGTATTTCTTAGTGTGCGATTTTGTCGTGTGCGACCGGGTGTATGTTTCTGGGTATGGGGATTAAATATTATAAAGATTATTAACATTAACATTAACACATCCTGTAAGAATGCCAGACCATAACCAGTATTCAGAAAGACAAGTTACAAGCTTGAGGTAACATTTCACATTTTTTGCAGTTCAAAGATTCTAACGCCTATTTAAGTTTTTTTAAATAAATAAATAAATAAATAAATAAATAAATTATTATTATTATTATTAATAATAATAATAATAATAATAATAATAATAATAATAATAATAATGTTTTAAAATAACTGCACTCTTTGTTTTTTAAATATTTGTGTACCTAATTATTAATTATTTGACAAATATTATAGGACAAGTTTGGTTGTATTGGTAATTATGTGCCTATTGGGATTGAGTGCTGTTTTACTTTCTCTCTTTCTCTCTCTCTCTCTCTATATAGTAATGGAGGCCTGCAGTGAAATTTGTTGCTTCTCCACTCTGCAGCTATGCTAACCTTGCTGCAAGCAGGAAAACGCGCCCCAGAGATCGCAGGGCTTGGCTGGCGGGAACCAAGGAAGGGGATGTGACGGAGGCACTCTGATTGGCCAGGGTTAGCCCAGCCCTCGCTCTTGGATCTCTAAAAAAGGATCTGGAGGAATCTAGTGGTGGGGAGAATACGCGTGGGAGACTTCTGGCACATTCCCATCCGTATAGATGACCCATATGGGGACTGGAGTAGTCCTGTTGAGCTGAGGCCAGATGGAGAGCGAGTGGTAGCATACTCCAGCCGGTCCCTGAGCAAACCAGAGCGACGGTACTGTGTGATGTGACAAGAACTGTTCCACTACCAGCACTACCTCTGCAGACTACCCTTTACCATCTGCACCGGCCTTCAGAGAACTAGAGGGGCAGGTGGCGTACTGGCTTGATCCCAAACTACAAGATCTGGGCTGGGTGCTCCATGCCAACTCTGATGTCCTGTCACGCCATCTCTTTGCTGAGGGGAGCCAGGCAACTTCAGTGGCCTACAGCGAGCTGTCCATAGTCACCATGGAGGCGACAACAAGAGCGAGATACTAACCAGCAGCCAGCGTTGAGCTGGTTCGAAGACCACCGGAGGCCGCCCTGGGGAGAAATCGCCATGCAGTCAGCAGCCACCAAAGGGCTGTGGTCACAGTGAAGCAGCCTGGCTATCCGAAATGGGGTAGTCCCGGGAGGAGCAAAGGCAAGTGGTAATACCAGATCCCCTGAAAACGGCGGTGCTCCAAGCTAACCACGGAACCCCCGGTTCGGGACACTTTGAAGTTACCAAACGCTAAGGCAACTCCAACAAGCTTTCTACTGGGAGCGCTGCCGCCAGGATGCTGAAGACTGCCTGAGGCATACGCTCTGCCAGACCAGGAGGCTGTAGCACAAGTGCTGCTGGAGAGGTTCTTCTGCCGGTTCGGGGTTCCCCAAGAGCTACACTCGGACCAGGAAGACACACAGCTGCACCCCCCCAGTGACGGGCTAGTGAAGAGATTCAACCGGGCCCTCTCCATCCACTTGCCATCGCCACCGCCGGTCATCAAAAGGACTGGCTTGTCACACAGCCATGCAGGAATCCACTGGCTGTACCCCAGCGCCACTAATGCTTGGCCGGGAGCTCCGGACCCTGGCTGATCTGCTGTTCGGCCGATCTCCAGACCGCCGCAGAAAACATCCACGGTTCTGAGTATACCAGAAGCCTACAGGACCGTCTCGACAGCACACATCACTTCACCCGCAGCCTGCTCCAGGCTGCAGGGCTCTGTTAAAAGTGACAATTCATGGCTGTTGAACGTATGGGTCTATAGCCCCAGACAAAAGAGGGGCCACTGCCCCAAGCTGGACAGTGCCTGGATAGGACCCTGTCGGGTCCTGGAATGACTTGGAAAGGTGGTCTATCAGCAGGATCGCGACCGTCTTGCCCCTTAGTGGGGGAGGGATGACAATGGCCTGGTGGACGGGGCTTGAGACCCAGACCAACCTAGACCCGGGACCCCAGCATGTTTTTGCTTTCTGCACTCTGCACCCATGCTGACCTTGCCACGCGCGGGAAAAGAGCCCCAGAGACTGCAGGTCTCGACTGGCGGGAACCAAGGAAGGGGATGTGACGGAGGCACCCTGATTGGCCAGCCGGGATAGCCTGGCCCTTGCTCTTGGATTAAACCTGAACGGAGTAATTTACATGAATGTTGCAAATTTTAAGGGACTGGGGTTATATAAGAGGCCTGCGCGCCAGTGAGTTGTTGTTGTGTGTATGCAGCCTTTTTTGGAAGATAAAGGTTTGGATTCTTACCACCATTACAATATATACAGGGTGATTAGAAAGTAAGTTTACCACATGAGATATGGTGTGTTGATGTTTATATATATATATATATATATATATATATATATATATATATATATATATATATATATACACACAATAACTGCCAGATGCAGGTGATCATTTAACAATTATCACTAAAATTAAACAATTAACACACACATTTGCACGTGTGTTTGGCAGGGAGGATTTTAACCCCCTCCCTGTCTTGCTACAATATTTATATGTGTGCGCGTGTGTGTGTGTATGTAAATATTAAGTGATTACACGGTTTTTGCTGACATCTTTCAGCTATAGTTATCTTAATTGAGAACAGATGAGTCAGTAATGCTGTCTAGCATACTGTATTGTAAACCAACGCATATTAAAAATAAACTTCAAAAATAAAATAGGCAGACAGAAAGAATAGCAAAACCTCTTGGCTAATTGCTGCCACCTGGCGGTCATTTAAATGATTACATCATATGCGAGACTAGTCCAGTGTATAGTTCAGTGCTCTACACAAGCATAGCTTGAACTATTAACTACATTGTACCCTCCCCTGGTATGTGCACAAAACTCTTAACCTACATATACATACTTAATCTATTCTGCTCTAAGTCACTGGTGATTGCTGAAATAATTGTTTTCCACTTGGACACGACTTCTTTAATCAAAGGACTTGCAACCAGTAGACGCACATCCCAATTAGGTGCAATCAATCAGCAAACAACTTCAATGACATGCCTAACTCAGAACAATGACGATCTGATTGGCTTAATAGCGGTCTGTGATATCTGGTAAGAAACAAACAAAACAATACAATGCAGTCTCGATATTTGCTCTTCATCCCTCTTCTTACCGCTTAGTTTGCTATATTACTGTTACCAACCTACATATCATGTTTTAGTTCAAGTAAACAAAAATGCTCAACTAAACTAAACTTAGTGCAGTATTTCAGTGTTATTTAGCTGACTGTGATTAAGTGAAGTATACAAATGAACTTTTCATTTTTAAAGGTTCAGCACCTCTACTGGTACAGCAGAGTAGCCCTTCGTTGATAAGGTACCAGAAAACTATGACAAGCCAAATGATCCTTTTGAGATATCTCAGATTAATTTAGAGATATCTCTTCATATTGTATGATAGCTCTAAATCATGTCCAGATATCTCTAAACATTATAAGATATCTGTAAATCAATTATATCAAGATTTCTAAAAATGAAATAAAGATATCTCAAATTGATTTACAGATACAATTGCATTTTAATATCTCTAGATAATTGCCATACAAAACAGAAACAACTTCTCATCTGGTGCTGTCTGCATATTCCAAATTGGAGTATTTAATTCAAGGAAAGACTCTGATACTAAAGACAAGAGAAAGAGAGAGAAGCAAGCCTAGATGACTGAGGTAATTCTAATATATCAGCATTTAGATTTTCAAAGGTTGTAACATCCTAATAAACTTGCGTTCACATATGTAATCAAAAGCGTGGTGTATTGTGACGTCATACGAATCCCCCACACTTCTCTCGTAAAAGTTCCTGTTTTCGCCAGCAGGTGGCGCGCACAACTTATTTTAACCCCCAACCGGAAACGTGAGTAGCTGGAATCGTAAAACAACAAGAGAAGCTGTTGTACTTTTATTCGGAGTAATATAAACCAAACCTTTGAAATCAGAATGTCTGGATCGTCAACCGTGAATGCAATGAAGAAAGTCGTGCAACAGTTGCGATTTGAAGCAAGTATAAACAGAGTAAAGGTAAGCTGAAGATAGAAAAACGAATCCGTTTGGAAGTGAGTTTACAGGGCGTGGGGAGCATAGTGCTTCCGCTGCCATAGTTCTTTGTGGTCGATTTTTTGTAGAAGTTAGTATTTTTTTTATCTCTGTGTAGTACAAATTAAACTAATACCGCTTACAATAAAGAAATACATATTTGTAAAGCTAATCTTACTATATAAAAAAGTACTGATTTCGAAAGTTTGCATTCATTTTTTTTGTTTTGAAGTTAACCGTATTCAACAGTATTAAGACTAAGCTAAACAAGCCAAGTGAATACGTATGTCGTGCTAGATCTTTTTTTTCGGTTAAGTGCCTAATATTGTTGTTAATATCGTTTTTCCTAGGTTAAAAAATCCTGGTATTTGATAGAAAATAGCACGTTTCCGGAGTTTTCTTGTTAAGTGAATTTGGGCGTTTTTCTTTCCTCTCTAGGCTTCCCTTCTCTCTTAATCGTCTTTTTCGTAAAACATTCTCCCCAACCAGAAACTTTGTGTGTCAACAGAGAACAGCTGCTAGAAAATCAAGTTACTTTTTATTTTTTAAACGGTTCGATTTTCAAATGACATCTTTTTAAGAAGTGCAAACGATGCAGCAGACTTCGAGCTATATAGAAGTTACTGAATAAAATATTTCGTTTTCTCTCTCTCAGGTGTCCCAGGCCGCCGCTGAACTGCAACAGTTTTGCTTACAGAATGCCCACCAGGACCCTTTGCTGACAGGGGTGTCTTCCAGCACAAACCCATTCAGGCCGCAGAAAGTGTGCTCATTTTTGTAGGGCGAAGTACCTGCTTTTCTCTTTCACTGGTAAGGTCTTGTAAGATTACTTGCAAACACCGTAAATTGCGTGATTAAAAAAAAAAAAAAAAAAAAAAAAGTATTAAGACAAACCATGGAACGGCGCATGTCAGTCTCAGTTTCCACACACCACAGTATTGTTTTTCCCTGCGGCCAAGTAATTTGCATAGTAGAACGGCTGTAGTCAAGTTATTTTGAACCGGACAGTGGTATGCAAATGCAGTCATCTTCATTAGATTACTGTGAAACTGCTGCTAACTTGGATCCCCCAATTCTTCTGTAAAGGGCTGTATCAGGGCTGTCTGGCCTGTCACTGGAAAGTCAGCCTTGCAACATTTATGTAGTTTTCAGCGTTCCAACCAGGTACATTTTTAAACCACTGGTTTAGAAATGTCCAAGGTCTTTGCCAAAATAATAGCAAGGTTATTAAAAATGAGCTTGTGTTTTAGCATTTTTCCCCCATCTACTGTTACCAATGTCTCAAAATAGCTACAATTTTTGTCCAGGTATTTTAAATTGGAAGCAATGTTGACAAGTGTCCTAGATGAATGCTTGGGAAGGCATGCTAACAGTTTTTTTTCCCTGTCTTGCAGGTTTATAATGCCAGATCTTTGCAAACCAACTCTGTTGCCACCTCCCTTGTCGTCTGAAGACTTTTTACATGAACCATTATTTCAAGTCTTAAGTGCCAGTTCTAGACTTTTATTTTTATTTTTTAAAGCATAGTATTACCTGACTATTTTTTAAACTTTACCTACCTCTTAAGCTTTAGTTGCCTTGCCATCTTTATTAAAGAACCAGTTATGTATATATTTTATTGGGGAAAATTAATTTAACAAAAGGGACTGTGAACAGACTTAAGAGTATTTGCTTAGTATTTACACTTGTGGGCTGATCAATGTTTGTACTTCCTTCTTGTAAAATGATAAATCTGAAGAAAATACTGTCCCCATTTTATTTGATTGTGGAACCAAACTGGATTTCCCCTCTTAATCCAATTCTCAAGTCTTGATTGGTAATATCTGACTGATGATGACTCTGCTTAGATTCAAGAGCCTGCTGGTGGGATCAATGCAGTTATACTTTGATGTCTTTACATGTTCTAGCATTGCATTATGCAGTTTTGGGGGGTGAGGGTGACTTAATTGAACAAAAATGCCTACTGTGGTTGTAATAGAAATGTCAAACTCCACTTTGATTCTTAACTTTGTAGAATATTGGTTTACTGTTTGTCATTTGAAGCCTGCCACCAACATAGTTGCCTTTTAAAATAAAATGAGTTAAATGTCACATTTGTAATTTTCTACTTTTTTTTTTTTTTTTTTTAATATTTCTATTTCTATGCAAACTATTTCCCCAAAGGACACTTTTCAGTTATTGTGTGGATGGCACCAATTTTACACTCATCAGAAATATAATTTTTTTTTGTTTTTACATTGAAGAAAAAAAGAAATTCACAATAAGATAAACATGTTTAATCTAACAAGTAAGATTGTGTTACATATTAGTCCAGTAAAAAAAAAAAGCCAAAATAAATAACCTTTTAGTTGCTTACAAATATCAGTTGGGTAGGTTGGTTTACTTATTTAATGAACTTGAAAGTGGCATCCTAAATTTTACATGAATAGCAGTTCACTTTGGCATGCTGGTATCCAATTAGAAAGACCCCCAAAGCTCAAAATATTGAGACCACTAATTAAATGGTGTTTTAAAGATCTACAACATTTAGAAATTAAGGAAATGTGAAAGCAGCTTTTTTTTTTTTTTTTATGAAAACACCACATCTGTAAAGCTAACCTTGTTATAAGATAGTATAATACTTTGCTTACTGTCAGTTCAGTATAAGCACCAGCACTGCTGGATCACTCTATTATTTAAACAATTGACTGTTCAAATAAAATGGATGATCATACCTCTAGAAGGGAAGCTCTACACAATCATCAATGGTTTCAAGTCGAGCTGTTTTTATGAAATGAACTAAATCGATCTGAATCTGTTCATACACCACATGTTATTTATTTCCAACTGCAAAATCACTGTTGCTACACACTAATGTGTCCATGTTCGCTCACATCAGCATGGGCTGGTCACAATAGGGAAAGGAAAGAAGTATGTGGTTGTGTGGGATCAGCAACTACTCAAACCCCATGTTTAAGTTTTTGTTAAATCCACACAGGTAAGAGTCAAGCAACTGATGAGATAACATGAACAAGGGCATAGGTTCATATCCTAATGTGAGCATTGTTACAGGTCTGGATAACAAGGTACATGTACACAATTAAAAAACTAGGAAGAAAGCTGTAGTTGCTTTATTGTCAAGTTGTAGCCAGTTGGGTTCTTTGTGTGTTTCCACTTTCTTTTTTATAAGTGGAATTTTCTTCTGCAGCTGTCCATCTCATGGCGCTACAAAAATAAAGCAGGAAAAAAACAAACATTTAGCACTATATAGTTTTACATTATTAATCAGATATGCTTTAGAGCAATTCAAAATTAAACCTTTTTATTTTAATATTTTCAAGAAAAAGTAACCTCACCTTATGAACCCATTCATACACCCCAAATTTAGAGTCAAAGGTTCCTTTCTGAAGAGATCGGAGCTTCAAGGTGAATCGCGGCCCCAGCTCCTGAATTCCCACTCTCTTTTCATTCTTAAAGATGTATCTTGAAAATGAACAGAATGTTTATTCACAGAAGTCCTCGCTCAGCAAGATCATTAATAGAAGCCTAAAGCCCGCCGCACACAGCCCGACTCAAGCCGTCCCGACTCATCTCATCTCAACTGGCCGTACAGAGTCTGGGTGAATCGTAGCAGTGTGCGTGCCCTTAAAACCAAGATTATGCAGATTTCAGTCAGGATGTCTTCAGATTAGAAGATTGAACATGTTGAATCTTTTTCAGACGCAGTTTCGTTCAGATGTGATCAGTCTCTGTGTGCAGCGATTGCCGACCAAGGCTGACTGAGACCGATTAGTCATGAGGGTTCAACCAATGGTGGCAGGTTTAAGTGACGTAGCTTGTCATGTAACTTGTCACAAGATGGCGGAATAGTGACAGCTTTAGTTCCACAGGTAAAAATACAATTAGTCTTGAATTGCTCAGTGTCCTGAATTCAAAAATATCAGATATGTGCACATCTGAATAGGTTTTTTTAGGTGTTTACTAATCAAAGGTAAATTATCAATTTACCTTTTTATTATCAATCTACTGGCAGCCTATATTTTCTTACTGCGCTAAAAGAGAAGTAACCAGTGTGTCAATCTCCAATAGGTCACAAATCACAAGCCCCTAGATCCACACGCTGAGAAAAAAACCCCGCCAAAGTCAAATAAAAAATCAACAGGTTGGATTTTATTTACCACAGGCTAAAGTGTAGTAGACAACCTATACAAAAAGTCAAACACTTCCTGAAACGTTTGCACGGTGTAAATGGTCAATTAATTAATAGGCTAAGCGCTTCTTTTGGTTGCCTCGCGGCGCAGTCTCCGCTGTCTAATCAGCATAAGATGCCATGCATAATATGAGGGTCGCTATGTTGAGCTAAGTTAATACAAAAATGTGTACAGGGCAGTATTAATTAAATCTGCATACATAGTAATCACCAGGATCTAGTTGTGGTCCGTCGAATTCAGTCTTAGCAGTGTGCGACACCCAGTCGGGAAAAACTCAACTGTGACGTCAAACCAAAACTGAGCACAACTGATCGCAAAATCTGTGCATACTCAGATGAGACGAGTTGGGATTGTTTGAGTCGGGCTGTGTCCAGCGGGCTTAACAGTACCAGTCATTCAGTGCCTCAGTTTTATTAATAAGGCCACTTCACATAACTGAGACAATTAACCTCAATACAAATACTGCAAGTTCATGCAGTCTGAGGGTTTCTAACAAGAGTTTGATTTCTTGAGATAGGAGGGAGAAAAAGGCATACCTGTGGTATCTAAAAAAGATGTAATCTCTTTGGTTGTGGAATGTTGCTACCTGCCGTCCAACAAAATTGGGGTCATGAGGGAAGAGGGAAGCAAACATTCTTCCGATGGAATGGCCCAGACGTGTAGTGAAGTTATTGAGGATCACCTCAGGCACATGCTCTGTGGGTTCCTTGCCTTTTCGCTGGAATTCAAATAAAGTAGAAATAAATCTGAAAAAATGACATTAAAATGAACAGGTATACAGTCTAACTTCACTATAATGAACCCCCTTTTTTAACAATCCAAGCAGCAAGAACCGTTTTTTTCCCCCCAATGGAAATTAGCCCTATTAGAATGATCACTTTTACAAAATCTACCCGGATAAAACGATCTCGGTAGTGACTGACGCTGAACTTTCTCCAATGTGAATGTGTTATTCTCTCAGTGAAAACTAAGACCTTGGTAAGCTACTTCGAAGATAAGGCTGATTCATAGATAACCTATTGTAGTGTGAATCATGTGTGACGTATGCAACCGTTGCCATCTTCACACAAACTGCAACCATGGCAACACACATGAGGAGGTAACAAGAGTGAAGCAGCGTGCATTGAGTAAAGCACAAAAAATATTATGTAATCTACGCAGGATATGTTTTTCAAGAGAAAGGGCACGTAATTACTGTATACAGCATACAAGTGTACTTTTTATTTTTTTCATTTCTTTACTGTTTTAAATATACAGTTTAAATGTTGATCAATGTGAAGTTGTCTTAAAAGAACTACTGTATAAAGATGTTCAATTCAATTTGGATGTTTCATTATTCATTATTCTGATACAGCAAATTGCCAGTCTCTATTATAGTGAACAACCTGATATAACAAACATTTCTCCAGGTCCCAGGGGGGGTTCGTTATAATGATGTTAGACTGTACAACACAATAATTGAATATAACAATTTAGAAGTTAAGGGTTAAAGCTTGTGAATAGTGTTGGCCTGGTAATATTTATTTATTTATTTCTTTCTATAAATTTAGTCGTTGCCAATTATTTTTTATTATTTTCTCCCAATTTGGAATGGCCAATTATTTTATTATGCTCAGCTCACCGCTACCACCCCTGCGCTGACTCGGGAGGGCGAAGACGAACACACACTGTCCTCCGAAGCGTGTGCCGTCAGCCGACCGCTTTTTTTCACACTGCCGACTCACCATGCAGCCACCCAAGAGCTACAGCGCCGGAGAACAACGCAGCTCTCGGGCAGCTTACAGGCAAGCCCGCAGGCGCCCGGCCAGACTACAGGGGTCATTGATGCGTGGTGAGCCGAGGACACCCTGGCCGACCTAACCCTCCCTCCCCCCGGGCGACGCTTGGACAATTGAGCGCGGCCTCCTGGGAGCTCCCGTCCTCGGTCGGCAAAGGCCTGGTAATATTTTAAAACCATGCTTCCTCTTCTTAATTTCAGGTCGATGGTATGTAAGTTCCCTTTTTTAATAATATAACTTAATTTCAACAAAAATAATTCAGGACTGAAAGGGTTAAATAGAAAACTTGTTTTAACCACACTTCTGATCTTTCTGCCAACAAATTATTTTTAGGAAAAAGCTGCAGTATTGGTCTGTAGTATATAAACGTTACAAGCTTATAATAAAAGTTAAACACAACAGACCCATATGTTAAAACATTTTACTAAAACATGAGCTCAGTCAGCAATAAACAAATTCCTAACCCTACCTTCATTTCCTTGCGAAGACGAACACTACTCACTTTAAAGTGAGCAGTTGGCCCATCAGGTAGATGGCTAAGGATAAGCCCATCTATTTGATTAGAGTTAAGGAAACCTCTAATGTGAAACAAAAAGAACAGTACTGGCACTACTGTTATTGCTGCCAATAACAGTATCCTTGGAGTTTATAACCAGACAACAAACACTACAACCACAACATGTTACACTGCAAAACATAGCATGTTATATTGTAATATCAATCAATTTAAAGAGAGCTTAGGTGTCCCAAACCATATCCAAATGTTATACATTGTCCATTGTTGATCCTGATGTGAACTTGAATTCTATAAGGGAGAGTAGATATGTTTACAAAAAATAAATTAAAATAAAGCTTTTTTTGAAGGGAACTAACTTCCTCCACCCTGATACTGCTTGCCTCTCCACCCTTTGGGGAACTGCAAAGCATGCTCCTGCTTCAGCTTGCAGCAGGAGGTTAATATACGTGATAGTCGAAATTGAAAAATGTACACATTTTTGCTCAAATGGTGTTTTTTTTTCCCCCATAGTAAATGGCTTTTAATATTTTCAACAACCTAGCTTTTATATCTATCTATACATACAAGGGGTGATTAGAAAGTAAGTTTACCACATCGATGATACGCGTTGATGTGGTAAACGTACTTTCTAATCACCCTGCAAATCTATCTATATCTATATATAAACGTGTACAAGACTTAAGTTAAATGGGTTACTTTCAAAAAACAACTTGAGAACTGTAGTAGCTTTCGTGAAGAAAACAAGACACAAAATGTGAAGGATACTTGATATTTTCCGGTCCTCATTAATAACCATGAGATACGTAAAACCTCTGGCTATACACTGTGGGATGACTCTCTTCAGTGCCAAGCCTCTTCTGTAGTACACATGGGAGTCTGGGATTACAGTAGCAAGCTGCTCACAGAATCTTACAGTTCTCTGAAAAGAAAACCATATGAAATGTCAAATGAGTAATTACACAAAAGCATGTGTATAATAATGTTAGGACGCTTTAGGGGAGATTAATTAATAAATAAATAACCCTCCCTCTTTGCCATCACTTACCCCTCTGGGTCTGTCTGATGTTGTAATAAGGATCTTCGGATTTGTCAGTCGGTTGAAGTAGGCAGAGAATTCATCTGTTCCTTCATCAAAAACAATCTGTAATCAGAGTTAGTTTAAACATTTGAAATCAGTTGTGAGGAAGCGTTCTTATTTAACATGATACTTTGCTCTTCTATTTCAGTGATCCTCATTTCATATAGGAATTGTACAGGCTGTTGTCAACTTACAATGGCTAAACCCAGTGGTTGCTATATAAACAGCTTGACTACATTACTACGTTAACACACAAAAAATGTTTTGCTCAGAAGTTTGAGCCAACCTACTTATTAAATGAAGTGTGTAAAGTATTTTCTCACTGTTCATTTAAAGTGTAGAGATCTCATCAGCTAACTGAACTAAAATGTAATCCTAATAAAAAAATCCAACAGCTCACCCAAGGATTTGCCAATTGTCTGTTAGCATTTTCTAACCAAATATAAAATATCTATAAATCTGCCTGTTTTCTAACACTACTACATTAGGGGTATTCCACAAAACAGAACCGGCAAAACAGATTCTCTCAAAGAATCTTTCAAAATCTGAATTCTCCATTTCGTATTTATCAAATAAATTGAAGGTGTGCTGTTTCACTATTACGCTGCTATAGTTAATCAATAATATCATGGTCAGCAGTCACTACTTGCTAGATCAATTGACAGTGGTGACAGCTAGGTGTCCCGAGAGTCCAAGGCAAGGGCACTTAAAGAAAGTCAAAGTCAGTATGGCTAATATAATACAATACCTGACTGGCTAAGATTACCTGGGATTTTTTATCATTTTAGTTTTACTGCCTAGGTAACTTTGTTTTTCTTAAATATGCAAAAGTAAACCAACAAGACATGACATACTGCACATCAGAAACTATCAGCTTATATTACTGCACCTTTTTCCACAGCTCCTTCCTACCACAAAGCCATCTGGAACCCACAGTACTGTATACTGTACGAATATTTACCTCTCACAGTAAAAGCAGACAGACAAGGCGCTTACCTCTTCATCCTGGGGGTCTACAGTCGTCTCATCATAAACCCTCTGGTTTTCAATGGTCTTTGGAACTTCTTTTGGGGGTGCCTTTATATATATATATATAAAAAAAAATAAACATTTGAGACCACCTCTAGATTTATATATTTAATGATCATCATCACCTACAAAACATAGGACCTCAGGCATTTACTTGCATACAAATAATTTATGAATATTGCCCTTAGTGTTTAACCAGTTACTTATACCTGCTTTACTAAATGTGTTTCTTTCTAATTGAGACCCAATACAAATCAGTGCTCACAAGAAGTTCTATTACCAGGTCTCCTGTCAGCTGGATTAACAGCTCTAAAATACATGTAAAAATGCAAATGTGACACCAGATATAATAAAGGTCTTGGATCAGTGAGGGCCCAGTGCATATAGAAACCACCTCTCCCAGCTCTTTATATAAAACCATACATGTTCCAAGAGAAATACTGCCAGGCAGTTGTATATATCCTTTGATTCTGTTACCTTCAATAAAGAATGTAGAATGTCCACGTATCATCACAATCGGATAAGCAAATATAAAAATGAATCTGTGACAAAATAGAATAAAAAAGCTACTTTTTACCTTGTCTCCCAGTGCTTGTCTTTCCTTTTTCCTTTTCTTCTTCAATGCTAACTTTTCCTAAGAGGAAATAAGATATATATTTCATGTGATGGCAGCTGCAGCATTACATTCTTACAAACTCGTTATGTTCACAGTCTTGGCGTTGGTTCTAACATAGATGTAAAGAAAAGGGCAACCATATCACAAGCCCCAAACATGGCAACACTAATGTGAACGGTAGGATAGGGTACACACAGCATTTGCAAACTATACACAGAACTCGGATTTTAACAGCATACCTTTCGTTTCTCCTGTTTAAATTTCAAAAACATGAAATGCCTTCGTTGTTTATTTTTGATCTCTGACACGCTGAATGTTGGTGGAAAATGCATCTCCGGCGGTTTCTCGTCGGTCTTTGCCTTCTCCGCTTCTTCATTCGTTTCTCCATTTTCTTTATGTGGTTTCTTTCCCTTTTTCGGCTTCTGTTTTTTCCCCTTCTTTTTTAGTTTTTTGACGTGTTCTTGAGTACCAAAGTCTACCTCTACTTCTTTCACGTCCATGCTTACAATTTTTCTATTGCATGTGTTTCACGATTTTCACCTTTCCTCTACGACCCGGATCTTCCTTTCCACTTCCAAGTTCCAAAAAAGGAACTCTTGCGCCACTCAGTGTAGCGGAGGAGCAACAACATGAGATGGCTGTAGTACAGTACAGTAGAGTCAATTATCCCATATTTGATTAACCGTACTGTCTAATCAACCGAACGCACATGCTGTGTATTTAGTTGTTGCAATCCCGGGAATCCAGATTTTGGGTATATTAAGGAAACTCAGATTCATGATTTTCCATTGTTTCACGTGTGCTACTCTGCTGCCCTTAAATCAACACATGCCACTAAAATGAAAGCCAAGAGATTTGAAATTCGCTTTAATGATAACAACCATCTATCTGCAGGCAGCAACTCAGCTCCATGCAACATGCTAGAGAGAAATGAAAATTGACTATGACAAAGGAGACATTCACTATATACCTTCAGTTCTACCATTAACTGCAAAGTGTGTGTTGTTTTGTTTTGTTTTTTGAAAACTACATAGAAGGAAGCATCGTTTTCAGTTGTTATTTTTTGTTCATTTGCCAGTGTAAAATACTTAAATTCAGGTGTTAATAAGGTAAGGGAACAGTTTTAAAACAACGCTATTTTTGTAAATGCCAACAGTTCTGTAATGTGTCAAAGTTGCACTGAATTGTATTCTTTGATTTTCAAAGTTTGGTATATGGTACGTTTAATTACTGTATTTCATTACCTTAAAGTTTTACTGAATTGCATTCATTTAATGATTTGTAAAGCTTTGTAATGTTGTATGCTTAATGTGATAAAATAGGCTACTAGCTATATAACATCATCAGTAGGTACTTGTGTACTAAGTATTTGTGTATGCTAACTGTATTCCATACATTATTAAAGGTACAGTAATTGTTATTAATACCTGTTCTATTATCCATACAAATCGATTATGCAAACTAGTATCTGGACAGGTGGTCACAGTGCCTCTGCTGGTAAAAGGGTATACTGCAAGTATCAGGGTACATTATATGCTGTGAAAATAGGTTTTCTTTTTCTTTAAAAAAACAAACAATATAGAGTTAAAATGCACATTGGATTTTATTATTAAAGCCTGATATGAAAACAACAGTGGGCTCACCTTTTTTTTTGCAGTATTGTGTATTTATTATATTCTGTTATACATAGTGTACAGCTTTTCGTGTTAAATTAAACAGTGTGTGCAGATTTGTTTTTGGTAAATGGAGCTTTCTGAAATTATTAAAACTCAGCAGAAGGAAAGTGTAGTTCAATTGTTCTGTGTAGTTTTTTTTTTATTTTTAAAAAGATTTTATTAAAACAACCTGCAATTTTACCCTTGCTTCAAAATAGGGCCCTAAGAGTTTGACTTGACCCACCTATACCCTGCCAGGATAAACCACAGCTGGATTTATTTAGAGCATTATACAGCACTAGGGAATCCTCCTGGTTCACATCAACCACCTACCTGTGGTTATCTCGGGAATACATCTAAAAATAAGTGCTTGATGCCATCCAGTTGGATTCCTCTGTACTGCAAACTGCTCTAAAAACCCCAGCTTTTCCCAGTGGAGGAGAAGTTAATCAAATCAACCCATTTCCCTAAACTGTGCTCTGTATAGGAAATAATGTAGCTCCTTGTACACTGTTCATCTTTAAATAAATTCCTCATTTTTAAAAACTGACAATGAAGTGTTACGAATGTCTCTGAGCTTGAAATATGCCTGGAGAAAGAATACTAATACAGTCTTTTTATTAGATAGGGTTTGCAAGCTTGTATTCCAACAGCTAAAACCAAAACTGTGAATATATACTGAATGGCCTTTCAACAAGGTCCTTGATCCAGTAAAGCAGGAATGCACATACATTGGATTGAGCTACACAGTGGGCAGGAGAGGAACGAGAGCTGTTTGCTTTAAGGGCATTTTTCATAGCGGTCGACCATCTTACTGAATGCCTTCCACACAGCAGTGTTGCTTGTGCACACGGCCCCACCCCCTCTACGCATCTGACTGATTTCTCTGTTCATGTCTGCAATGCACGTCCAGATGCCTGTTTTTTTGCCCATAGTGACGCACCACTTCGAATGGTCAGACGTGATGTTGAACGGTGGGATGACAGGCAGTTTCACCGATTTCACATTGTACACATTGTGCTTCACGGAGCAGTTCGATGGCAGGGGGTTGTGCAGGCGCCCCCAGCCTTTAGCGAGAAGATCATCACCCAAGGGTTCAACAAGCAGTCCGGAGTACAGATCTGAAAATGCAGAATTGTAAGTTAGGGTCAAGTACATCATTGAAGATACTGACGCTGCATAGGTCCGTTGAGATCCTCCATATTTGGAGGTTGTGATAGTACTGTAGGTAAACTCCTTAAAATTGTTCTTTGGATGAAAATATGTTTGTATTTTGTACCTGCACAATTCTCCCATTTTATATTAAATATCGAATGGTTTTTATTTCTAATTCTATGACCCATGTTTCCATCTGAGATTGTGTATGCAAAACCTTTTATTAAAAAAGCCCTGTATTATTCCACTTCCTGTTTTTTTCCAATTAGACATGAAACATACCTTCAATCGCAATCAAAAGTCTAAGACACGAAGTCAAGTAGTGCACTGAAAAAAGTCTACTAATATAAATTATACTTGAAAGATAACCTGCAATTTCAGCAAGTCATCTGGCCTGATCGAACTGATGTGCTCAATTCAATCATTTAGAGAAAGTTAATCTGTTCAGGTATACCAATTAAAAAAAAAAAAAAACATATTTAGCAGTATGATGATAAAAGTGAGACGATAGGGTCTATCTCACTACATCCACCCTCTAAAGTAGGCATAATGTCACTATTTTATTGTATGTAGTATCGTCATTAATTGGGTCAATAGATCAGCCCTGGGGATCAGGATTTAATTAGGAGTTAAAAATATAAAGAGGTATTGTTTTGATCACTGGAATAGACCCTGATACAGTGAGCAAAAGTGAAAAGAGATTATGTACTGTGAAAACAAACACATGATGTAATATTGGTGTTGGTAGTGCCACCATACGTGTTGCTGAGAATAAAATGGTTGTTATTGATTAGTTTATTTATTACACATCATCATCATCACATATAATGATACATAGCGTATTGTGAACAGAATATCTTACACCTCTTATAGTAACTGCCCAGAACTACTTGAAATTTGATTTAAAAAAATAAATAAACTGTGTTTTATACAAACAAGCCAAAAATGAGGAATTACCCCTAATAATAACAGGCCATTTTCAACTTAGTTTTTGTTTTTTAGAGAAACTTACCATCTCCGTATCTGGCATACTTTGCAAAACTGACAAATGTGCTTCCTGCTAGAGATGTCATTTCTAGCTTTCTGTCCCATGGTGCCTTTTTTGGGTAGCATGTTCTTTGGGCCACACACTGCAGGTCTAATGGGAATGTTTGGGGAATGGCATAATCAAATGAAAATATGTGAATGTATTGAAGTTGTTTGGCTGAAAAAAAAACAAAAAGGATTACATTATGAGCACAATAAAGCAACCATTCTTAAAGGGATTGTTTCTAACAAACTAGTTCCATAACATTTATTTGCAATGCACATTCATTTTATAGGTCTCAGATGTGCAGTTTTAAAAGAAACACACACTATAGCACACATGTATTTTCATTTTAAAACATATCTGGTACTACATTGGGTTAAAGAAAACTGTTTGGAAGTCATACTTTTTGACTGTCTTGTACTTCCTGGGTTATTTCACCTGGAGAGTAAAATTATCCAGACCCCTGGCTTCTTTCCTGTTATTAAACCAATCAGCTGCTTCCCCTATTGGCTGACATGCTTTCAGCCAGTAACATGCTTTGACCCGTAAGACACTGTTGAGTTGAAATGACCTAGAGAGTGCAAGTGCAAACAGACAATGCAAGACCGGGCATAGAAACTGCAAGTGAGTTTTATGTGTTTCTTTCAAAACTGCACATTTGAGGCATATGTAGCTAATTGAAGGGTAAAATAGCTCAAATGTATGGAATAATTCTTTTTTAGATACTATTACCTTTAGTCCTAGGAGAAACAGAAAACGAACAACAAAAGCATGCTTCCACATGTTTAAGTGTTAAGTAATTTGCTTGACTAAATTTCGGTCCTTATTTCAGAAAGAAAATAAAAAAATTTAAATCAACATTTGAAATAGTAACAATGGCAGACCTAACTAAAAACAAAAATTGGCTGAGTGGTCCTGGTAATGTGTTTAAATGAAAAGTTATTTCCATTGGTCACAAAATACAAGAGCCACACAGTCAAGGTCTAACCTAAGGTCTGGCCTGACTTGGAATAATTTGGAAACAAGCACTAGAACTGGCTGCACATTATTTTACCTGCATTTTATTAGTAATTATTTTAATATTAAGAAGAAAAATTAGCACTGGGTGTTGACTCTGAATACAATTGTAATTAGACCCTTTGTTTCTATGTGTTTAATCACAGAGCAATATGAAAGTTACCAACTCTGTTCAATTTCTAATGACATTTGCAATGAATTAATAATGACGGTACACCATAACTACACATGTAATTACAGTATAATGACAGTATAGATAAACCAAGTGCTTTTTAAAGATTGTGCACATTCAGTCATCCACAACTGCATTTTTTTCTTAAGCTCTCAAAAAATACATTGGAATATTCTTGTTCTTCATTATTTGTTCAGAATTATTTGGAATATGGTACCGTTTTAATGACGCTGGCCTGTGCGCCAAAAGTCAAAGCTGCCCTACAGGTTTTCATTCTATAATGTACAGTGCAAACAAATAAGCAGGACTAGATTCATAAACCGAGGACCCTCTGCTTTTATACTGTGCTTCAGCTACAAGAACAGGGATACTAATTCCTGCTGAATGAGGATATGAGTGCACACAGCTGTCATAATTACACCCACACAAGGAAGCGATGCTTCATTTCACTGCGCCATTTATAGCAGCCGTGTTAATTTGTCGCCTTGTCAAAATAGTTTCTAGTTTTTATTCACTTCCATATTACAGTATAAATGTGGGTAATTATTCCACCAACTCCATCGATGACTGTGCTATCCTTGTTTTATGTTTAAATGTGTTTACTTTATTTCTTGTATAAATGTTGAATAGTGTTAGTTTTTGTTAAATGTGTATATTAACTGAACCCAGGAAAGGGTTCATTTTGAGCCTTGATTTAAATACCATTTCCGCGTGAGAATGTGGATGGAATGGAGAAAAGCGTGGGTCTTGATTAGTGGGCCAATCAATGAATTGTTCAATTTTATTTAAATGATGCAGGTGGGTATAAAAGGCTACAACTAGTCTTGTAGTGGCTGGGGTTCAGGAAGGAGCGCTAGTGGGATGCTGTCAAAAACAGCCACATGTTAAAACTTCTTGTTATTTGTTAAAAAAAAGTTTTTCCCTGATTGCTTTTGCCTAACCCTTACAACCTTGTATAAAGGAATACATTGTTATCTCAGCCCTTTCATAGCCCTTTCCCTGTGTGCATTACAACTATTCTCCAAGCAGTTAGCATTTTGGGAATATGCATTTAGGCCATACTGTCTTGCTAATGCTTTTCCCATACTGTCTGTAGTTTTAAATGACTTTCAATGTTTCTTAAATTTTAAAGAACAAAAGTAATGATGATTTACCAATGTCATTGAATAACTTGTAAGGGTATGTTACGCAGAGGAAGGCCTGTCCAAAATAAATGCCATTTTCAGGCCAGAAGGACGTCCTCTTTGTTCCTGGAAACCTTGGTGTACTATGAGCCAACCACACTCCTGTCTGTCTGTCCAGGAGAATCACTCCTGGAAAGAAACAGAAATACAGACATTCTGCAGTCTTGACTAAGCTTTGTGAAATGTGGTGTTGAACAAAATGAATGGCAATGGATTGTCATTACACTGGCACAGTACTACGGGGCAGTGGTAATTCTAGGGCACCTAAGGTGATATTAGATAGTTCAAGATCTAATCAGAGTCTGTAATTTGTACATGTTCCAAATATTTATTTGTTCATATCTAAATGACCTCCTCAGAGATGTTTTGTTGGTAAAGCCCCTTTTCACAGCAAGAGATTGAAATGAGTCATCATTACAAAAAATGCGGATGTGAAATACACTGATGGTGTACATTTCCCTTGCATATGCACTAGTGAAAACTCAGCTGTTAGCTTTCTTTCCATTTTACAGATTCTACAATGGATTGACTGTGCTTAAAAATCTTTCACTTTGTTTTATAAGTAATAGTACTTTTATCACCTTTGCTATGTCCGAATGATGAGGCAGGTACTTTATTCGTTGGGGGCTGATCGTTGTACAAGAGATACCCAAAGCCTTCAGTCTTGAAAGCAAAATGAAAAAGATAACACATTTTATTAAAAAATAAACAGACGTTACAAAAATATAAACGGTTTTCGTCAACAAAGGTTTCTTTTAAACATTTGATTTAATGAAAACAAGAAATGTTAATTTATTCTACACTTCACTCCGTTTCAATTAACCAAATATAGTACATTTTTGTTAAATGGTCATAGACTGTTATTTCCTTGTTTATTAACAGTCTATGAAGTTCAATGAATATCAAACATTTTTTTACTCCTAAAAATAACTCAGCAGATTTGTGGGTATGACCCAATGCATATTGTCTCTATTTACCTTTCTCTCAACATATTTAAAGAGAGGCTCCAGTGTCTGTGCTACTGCACTGCCTGAGTCATTTATGTTGTTCTTCCCGAATATCCAACCATTACTGCTTTCATCCATGTACAAATATTTCAATCCACTTCCTTTCTTATCGTTGGGTAGTTTATACAAAATAAACCTGGAGTAAATAACAAGACAAGGCTGTATTGAACCACAAGTCAGGTTAAAAGACATAATCATTTCAGAAAAATTGGTGTTAGTTAAAGACTGGAGTAAACACTTTGAAAATACAGCCCGATATTTATTAAATAACCATATAAATTGATTCCTGACCCTAGATTAAATGTTTCAAAAATATTCCCCGTTAACCATTAATGGAAATTCATGGAAATACTGGTTTCGTAATAGGTGCTCATTACAGGATACCAAGATAAAAAAAGTATACTCAAATTAAAGGAGGATCATTGACTTGTCATAATGGTGGGTGTTCAGATGATTTGAGCAGCGATCTGGAGTTGTGATCCTGCAGCATCAACACTGCCCTGCCAGCCCCACTACAGTGAAAACACTTCTTACCAGTCCACAGAAGCCCCCTTTTCATTCTTACATGACACGTCCGCACAGGTAGTGAGCCAACAACATGCAATTACACAGAGGCAACAGGGCAATGATCTGCTCCAGTCACCCTAATGTAACAAACAAAAAAAACAAAGAATTGTATACCTTCAGTAAATGGATCACAAAACAAATACCTTACTCAAAGTTACTGGCAAGTCCTACACATGGCTTCTGCTTTTGATATTTTTGCAGCATTAAGGGCGAGATTCTCAAAGCTATTTTTTCCAAGCACTTTTTTTTTTTTCTAAAAGGGAACATTTTCAAGTACAGTTCTAATTTAAGACTGCTTGCAAGTAGTTGTTGTTTCTGGTAAGTTTATTTTTTCACACACTGCTGTTTGTACTGGACTTTCCCATCCTGTACACTGCCAGTATTCACTGCTACTGAACTAAAGATAGTTTTCATAATTTCGATTTTTAACTTTTTTTATTTTCACCTACATAAAATACCACTAAGAATGAGACAGGCCAATTTAAATTTCTAATGTGTTAAATCTCACTAAGCTCACTTTGGTTTTTTATGATGGAAACTATATATGCTTGGTCTTTTTTTTAAATTGGTAACAGCAGAGGTAAGTTAGAGAAAACAATTACATAATTACAACAGAAAAATCGCTGGCAACTTCTTTAAAAATATATTTTTAATATGTAATGTAACCAAAGCATAATGGCATAAAGCATTTAGCAGTCTCTTTTACCTTAAACCACACAATTGTACATTTTAAGGCAATCTGTTCTGACTCAAAATCACTAGATGAAAATTAAATATTCAAGAGTAGTAAATAAAAAGGGATTTTGTAAACTTACCATTATCATTGCCTTCAATTCAACAAGCCCCAGTTCAATGTATTAGTAAAGGTCTGACACCAAGGGTGCCTACTTGTTTCCTTTTAACTTTGGCAATAAAACGAAAGTTGCTTCAGAATTAAATGTTAAGTTCCTTAAATGAATACACACACGACTACAATGAGAAATCTGAATACGATTTATGTTTATTGAAACCACAATACAAGCAAGACACTTACTTCCTCATAGCTTTGATCTTAGATATTTTTTACACAATCTGTTTTTACAAGACATTGCAACACATATGTTTTATTAACAAACATGTCAGTCAAGTAAATCATCTGGATATGAACTTTTTATAAGACAGAGCGACATTCCCTCAACTCCTAATACCTTCAACTTGTGATTAAGAATGTCCTTGACAAGTTTCACCACAGCTGGATTAGTGGCTCAGTAGATACATGTCAACTAAAGTGAGGAATAAGTGCTAGTCAACCAATTAACCCATGTCACTATTCACTAAAATACACACCCTGTGCCACAGCTGTAAATACAAAATAGAGCTATGAAAAAGTGCATAATGCATCTCAGTAATATCAGTGTGGAGTAGTGGTTAGGGCTCTGGACTCCGGAGGGTCGTGGGTTCGATCCCAGGTGGGGGACACTGCTGCGGTACCCTTGAGCAAGGTACTTTACGTAGATTGCTCCAGTAAAAACCCAACTGTATAAATGGGTAATTGTATGTAAAAATAATGTGATATCTTGTAACAATTGTAAGTCGCCATGGATAAGGGTGTCTGCTAAAAAATAAATAATAATAATAATCTTGCTACCAATCTAAATACATCAGAAATACACACTTTTCTTTTGTATTTTATTTTTAAATTCCTGTTCTACTGGATACAAATAACAATGCAATGGGCATGACATTCTGGCATTGTTGAAATGCAATAATTGGTCTTGGTGTTTCAGCATGTGTTACTGACACCCTATATACCAAGATATAGCCTTTCTGAATGCTCTGTAGATGAGTGGGTTCTGAGTACAGAGAAGACCGCCGCCCTTCCATGCCTGACGGTCTTCGCGATTGAGGTCTCCGATACAGCTCCACTGGTCTCTGAAGAGCTGGGAGACACACCATTTGGAGTGATCGAAGTAGGAGTAGAATAGAACCGGTCCTGGCAGTCTGATTCTCTTCACATTGTAAACGTGTTCAGGGAGAGAGCAATTCGAGGGCAGTTCGTGTTCTTTCCGTTGCCATGTTTCTGTCAACAAATTGCTCTTCAAAACCTGAGCGACCCAGGCTGCATAAATATCTGTTGTTGGGTAAGACAAAAAGAGAAAGCACCTGAAGTTCTGTTTGAAAAAAAAATCCACATACATCCCATGGAATGTAAACTATAAATCATGTGCAGGAATGGCTGTCAAGCACACAAGGGACCAGAAAGAGACTTCCAAGAAAAAAGAAAAAACACAATCTAAACAATGTCATTTTATATCCAGGCTCATTTGTTCAGAATACTGTACATGCTGAGAAAGCCTGAATTTCAGTCGGTTCTTCAGAAGCATGATAACTCTCTCAGCACTATAATATACAGAAAGAAAACTACATTCAAAATGACAGACTACTCTAGCAGTATAGGAAAGATACTACCAGGCCTATTTTTTCATCATTGTAGTTTTCCTGGGGTAGTTTATTTGTAAAATGACTTAGAGATTGATCCTATACCCGTCTGGGATAAGCCACAGCTGGATTTTTAAGCCCCTAGGGAGTCTCCCTGGTTTGCATCGATAAACGATCCTTGAGTATCCTGGGATTACCCCTAAAAAGAAGTGCTTGATGCAATCCATGCACATGCCCTGGTAAAATAAAATGCTTTAAAAAAATACAGATGTATCATATCCATTTAGTGCTGCAAGAACTAAAAACACAGAACTGTTTTTATTTGTGAAAACAAAACTGAAATTCCTCATTTTCACTCCTTAAAAACCCTTTTCAGCTTTGTTCACTAAAAAGTCCCCACTGACACTGACAAAGCGATAAATAATTCAAACGCAATAAATATGTCATAAAACGTGGGCTAAAACATAGGACCATCTGGTGACAGTAATGGATAATGTTCCTTGGGCTTTTAGACCCCAGTATGCTTCCTACTGTAGTTGTTCTCTCTCAAAGGCCAAGGATTGTATGCCAGTATTTATGATGAATGTCTCAATCTGTTTAAATTTACTGTGCAGGATACAAAGGAGGTTGAATGGAGCACAAAACTCAAATGTTCTTAGAGAATTAAAACTATTGTTGCAGGACAAAACTCGTCACAAATAAGTAACCCTAGGTAAAATGTTAATTATGGTGTGGCTATGCATAAAAACAAATAACAAAAATGATGATAACTGTGTGACATTATGCATAAAATGCTAAAAAAAATGACTTTTCATCATCATTATTAGGATAGCGACACTACAATTAATATGTATCCCTAGTGTTGATTGTCGGAAAGAAGAAACGTTTAGAGTATTCTTCTATTTCTTGTACTATGCTTTATTGTGACTTGAAGACAATATATAAAGTAGTCTCTGGCTAAGAGAACACCCCTCGGGAAGCAAGCGAAGTGTTCTCTTAGACAGAGATGACCACCGGACACAATATGCCAAGGCCAATCACAATATGAATCAATAAATTCAAATGTATTTATTACTTATGTCATGATGACACACATGCATCAACATATGAAATGTAAGAGAAAAGTAATAGACAAGTGCATGTAAATAAACTAACTGACAAACTAATGTTAATAAACTAACTGACAAAGTAAATTAACATAATAATTAAAAATGCAGCAGCGGCTCTAACAGTAATTATGAATACGAGAATTAATTTTAACACAATGGTAATTAACACAGCACCGCCCCACACACATTAAAAAATGCAGCAGCAGCTCTAGAATACTCTCACAATGACAAGTCAGTTTTAAAAAGACTGAACAAACCATTTGAATTTGAGTTTGATGATGATGAATTATCAGGTTACAAAACAGTACTGTATCAGTTTTTAATCAGTTAGCAACGAATCGCTCTGTGCCAAAAAGGTGTTCTTTTAAGCAAAGTTCCTGTTCCTTTAGGCAGAGCATTTACAATGGGGAAATTCCATTTCACACAAGGGTCTTCCCTAAGCCGAAGTTTTCTCTTAGGAGGTGTTCCTATACACAGAGCCTACTGTACTGTAACAATTAAACTGAAAATAATCTCCTAAAAGTGACAGTGTTTTTCATTGTGGTTAGTTAACAAGAAGCACCTCTATACAAGCATTACAGAAATCCTAGTCTCTGTAGGTTTGCCAATGACCAGAAATAGCTGGGTATTGGTGTGCAGTGTCACTGGCTTATAAAAGTGCAGCTTGACAGCACTTATTGATTTAACCCCAGTATATTCCTTTAGATAACAGTCTATACTGAATGTCCAATTATACCAGATGGCTCTGAGGCCCTTGAACCAGCATTACCCTCTTTGGAACCAGCGTGACCAGTTTAAAAGTGTAAAAGTTTAAAAGTGGTATTTTTAACTGAAAGCAAAATCCCCCTTACCGTCTACATAATAGAGAGATTTAGCAAAGTTTAAGAAGCTCTCCCCTCGGGCTGACACCAGCTTCCACACTCTCCTCTTGGGTAACTGGGGTATCTTGGAGCCCTGACAGATGTAGCTCAGATTGGACAATGCTGGCAGAAAGATCTCCGGCAAGGAGCAGTTGTAGACGCGTGGGTTGTAGTACAGAAGTTGCTTGGCTGAAAAAAAACAAAACAAAAACAACTTTATCAAAATGGTGCTTTTTCAGGTGCATTTTCAAAGATTTTTTCAGTTCACGACTCACCTATTTCAGTGAATTGGCTGTATTTATAGGTGACACAGAGAGCGGTCTGTCCATTCTGCTTCCCAGTCGGAGGCCAGCCATACCCCCTCTCTGGGAAAGGTGGGAATCGGGGGACGCTGTGACTGAGCCAGAAACCCTGGTCCTTGTCGAAGTGCAGAGCCCCTGATGAAGTGAGAGACGGACAGAAACATCATTTGAACACTGCCCTTATCAAACAGTGCACCGTGGTATACTAGAGAACCTTATTGAAAGCACTGCAATGCATACAGTAGGTAGGGGTACTATATGGCACCTGGGACAGTTTGGGCTCAGTTCAGTTTTTTAAAGCTCACATTCCAATGCATTTATGTACATTTACCTGTCATTGAGAGATGCAGGACTACAAGTACCAAAAATACATTGCATTAAAAAAACAAAAGCCGTCCCATACCTGGAGCTGTATGGTAACCCTTATAGGCAAGGCAAAAGTGCAGAAAAGAATATGAAAGAGAATGGGGTAGAGTGGCTGAAATGGAATGATGGGATTTTGTATCCACTAAGCAGGTGCAGCTAGTTTGCCCGACTCTGCCATCTGTGGTTCCTTTTCCTGGATCCGATGCTGACTAATGCTCTTCATTTCACAGACTGAGCCTCTACTGTGCTGTAGCCTCAATAGACTCAACTCACTCTGAACAGCACTGCTCACAGATGCTGAATATTACACAACCATGTGAGCATATGAGCTGATACAATTCTGGAACGTTCTTTTACTGGTGCCGAATGACAGCTATATAATACAAGTAATACATTTGAATTCCTGAAACAAAAAACTCACATTGCTCATGTGTTGTGCTGCATAAACCCTATTAAGGACTTTTAAATATAATGTAAAATGTCATTTTCTTTAATCTGATGTCAAGAAAAAGTACAGTTGCCATTGTCCTAAGAGAAAAGGACCATTTTATTACATTGTGCAACATGAACTTTACTGGAATAATTATTTGACCACAGTGGCATTGTTAATGTTATAGTGTCGTGTTTTATCCACTACACATAAGGACATGCACCCCACCAATCCAAAGATAAACAGAGAGAAGTCCAAAAGGCTCTATTTGAGGAAAGTTGTGTGCCATCTCATTGTCAATAGTATGAGCTGAGCATGGGGTCTTTGCCCTGCTCCTCCTCTGCAGACTCTACCAATAGTACAAGACTTTTCTGCCAGTGAACACCACTTGTGACAATCAATGTCATCAACCTTCACCTCCCTGTTCAAGTAAACATGCAGACATCAGAGATGGCATTGCAGCACACAGAAATAGATTGTAATAAATTGACAGTTACGCTACATATATTTCTAGTAATTCATTAATTTACAAGCTTGTTTTTCCAACCTAATGTCAGCAACCAGTCGAAAAAAATTGCTATGAATAAATCCATCTTTTACATTTCTTGAAGGTTTTACACTGCTTTTCACAATAAACAAGTTCCCGTTGCATTGAGAGTATTTTAGTTTCAATCTTCCAACTCACAATGTCCAAATACACTGCTCCAAACAACAAAGGGATACTGCATTCATATTCAGAGATGTGGATATTAAAGTAATTGTAGCTGACAAAATGGTTTCATAAAATGTAATTTAAATTAAAATACAATGTGTGCTATAACATGTTGCTTTTAAAACTTTACAGTTCAGACATCTGTAGTAATTGAAGTGTAAAATGTCTAAGAACTATGGAATTATTGTGTTAGCTACAATTCCTTTAAGAATGTATACACAGTCGCTCGTCACACCAATTAGTGTCCATGGTGACAACACCCCATAGTGACACTGTAGGAGGGTGGACAATAGGAACCCCCTTTCACACCATCGACCTTCAAATATGGGAAAATAAAATTGTCCTGTTTATGCATCAGCATGACTAGAGGGGTTTGGGGTATTATTCTACAGGGTTTGAGAATGTATAATACTTCCTAAAATATGAATTGAATTTGACTTTTAGTTTAGCTTTCCTGATTGGTTTTAACATTCATACCCTCTCCACACTACCTAAATAATGCACAATCAACACTTACTGAAACCATGTTTCTTCCACTTTATTAGCAGTCACATTTTCAATATGCGATGAGTGTGAATAAGGTATATTAGACTTTAGGCATACATTATAGAATACATCACTTAAAATGTCAACTTGAAAGAGTCTGCTGAAACAACTCGCTGTCCTTGTGTAAATGAAATTACCTTTGGTGTGGCCGTGACCTTTCTTGTAATCCAGTGACGGAGGGTCATCGTTATACATCAGATACGCTGTGGTGTTGGACTAGTCAAACAAAGACGGAAAAGTTTCTAAACAACAAAACGTAATAATTGCTAATCTGCAAATGAAATACAATGAAAGTCTTTAACACCTTAACACAGATCTAATGTAATCTGTAACCTGGGTTTACACTGGTGTTGAGTAAAATAAGATGAGCACAACTGGTTTTCCATTCCATTTTATGTTCCTTTATTACTGTAAATGTAAAATAATGTGTCCTTGAGTAGTGGTTTTTACAATTGGTGTGTCAGATTATACACATTATACTGCTGTGGTACCATTCCTCTACCATGCTACAATGGCTCATGCAATTGTAGCTGCCCCTTTAGTGTAGAAACACTCTGTTGAGATTATAGTGCCACTGCTTGGTCAGGGTGGTCTCAGTTTGGAGCAAACAAGCTTATCAACTCGAGTTCACTTCCAAACTGCCTGGAATTGATTAACTTTTAACCAACCAGACATGAAATACAAATAACTGCCCTTCTCTAAATGTAGTTTTAATTTGATTAGTGCAGAAAGGAACCTTATTGGAAAAGCAATCACTGTTTATGTGAATCCCATTTAAATAGCTTTTTGCATTCACTTCAAGGCTTCATTCTCGCTGGGCACACTGTCTAGTTTTGCCGTTGATGTTAAACACAGCTCTCTAAACCGTACCTTATTTCACTATTACCTGGAAAGCAAGGGGTTGTTCTCACATTGATATACAGTAGCACCTTTTTCTTGCATTGAAGCATTTCTACAAAGCAAGCAATTGATAGAACAAGCAGGGCAGCCATTATCACTCAGAAATATGCATACCAATTTAAGGGATGGTGGCTTATTTCATGTGTACTTGGGTTCAACAATAATCACTTCTCATGATATTATTGATAATTTGTTTAGTCTTGATTATTTAAATTATTATTGAAAATCCTATTATCTGCGACAGCTATTTAAATATAAAAAGAATCAGCCCCACAATTACTGCAGTCTTTTCGTGTTCTTTATCCTATATACAAACAATCTGTCCAATAAAGAAGGGATTCAGTAAAGTTACTTAATCCATTCTACCCTGAGAAAAAGAAAAAGTTTACCCAAGTAAAAGCACAACAAAAGGTATAGTAAAATATATTTAAAACATGGCAAATCATGGTAAATTATGGTAAATGCACAGTATAAGCATGGGAAAAGTGCTGTGCAAATTTACCATGGGAAACTTTTATAAGGGGAACTACCGGTACTAACTGAGGAGAAAGTCACAATGAATGGGAGTTAAAACATGATGTAAGATAAGCATGGTCATTTTCAACAATTAACTGAAACAGCCTCAATCAATCAAAACAGGCAAGTTTAATGTCTTGATAGCATGAGATGAGATTGCCTTAGAGCTATGACTATGCAGTTAGCCATGGAGCACAGCTAGGTCTCAGAAAGACGTGCAGTATTGTGGTATGTTTTTTTTTTGTTTTGGGCAAATATGTTGTGTATTTAGCATGGGGTCTGGGTTATGTTTAAACTCACTGATAGGAAACATTACGCAAGTGATTCATTTTTGCATGACGCTGTAATGAGTTGGCAACTCAGCCCATTGAATTGAGTGGAAAGGCAAGGGCTGGACTCGAACTGCAAACCATATGGTTCAAAAACGAACAACTAACCATTCAACTAAAGAGCAAGCTTTGTAGTCGAGGGGCAAGTACGTGTCTTATGCTGATGGTAGTATTATAACTCATCAGTCGCAAGGAGGCGATCCATTACAACACCAAAAACCTGTGAAAGAATTACTGCCTTATTATGCACGGTATATATATATATATATATGGTATTCCATATAGATTTATAAATGGACCAAGATAAGACTGAAGCGCTCCACTTTACTTGATGTTTGTGAGCCTGGTAAAGCTGTCCCAGAGTCTCCCCCAGGGCTCCCTGGGTCATATTCACCAGGAACTTGCTGAGCTGCCAGTCCTCAACAGAGGGGTCGAGGTACATGTAATCCAGACCGCTCCCCGTCTCGTTAATCTTGTACTGGGGTAATTTATAAATGACAAACCTGCGAGAAAAGGAAGAGAGCAGAGTGATACTGAAAATAATGACACAAACAACCCCTGTCATTCTGTCCCGAGTCTCCACCAAGCAGAGACAATTCTGCTGAAATGTGTGCTACAGTGGTGACATTTCTTTTGTGTCTTGCGCTAGTGAATTTGGCTGACGTGCCGTCTAGCTCCCAGATAATCAACACGTTAAGGTGTTTGAAAGATGTGAGCACTGTAACTAGAAAACATGGTTCTGGAGTTATTTAATGAAGGCAGGTTTAAGCATTGTACTTGTTGATTTGATAAGGAGTGGTTTTGATCAGAGAATTACTACAAATTACACCTGCTAGTTTCTGATCACTTGTACACACACACATACACTAATTACTGACCCAACCCAAATTCTTTCAAGGTACACCATGCTGTATGCATCTCATTTGTGATACTCTTCCAGTACTGCAGCCCAGCCACATTCCAAACACATGACAACTGTGCAAAACCTGAATTCCTCCCAAATTCAGAGGAATTTGCTGCACATATGTCATCAGGCGTAACCATGGAAAAACCTGAAATGCATACATTTTCATATACGTGAATGCAAAGAACCTGGGAAACTGAAGGTTTAATTAACTGAATAAGCTAAATGTGACATAAAATGAAAAATAATTGTCATGTTTCATTTATTTGTCGGGTAAGTTAAACCACACAATTGAATGTCCAGTCTTTACCAATATTACAGAACAGCTAAACTGTTGATTTGTATGCAGTATGAGGTATTAAGTATCTGCTAACCTAGTAAAGAGTGCTACTAATCTGAGCGACAGGGTAATGAGCACTAAAGGGCTTCAGCTCATGCTAGACCAGCTTTGTGTCAAAAAACATATCCTACCCTCTGGGATTCCTGCATAGTTTATTTTTTGAACATTGTGGTCTATTCCTAGCTTCTTCAAATAAATAACGTTGAGTTTCTGTGTTGTCACAGCAACAGCAGATGAAATTTGCAAAATAATCCAGTATTCATGGCTGATATCCCTCTGAGAGAAACATGGATGTAGAAAAAAAAGCATATCTGTGTCGTTCTATATTAAAAGACTGCCCAACAATTATAATAATAACAAATTAAATAATAATAATAATAATAATAATAATAATAATAATAATAATAATAATAATAATAATAATAATAATAATTCTTACACTGATGTTCTGCAAATCTTTGTAACTTGTGCTGAGTAATATATGTTACTCAATTTCTGTTAATAAAGTTCTCTTACACTGCAGTGCTATATTATAGGCCTATAGTGTTTTCCGCTACAATACAAATGACAGTGTGTTTGAAGAAAGGGCAAAGCAGGTTAATCCATTAGCCTTTCATGCCTTTCACCTCTGGTGGCTGGGGATTTCATCCAGGATCTGGTAACAAGTGAAATTAGTTTTATGGTTTCGATTTAGCCCCCAGCGCACATTATATCACATCACAACAAACCACCACTCAATTTGGCACAATTGTCTCTGCTTGACTGTCTACATCAGCTCTATACTGCCTTTATACTGACTTGCCTGTCAAACTACAACCATCTTCCTCCACCATTCAGAAGTGCAGATTTCCCAAACACCAACACTGTTTTTCTTCTTTTAATTTTTTTTGGAAAGTAGAATATTTAAATATTCACCTGGATTTTGAAAGAATAACTATCTGAAACTCGCTGTTTGGGAAAATGTTATTGAAAAATGTCAAGAAACAGCAAATGTGCAGGTCAGAAAACAGCTCTTTGGTTGAATGTGTATTAATGTACTGTACAGATTTGAATATCTTCAGTTAAAAAGATAGGTACTGCAAGCAGAACATCCTAATGCAGGTACAATATATAGACACCTACCAGTCAACTGGGTCCCCTGCTTCATTCCTGCAGGAAATCTGCCCCAGGCCTGGAGTGAAACATATTAATATCAAAGAAAACAACACAGCCCACGAAGCCCTAGAACACATCCCAGCACAGAGAGATTTCCTTCCGACAATCCACCTGCTCACAGCTATCTCCAATGTAGCTGCCTGTGTAAAAAAAAAAAGTTTCCTTTCTACAAAAAGCAGAACCAAGCAACAGTGTGAGAGGGACACAAACTGTATACGATTGTCAGCAATGCATAGAAAATGATACTTCATTAGCACAAAAGAGGAACTGACAGTTGTTCCCCTGACCAGTGTGCTTTTTGTTCTGATCTTCAACCCATTTTGTTACATTAACAATGCCCGATTACAATATCGTTGACAGTAGGGCTCTGTAGAGTTCAGTGAGTGCCTCATCCTCTCAATCAATTAGGACTGTATATATAACTGTGCAATCAGAATTCATGTAGGCCAGAAACAATCTGAAATAGCCATCTTTCAATTACATTGAAATATACTTGCATAGTAAGATTCACAAAGCTTTTAAGAATATTGTAGCTTTTTTACACTGTTTTTAAACATACCAGTAATGTTAAAAATAGGAAGCAATTGGTTAATTCACTTTTTCAATTTCCATTTTCATCCATAATGACATCTTTCCAGAATCTACTACTGCTAAGTATTTTTATAACGGGTCTGCTATGTGTCTCCAATCAGAAACTCTGCATATATTCTCATATCTAACTTCTTCTGTTTAACTTCTTCTTTCCTCAGTTTAGTTTCTATCTTGCTATTAGATTAACACCACAGCTGCTCTTTTATTTTCCTATGCAGATTGTGAAGTCCCCTCAGTTTCCGTTAGGGGATCTGTCATTGAAACTGACTCCTGTTAATGAAACTATCAAACTGTTAATCTACCAATGGCTCACACTATAGCCCATCAGAACCAAACTAGTGCAGCCATTACCAATTGGTAAGGGTTAAACCGTTAGCTGGAATATCAGAAAACACTATTTGCGTGTCAAGAAGTTAGCATAAAATACAGAAAAAAAACAAAAAACAAAAGTTAATTAAATTACAAGAAACAAGTTAGGAGCACCGGCCAAAACAAAAACAGGTCTCAGCTACATAGATGTCCATTTTTTGGTTTGAACTCCTTTAAAGGTATCAAGACAGTAAGTTTCAGATCTTTTATGAAATTTATTCCAAAACCATGGAGCTAGAAAACAGAATGCCTTTTTCAAAATTCTGTGCAAAGTTTAAGAACTGAAAAACTTAGAACAGCCTGAGATCTAAGATTATAAGTACTGCTAGAGGTAATTAGCAATTTATTAAGATAATTTGAGGTTTTGCTAAGGATAGCTTTATAAACAATTATGTACCAGTGCTTCAGTCTTTGCAAAGATAAAGAAGTCAGACCAGCAAATCTATATAAATCACAATGCTGAACAGAATAACCCAGGTTGGTTATAAACTTCAATGCAGAATGGTACAAAGGATCCAGTTTTCTTAAAACCGTGGTAGTAGATACAGGTTACCTGTAATATTTGTTTTCTAGAGGCTGTGAACGTGTGTGAAATGTCTTTGTGTGTGTGAAGTGCCTTTTTTAATTTAACCAGATGTGAGTTTGAAATCGCTCAAAATACCTGAGTATTTTCCAGGGCAAATTCCTAGATTGTCTTAGTCTCATATTACAGTAATGGGACAATGCTATTGGCTTTTTCTATCTGTTCAAATAATTGCAGACTCCACAGTACAAACGTCACCCTTTAAAAGATGCCTAAAGACAAATGATAAAGAGCCAGAGCAGTTCCAACCTGTTTGAACTCCAGAGTCTGCTTTGAGTGAGCAATGCAACATGGCCCACGACTCCTCCACCACGGGATATAACAAGGTATGGAAAATAGTATTGCTGTTAGGCAGGGGGTGCATTGTCAAAGGAAGGTTATTGTTTCATTTTCTATGTTAATACAACAGAAAATGGACCTGTGATATAGAGTCTATTGAAGCTTAGAGACTTTGAAAATTCTTTGACAAACAATCTCTTTGTTTCTTTTAGTATTTTTTTTTTTTAATGGTTAAAATATCTATTCCATTTTTTATATTTAGTTTACCAGTGTTT
Source organism: Acipenser ruthenus (assembly GCF_902713425.1). Taxonomy (NCBI): domain Eukaryota; kingdom Metazoa; phylum Chordata; class Actinopteri; order Acipenseriformes; family Acipenseridae; genus Acipenser; species Acipenser ruthenus. The sequence goes on along the minus strand of NC_081198.1, from coordinate 17,224,239 downwards.
GTTGTTTCTGAATTTCAAAGAAGTGTAGCCAAATTTGAAAGCACGTTGTCGGGTTTGGGCAGAAAAAAAAATCTGAAAACTGTGGGCCTTATCAGACGTTACTCACAATTTCTTTGCCATTATTAGTTAGCTTTTTAGTTTTCGTGACTCACCTTTTTTTAAGTTATATACTTTTTAGAAATATATTTTTTCTACTCTTTCTACTCCTGGTGATTTGTAAGGATTTTTGTTTTTTAACTGGCCTTGATTATTTAGTTTGTATTGGCCTTTAAGGCGACTTACAGAGACTAGGGTGTGTGAACTATGCATAAAGGCGTCTGCTAAATAAACAAATAATAATAATAAAAACTAGGGTGTGTGAACTATGGTAAAGGCGTCTGCTATATAAACAAATAATAATAATAAGCAAATGACTTTACTACAAGTTAACTGCTCTTAGACAAACTGGCTCTTACATGTAATTAAGTTAACTGCTCTTAGACAAACTGGCTCTTACATGTAATTAAGTTAACTGCTCTTAGACAAACTGGCTCTTACATGTAATTAAGTTAACTGCTCTTAGACAAACTGGCTCTTACATGTAATTAAGTTAACTGCTCTTAGACAAACTGGCTCTTCCATGTAATTATTTACTGTATTCTCTATTTTGATCTTATTTGAATTTGATCTTTTTGCTACTGAGTTTATTGTACTTTACAGTTGCTCTTATCTGTAGTGTGATATTCTGTAACGTGATATTTTGTAATGTGGCACTTTGTACTGTGACATCTGCTGAGAAATAATAATAATAATAATAATAATAATAATAATAATAATAATAATAATAATAATAATAATAATAATAATAAAGGAGGGTTTGCTTTTATGAGATACAGAATAAATGAGGAGATTCAAACTTAGACCATTATTTTGTTCATTTTTGTAAAAGGGAAAATAAAACTTAATGTTACAAAACTAGGAAATAGATAGTCAGAAGTTGAATTCAAGAACTCAAGTGTGTGTTTAAGTTGTTTGTTACTCTGCTTATCTGTGTCTTTTGAACCACAGCAAGCTGTTAATTAACACATCCATGGATAATTGTGCAGCATGTTTTCATTCATAATTTTTTTAATATTATTTACTTATTTGTTTTCTGCAGCATGTGGAGTTCGTCCGTACAAGATATGGAAAGAACGCAGTGAAGCTTCTGCATATAAGACGTGAGGGGAAACACCATTACATTAAAGAAATCCAGGTGGATGTTGAACTGTCTTTGAAAACACGGAAAGACTACCTTGACGGGGATAACTCTGACATCATTCCTACTGACACCATCAAAAACTCTGTCCACGCCTTAGCAAAACTGAGAGGGGTATGTGTTATTGTATAAATAGTGATCATAACTGGAATGTAAGCTACGGTCAGCTGAAAATGATTGCAAGCTTCCATTAATTAGCCTCTTCAAAATCATAATTGTGTTCTGGGTTTGCAGGCAGCACCAAGTAAATAGGTGGCCCTTTGGTCCCATTACACTTGCACTTCTCAATTCATGTATTCTGTAATTCTGCTGTGATAGTATGTTTAAGTTGTATCAACTCCCAGTGGACAAAAAAATACACTATTACTTCACTCTACCTACCTAACTATACCAAGTGATTTAGAACCTGCTGCTTCTATTGCATTCCAAGCCCTTCCCATAACTACTATTTTCACTGAGCTACTTAGCAAATACATATCTTTTTTTTTTTGGCAGATCCGTACTTTGGAAGAATTCTCTGTGGACGTGTGTGATCACTTCTTGTCTTCTTTCAAACATGTTACACGTGCCAAGGTTAACATCGACGAGGCACATTGGAGGCGTTTGGAGAAGGTAAGTGCAGTAGGTATTATTCTCCTGTGTTCACAGTCTATGGGTCTGTTTCCCCATATGAGGGGATACCAGAAGAAACTAGCAGAATTAATGCTTCATACGTTGGTTTTTACAACCGGTATTATTTATTTATTTATTTATTTATTTATTTATTTATTTATTTCTTAGCAGATACCCTTATCCAGGGCGACTGCAATTGTAACAAAATATCACAGTACAAAGCATCGCATTACAAAATATCACATTACAGAATATCATAATACAGATAAGAGCAGTTGTAAAGTACAATAAAACCAAATAAGATCAAATTCAAATAACAGCAAAATATATAATGCAGTAAATAATTAAATTTAAGAGTGAGTGGAGTAGTTGGTGAGGACGGGGTGAATTCTGCGTATGTTGCTGAGGAAGAAGCGACAGGAGTGTGCCAGAGTAGAGTTATGCTGAGAGTAGGAGAGGGAGGGGTCGAGGGTGACACCGAGGTTCTTGGATTCAAGAGGAATAGAGATAGAGAGATCAGCGGTGGGGGAGGAAGAGGAGGAAGAAAAGGATGTCTTATTTGGAGAGGTTGAGTTTGAGATGATGCGAGTACATCCAGGAGGAGATGGCTGAGAGGCAGGTAGAGATACAGGAGGAAATGTCGGTCAGAGGGGGGAAAGGAGAGGAAGATCTGGGAATCACCAGCATAGAAATGATATGAGAAGCCATGGGAGATGAGGGGACCCAGGGAGTGGGTGTAGAGAGAAAATAGATGGGGTCCCAGGACTGAGCCTTGGAGGACACCTGTTGAAAGAGAGAAAAAGCGTGAGTCATGCCAGGACACCCAGTACGTGCGATCAGCGAAGTAGGAGGAGAACCAGGCAAGAGCAGTGCGGGAGGAGAGGAGAATAAAGTGGTCGACTGTGTCAAAGGCAGGTTGAGGAGAGGGAGGCAGCATGAGCAGAGAGTAGAGAGTTAATGACGGAGAGGAGAGCAGTTTTAATGGAGTGTGTCGGGTGAAAACCAGATTGGAGGGGGTTGAGCAGAAAATGCGTTGACAGGAAAGCAGAGAGCTGGCGATGTACCACTCACTCGAGGGTTTTAGAGAGTAACAGGAGAAGGGAGACAGGACAGTAGTTCTGTACGGATGAGGGATCAAGGGAGGGTTTTTTTAAGATGGGGGTTTCAGGCCTGTTTGAAGGCGGGGGGGGGGGGGGGGGGGGGTTAAGAAGAGAGGAAATAAAAGGGAGTAAAGCAGGGTCAGCAGCCTGGAAGAGATGAGAGGGGAGGGGGTCCAGAGCACGCATGGTATGTCAAAATAGGAAAATGTTACCACTGTGGTACCCTACTACTGATACCAATGCCTTTTAGTAATACTGTACTAAGTGAGAGGAGAGTCTGGGCTCAAATCCCAAGTCTGCCATCTGTTCCATGACCTTGAACATAAGCAACACCCAATTGTATGGATGGGCATTAGCAAAATCCAATCACAATACAACCACATATGAAGCAGTAGTGGTGTTGAATATTGGATTGTAATACAATTTTTTATTACAAAAATCATATATGCCAATTTCATCTCTATTTTATTCATGTAATGCCTTCAGATTTATTATTATTATTATTATTATTATTATCAGATTTATTACCCTGCTGTTTGTTTGCTCCACAGAACGCCATCGAACATGTCCACGCTTTTGTTTACTGTCCTGAAATGGTTCGCTTTTGTGAGGCTGAGCAGAACCAAAATGGTGAGTTTAAGGGGTTAAACTTCACAAGGTGGATAAAGAAACAGCAATAAAACTAGTTCTGAGGGGTCGCTGCTGAGCAATGAGCAAGTAGGATGCACGATCTGTTAGCTCCCACGTTGCTTAAATATTTTCATAAATAAAAAAAAAAAAACATTTACTGCCCCTATTGTATTATATTTTTTATTTATTCCAATATTATTGATTGGATCGGACTGTATCGTTGGAGACAGAGGTAAAGCGACTAACATGTGAGTTCACGGGTCTTCAAAATAAATACAAAGATTTAGAAGGCAGATCCCGTGGAAACATCCTCTGCATAACTGGAATTAAAGAGGGTGCGGAGGGGCCTCGACCTACAGAGTTTATAGCGCAGCTTTTGAAAGAAAAGCCACTGCTTGACAGAGCCCATAGAATGCTGCAGCCAAGGCTCAAAGATGGTGAAAGGTCTCGCCCATTCTTTCTCCGTGTTCACTATTTTCACATACGCGAGGAGATTATCCGTCAAGCCAGCAGGGGGAGCCAACTGACCTTTCAAGGACAAAAAATATTCATCTTTCCCGACTTTGCTTCTAATGTTGCTAAGAGATGCTTTTGGAGAAGTAAAGTGAGTGCTGTGAAACCACCCGGATGTAAGGTATGGCCTACTGTTCCTTGCCAGACTGGGGATCTCAGATAAAGGAATCCATCAGATTTTAAAACAGTGCTGAGGAGGCCATGGAATTTGTGAAGAGACACATCCCAGAGAGCCCTACTGAGGAGACCTGAACAACAGCAATAACACGAATACAATGGCACAGCACGACTATGTGCTGCTTTACGAAAAACAAGACACCCCCTTGACTGCAGCTCATACCACCCAGAGTAGAGTTATGCTGAGAGTAGGAGAGGGAGGGGTCGAGGGTGACACCGAGGTTCAAGAGGAATAGAGATAGAGAGATCAGTGGTGGGGGAGGAAGAGGAGGAAGAAAAGGATGTCTGATTTGGAGAGGTTGAGTTTGAGATGATGCGAGTGCATCCAGGAGGAGATGGCTGAGAGGCAGGTAGAGATACAGGAGGAAATGTCGGTCAGAGGGGGGAAAGGAGAGGAAGATCTTTCTCTTCTTAATGTTGATGTCAAGATTAGGAGGCTGTGTGGTCCAGTGGTTAAAGAAAAGGGCTTGTAACCAGAAGGTCCCCGGTTCAAATCCCAGCTCAGCCACTGACTCATTGTGTGACCCTGAGCAAGTCACTTAACCTCCTTGTGCTCCGTCTTTCGGGTGAGATGTAATTGTAAGTGACTCTGCAGCTGATGCATAGTTCACACACCCGAGTCTCTGTAAGTCGCCTTGGATAAAGGCATCGGCTAAATAAAAAAAAGATTCTTGCTAAGGTAATGGCTTGTCATCTTGAATCTGTCCTCCCTTCTATAATATCTACAGATTAGACTTGGTTAATTCAAAATAAATATTCATTTTTTAACCTTCGACGTCTGTTTAATATAATATACACTCCGTCGACCTCCTCTATCCTGAGGTTCGTGTGTCATTGAATGCCGAAAAGGCCCTTGACTGCGTTGGGTGGCTCAAATTTTATTTCCTGGGTCAAATTGTTATACTCTTCCCCTGATGCATCTGGTTGCACCAATAATACTTTTTCTAAATATTTCCCACTCCACCGTGGTACATGACAGGGTTGCCCCATCTCTCCCCTTTTATTTGCAATGGCAATTGAACCTCTTGCCATCTCTCTGCACACCAATCAGGATGTTCAGGCGATAACACAGGGAGGACAGGAACAGAAGGTTCCACTCTATGCTGATGATTTGCTCTTGTACATTTCTGATCCATCTTTCTCCCTCCTGCATGTTATTTACATTTTAGAACAATTTAAATTCTCAGGGTACAAACTTAACCTTTACAAGAGCACGCTGTTCCCTATTAACAGCTGCACTACAATGTTCCTTTTTAGCTTGCCCCTTTAATGTTGCAAAACACAATTTAAAATACTTAGGAATCTCTGTCACCCGGTCACATGCTGATCTAATTAAATCTAACTTTACCCCATTGTTGGAGCGTACCAAAGATTTTATCTGTTGGTCCCCATTGCCTCTCTCACTTATCAGTCGTATCAACTTGGTCAAAATGTTCTTCCCAAATTCTTATACCTTTTTTCAGTTTTTATCCCTAAAGCATTTTTTAATACACTAGATCAGCTTATTACATCCTTTATTTGGTAGAAGAAACCTGCACGTATTCGTAAAGCCTACCTCCAAAGGCCAAAACTAGTGGGTGTTCTCTCTGATCTTTTCTCATTGATTACCACATCTAATACCTTCAAGCTGGGGAAATCTGAAGCAAAGTCTATTCACCAGAATGGCCAATTATCATAATTTTTTATACTTTTTCTCAAGAGGCATCAGTAATCTTCGATACAGAAGCACATTTAGCAGAGTGCCTATCAACCTCTTGTCATAGTCCACTGCCTTGTCTGTTGTGACTGGTACTGAATTGCGACAGGGAGATGCAGTTTTTATATATTACCGAACAAGTCAGTCAAGGATGCAATGCCATGCAATGGATAACCTATGTATGCAGAAGCACTACATATTAAAATTGTCTTAGATTTTCTGGTCAGTAAATTGTAGTTAAATATCCCGTGAGACAGCAGTGAAATCTGGATTAACCAGCCGGTAATGGGACTAAATGTGTGTGGTTTTGAGTTTATGTAATTTAATTTACAATTCTGCTATAAGACTGAAACTCGCTGTTGTTCTTGGGTCCACAGAGCCCCCTGTGGTCCATGGTGGAATAAAAGACATGAAGATCCTGAAAACCACCCAGAGCGGGTTTGAAGGTTTTGTCAAAGACCGGTTTACCACTCTACCTGAAGTACGGAACCGCTGCTTCTGCACGGTGGTGTACGCAAAATGGCGCTACAACAAACTAAGGAACGTCTCCTTCGATGCAGTGTGGTAATCTACACTTGTACAGATGAGTTACTTAAGATTAGAAAATTGTACCACAATTCGGTGACCGTTGCCATCAAATTAGCCCAGGGGGTCACCGGCATCTTTAGAAGTACATCTTTAATGAAATATTTTTCATTGTGTACCAGGGTCATTTGTGAGCTTAAAAACAATATGTGGCCTTCTAATGTATTACTACTTGTTTTTAGAGAATAGTGTTGAATTCAATGAAGTTCTTGGCCATTTCTGTGTTTGTTTTAGAATTAAAATGGAATATTTTGGAAATAGCATTCATTTAGCAAATTTTCAGTAAGACAGGTTAATTTTTTTAAATTACATTTTGAATTTTAAAATTATCCTTTTTTAAAGGGATCCTTTTTTAATCAAATGTATGTACAAAAATGATTGACATCTGTAATGAATACGTTTTAAATCTTTTTAATCTATTTTTTACAGTGGCTTTTTAAGGATAGTGGAAGAAAGTACATAGATCACAGTATACATTATCTTAGGATATAGACCCAACCCCTTTTTCCTTAATTTTTTTCTGTGTCCTCAATTAGCCAAGGGGCATGAACATTTTCAGTCAAGTCATATTTTTATACCCCTTGTTAGTTCTTTAACATTACTTGTTTTTTTACATACAAAAACTGAAGTAAAAACACTGAATGAAGTGCTTTGTTTATTGTGCCCTTTTCAAACCTTTTTATTTTTTTTCAGCAAAACTGTAAAGGACTCTATTCTTGAAAAGTTTGCAGGCCCGTACGACCAGGGTGAATACTCCCCTTCAGTCCAGAAGACCCTCTATGACACTCAGGTCCTCGTTCTGAACAGAGTCCCAGAGGTGGGTCATGCACAAACTCACCACTCAGTTAATGTGAATGTCTGCTATGTCTAACCATGTAGCACAATTTTTAAATCTGATACCAATGAGTTACAATATTTGCTGCCTTGAACAAGTCTCACTATTAGCAAAGCCTTATTTTAAGACCGTTTTGAAAGATAAGGTATGTTACTCGGCATTATGGGGCTGGACTATTCTCAACTCAATGGCAAAACCAATCCAATCCACGTTGCTGTCAAATCAATAACAGGATAAAATGAAAAGACTTTTTGCTACCATTTTCAGGACTCAAATGAAAACATATGGATCTCTTCAATTTTCTTTATAATAGTCATGATTTTTACAAGAGATAAAATACGAAGAAAACATCACTCAAGTAACCTGAAATAATGCCCAATGCCATTCCAAACATTAATAAACACTGGGCACATTCTATTTACAGTCTGCTATCCCAGGTGTTAAGACTGCTAGATATTAGTTTATTCAAGCCCTAGGATAGCGGAATGAGTGTGTGGGCGCTGTCCCAGCTGAATACTGACCCATGACATGCGAATAGAAGTACTATATTTAAAAACAAATGCTGTAGCATCAGTGAGGTGTGAGAACATTTTATAATTTATATCATGTAAGTGCATGCTTTAAACCAAAAGGACCTTTGATTTGTTCGTTTTTTATTTGAACATTCCTAGGTAATTTATCTGTGTTTTATATAAGAAAATTGGTATAAATACCAGTATTCAAAATAAAATAAACGATAAGCCTAGATGTTTATAATGCAGTATAAGCAGGCATATTTTAATTTCTTTTTGGAATTGTAGTTAATAATGTTAACAGAATGTTTTGTAGTTTTAGGAAATATAATGTAGCTTTTCAACACATTTATATTTAAGTATTAGAGACTACATCTTGTTTTTTTTCTTTTTGAAAGATGTGTTTGGTATAAATATGTGGGCCATAAGATATATATATATAAAATGTTGATTATCCATTTCAAATTGATGCAAACCTAAAATAAACAGTGTGATAACAATCCAGGTGTTTAATGTCTTCATGTTACACAAATTCAGTCTCTGTTGTATTTTATTTTTATTTCAGATTGAAGAGATTGAGATAGTAATGCCGAACAAGCATTATTTTACTATAGACATGTCAAAAATGGGGATTGACAATAAGGATGAGGTGAGACAAGGTTCAACTATAAATCAGTAACCATGTAGAGGGGTAATACACAACATGTGTCATCTGTTAACAGATATAATATACTGCATGGAGCAGAATTATACCCCAGGGGCGCCCAAATCTACTTATTATAATGATAATTATTACCTATTCTAATTTAATCTAACATAATTAAAAATGTAATTCAAATCTGTAGTTGGACATGTATATATCATACAGACTGGACTTAAAGATGATGCATATTTTATTGAAGATGGGAACGCTCCCTGCTTTAATAAAAGCTTTTTTTAAACCCAGTAGTGAAAAATGACCTTATTACAGACTATTGCTCATGCCATGATACTGCAACTTATCTGTATTTTAAAAAGCTGTGTATTCGCTGGTTTAGATACTATTCCTGTGCATGTGATTTGAAGTGAATGTACTGAACTTACTGTACTCAAATGCTCCAATCCAACGATGAGTCAACTGAATGGGAAAGCGGGATGCTTTCATTTTAACATATCAGTATTAACCACGGACATGCCCACTGATCAGAATGAGCGACAGCAGCACTGATATATGGAGAGCAAACTTAGAGAGACCCTTTATTCTTCTTCTTGTTTGGATTCCTGATGTTTAATCTTCACATACTGGTGGCCTTGAAATTCCAAAGTTTAAAGCACTCATGTGACCCTAAATAGCGCTCTCCGAATCATGTCTAACCTCGGCCTACATCTAGGACACCAGAGTGTAACCATTAACCTGTTCCCCTGAAACACTGACTCCAATGCAAGCAAGAAATAAATACATCAGTTTGAAATACCACATAGAACTGGTATTTCTTACATTCATTTGGGGCAGATTTTGCAGGGGGAATGAACACTAAATTACAGATTTTCTCATTTCAGGTTCTCTTACCTCTGGACAACCCATCAGGTAATATTGCAGGCACCGTCAGGAGGAAGCCGCTGTCCAGACTCTGAAGGATTCAAAGACATTTTCTGAAAAGTGAAGACATTAGGGCAAAGTGCACATTTGTCTAATTTTCATCACAGCCACCAACACATTAAACTATTTTTATTGCAATACACCAGACATGTTGCAAAATGTTTTCTTTACGTATCAGTTGGCATTTTGTACAACTGAAACAGCCATTTGACTGGAGAGAACTACACACGGAGGGGAATTCAAAAAGCCTTTTACTCATTCACATCACAGACATCACTTATTATGAAAAGAAATTTCGTGAATTTTTCCTCATTTGCACATTTATTGTTGTATCACTAACAAAATCAAATTAACAAAGGTTGCAGATTGCCGTTTACTGTGCTAGTTTATTATACGCTCGATAAAGCAGCCACATGGAATCCAGGAAAAAAGGGTTATCAGTGGCTTGTCTTTGGTTCCCTGACACAGGTATTTTTTATCTTTTTCATAAGAACAGTCTCTTACACAACTTGATCAGGGCTGGACTAACCCATTACCATGCACCCAGGCCTGCTTTTGCTTCAGAACTACCTTGGGCAGACTTTTAAAATGATCAGGTGCCTGCTACCTGAACTAACAGCCTCATGTTATATCTGCTATCTGAACTATCAGACTCATGTTATATCTGCTACCTGAACTAACAGCCTCATGTTATATCTGCTACCTGAACTATCAGCCTCATGTTATATCTGCTACCTGAACTATCAGCCTCATGTTATATCTGCTACCTGAACTATCAGCCTCATGTTATATCTGCTACCTGAACTATCAGCCTCATGTTATATCTGCTACCTGAACTATCAGCCTCATGTTATATCTGCTACCTGAACTATCAGCCTCATGTTATATCTACTACCTGAACTATCAGCCTCATGTTATATCTGCTACCTGAACTATCAGCCTCATGTTATATCTGCTACCTGAACTATCAGCCTCATGTTATATCTGCTACCTGAACTATCAGCCTCATGTTATATCTGCTACCTGAACTATCAGCCTCATGTTATATCTGCTACCTGAACTATCAGCCTCATGTTATATCTGCTATCTGAACTATCAGCCTCATGTTATATCCGCTATCTGTTGGCAATACCTACTAAAGGAGGTTATCCTGCTAGTGACACTGAAAGTCTCACCTGAATCTGCAGTTAAAACCACATTTGACCTCAAACAGTTTACCAGTTTTGTAAGCACTGGGTGTCGGGCAAGTAGATTTGTGCAGTTCTGAAGGTCGTACTCCGTACTTTACGTCACACACAAAAAAATTACAGTAAAATATATCACGTCACAGTATGTAATATTAACACAATTGAGGCTAATTGTAATAAAACTTGAACTTAAATTGCATACTACACATGGGAACAAAACTCATCACCATCACAAAATACACACTTAGTATACACATTAACATTTTGATTTATTTACATACACCAGTGGGTTCTTAATTAGCCCTGCTATTGTCCCTTGTTAGTTAGTGTGACTGAGCACTTTATTATTTTGTATTATTTCTGGTTGATGATTATCAGAACAATTCAGATAAATTAAAATACTTTAAAAAACCATCAAAGGAAAACCTGAAGGTACTGCACTCCGCTTTAATACAGCTGTCAGGCATCTCAGTATTACAAAGCAACTACAAAGGCTTGGGCTCTCGCTTTAGAAGGTGTTGGCTCGAGCAATTAACATATCAACCCAAAGGAACGCTCCTGTGTTTTCCATTTGAACTGCAAACCCCCTTCTTGTCTTGAATAATAATGAGTACCTGTTTATAGTGAATGCTGGGCGGACAGACTGCAGACACCACATCCTAAAGGTAATCTGCAGAGGCAATGCAGTGCCTACATATAGTATACAGCTTTATAGCAATTTCGCTGCCATCTGTGCCGTTATATATACAGAGGAAAAGGTTCTGTAACAAAATAACTGCAAATCCCAGAATCATTACAGCCAGTTGATGTATTTTTCTTATATTGAGAGGCTTGCAATGCCTTACAACTGTCAGAAAAGCAGCCCCAATACCTGATGTGCTGATAATTCCAATAAATCCCTTTGAGCTGCCAATATAATACAAGTTTATTAGCCTGACCACTACAAGCAATGGCAGCACAGTGCAACAAATGGTACAGTGATTCTGATACCGAACACTGGTTCAGATATGGTACTGCAGTGGATTATGTGTTGGTTCATAGCATTGATATGTCAAACATGACAATGTTACCACAGTGGCACTGTTTTACCAATGGCTCATACATTGTGCTACCACTGCCCCTTCATACAGAGCCATTGCATTACCACTGAATATCATTTGGTAAGGATGCCAAAGTTGAAGAGCACAGGTGATGCTGTAATTGGTACAGCACAGTATACTGGGTTTACAAGGGGAAAAAAGGTTAAATTCACAGTACACCTTCCCAGCTTCTTTAATATGACAAGACATCTCATTCAGAAAAGACCATCTGGTGTGGTAACAACTGACTATTAATGCAATTTGCTATAAAACAAACCTTTCAGGGTTACAGTACATCACCTATGATGACAAAAGCGCACACTGACAGACTAAAAGGGTTTCAAGCCCTGATCAGGCTTGCACGTAGTAAGAAATCTGATGTCAGTCAGAATCAGCACCATTTAGTTACCTGCAGTATTAAAACAACTCAAACCCCAGGCCTCTGTTAAAGCAGGGCTCCTCAGGTCTAAGGGAAAACAGGTTATGAAAACTGTACACCACATTGAATGAATGATGTATTCTGGTAGGCAATGAAAGCACCACTTTCAGTAAACACAATATTACAGAAATATTAAACCACTTCGGTGGAAATAAGATCCCACTCCCTGTATTTTTTTATCCCTTACATTAGGCTATGTACAATGTTTTTACAATTAATTTCTATTCCACACAAAAATATCAAATTACACAGAAAATGGAGTGTGTCTGAAAATGTACTTTAAATGTAAAATTCCCAGCAATTAATTATTAAAAGCAGGTTGGCAGCAATTTTTTTTTTTCATTTCATATAAACTTTTTTTTTTTTTTATAAACAATTTGAAAAAATACCTAATATATAAGTCTGATTTGAATTCATGAACCCCAAAAAGGGTTACTGAACACATTACTTCAACCCCCTGCAATCTACAGCCTGATGCAGTTTTTTGGATATACAGAATGTGAACATTGCTTGTATGCTGCATAAACAATCCAATTACTTTAAAAAATATGTAGGCTCTTCCATTACATAACATTTTGTGGCCAGCTGAAAACCCCACTTTGGTAAAAACAAAAAAAAATCCAATAATGCACATATATTTCCCTCCTCCATTTGACATCAAAACCACCTTTTTTTGTAAATAAAAAAAAACATTAATGCACAATTCTTTAATATACATTAATGTAGAACCTACAGTGGTTATTTACCTTATTCATTCCCCTCCAGTATCCTGAATAACAATGTATGGAGAAATACCATGAACACAAATCAGCTGTTTTTCTTGTAATTCAAGTAAAATTGACTAAGATGCTGTTCAAATTTTATGTTCAAATTCCAAAAGTCTACCTGGTTGTCTCCACCACTGATTGTCTTTCCCATGGTGACGGTATCCCGGGATACAATGCTGCTTGTAATCAGTGCTGCACGCGGGAGCGCTACCAGGTGTTTTTCTTCAGGTGCTGTGTTTGAAGCGGCTTCACGTGGTATTCGTACATCTTCAACGCTGGCCCGAGCTTGATTGAGAGTCCGGTCAAGACATCATTTCTTGTCATGAGCAGCAGAGATTTGCCATCTATCTCCTGGAAGAAAAAGAGTACAAAAAAACAACAGTTTTAGCTCCTTGATCAAATCCAGGATTGTTTGAGGGGGCTGCAGAACATACAGACGTCTCCTAAGCAGGCCTGACAAATGAGAAATTTCCCCTAGGCCAGAGATTCATTTAATGAACACTGCTGTTAGGTGTCAGGATTAGGCCTATTTCAAATGTGACACTAAATACTTTGACATCAGTGGTTAATTTCTAATGCTCATGCTAACAGTATGCACCATCATAAAACTAGAGGGAGTGATGGTAAGGTGAACAGAATGTCATGTTTCTTTGGATTCATGGGGTGGGGATCCACAATCAGAATGCCAAGGGGGGCCTTGGGCCAAGAAATCTATACTATTACATCTATACTATGAACAAAGTTGAAAAAATGAAGATACAGGAGCTTTGGAGATAGAAGAAAAAAAAAAATCAGTGTCTTGAGTTTGATGCTATAAAAAGCCGGTTGTGAAGAAACAGACGGTGCATTTTTTCTGACATTTGCAAACCTGCTGACAGAACAGAAAAATAAATTAAAAGCGAAGGTTAAACTCCTGAAACTACAAAGAAAAAGACACCCATCTGAACTTAGAGCTCCCATGTGCCATGTTTATTTTCATTAATGCCTCACAATAGCATCTCGCTATAAATTATCATATGTCTTTTTTTATCAAATTCAAACAAGGGCTTCCCAAGCCCCCATAGCTCAGCCAATCAGGTGTCAGTACCATTCCCAGAGACCAGCACTTTTGCAAAAGTAGGCTGCCACTGCCTAGATTCTGATACACTGCCTATACCTATACAGTCCTCGCAATCAGATGGGCAGGACTCAAGATACAGGTAAAAAGTTAGGGGATTGTAAGAGCAAAAACCTCCATGAAAAACATATGCACCAGCAGCTTAACACCTCAATGCATTGCTGAGGTGTCCTTAGGAAGCCGAGTGAACACTGTTCAACCACAGTGTAGTGAAGATTTTAAGAAGAGTTGTAAGGTCAAAGAATGGAATTACTAAAGGGAAAAACACTCAAGTTAACTGGGTCTGTCAATGGCATCTGAACAGAAAAGCAGGTGAATGGTACACAGATGGATTTCCGTTGGGTTAAGAGGCGGCATGCGATTCTAAATGAGATGCAAAGAAACTCCACTTTTGTGTGATGTGTTATAAAAATGTAAATTATTTTGAGTTCTGCTAACATGTCAAAGCAGTAAACTGAGGAGGAAAAATCCAGCGATAAGAAACAGTTCATACCCAGAATACACTTGGATATGATAGATTTTAAAATGCCCAGAGAATGCACTTTCATTTGGAATAACTTGGGGGTGAGCAATGTTAGATTCAGCAGCAACATGAATGTACCAACAAGACAGGAACTCCAAACTTCTTGCCTAGAACTCATGTCAGGCAAGCAGACATGATGATGTACGAGTACAGAAAACTACAGTCCATGCTATGAATTCTGAGAGACTAGCTTCAGGAGCCAAAGATTACTCAAAGGAAACCCTGCATGCAAGGTTGAGCTCTGTTAGACATATTTTTAGGTAAAGTGACTACAGTATGCATGCTAAGACACGCCAAAAAATGATCTGATATCACTTTGAAAATAAATATGGAAATGTAATTAAAGTGATGCAATTTCTATGTGACAAACAGTACATTCTAAAACCTTCATTTTGCCTACACAAATCAATACTTATATAAGCCATTTTGCAATATAATAAATTAGCCATGTGTTATAAATTACTTTTACTCAAATGCAATGACTTTTACTCAAATGCAAATTGCTAGGTGAAATAAGCAACCAACTGAACACTATGATATAATATTCTGTATTATTAAAAAGCAAGAAGACATTAACAATTTTTTTCATTAGATTCTGCCATTCCTAAATCACAAACAATATAAATGAAAGAGGTTTTAGTTGATCATGGCGATCAATAATTGATTAATTGTTGCATCTCTAGCAAATACTTTTTATTTCTTTTGGGATAATGTCCTGGTCTTTTGTAATTTCTATACTGTGAATATATATTTGTATCAGTGCTATAAGAAGATGGATCTACCACCATATTCTTTAAACAGAACAATTAGTTCTGTGTTGCTAATTTCTCTTCTCTCTCTCTCCAGTTCGTTCATGTTTTTCAGGGTAGACTGTTAAAAAAAAAACATATGGACTCTATTAGGAGAGATGATTTTTTTCTAAGCCAAAAAAACTAAGGCAAATGTCACATTTCATTCTGACTTTCAAACACTTACCATAAGTGGGGGTTGGTTGCATTTTGTTCTTTATTTTACCAAGAACTTCAAAACTCCCAATCAAAATACAAGAAAAACTAAGTTAAGACGACACGTTTGGCTAGTTTTACCCTAAAAGTGTTTTTCTGTCGTAAGAGGTGAGTGGGTAACAACTGCCTCACCCTACAGTCGTTATGCATTTATTCGTAAGCTTAAAGCTTATATTTTCCTATACCTGCACGCATGCATTCACAGTGGAAAATGTACTGCTATTAGCTAGCCGGTGTGCTCCAGACTGCCTCCCTGCTGACTAAGAAACCCTCAGTAAATTCAACATCTGCATTGGCTACTGCCACTGACCCAGAAACAGTTTTAGTTTTCAAGCCCCAAGCTAGTCCAATATAACCCTGTTATTTGTTACGTTATTGTACTTCTCATTATCACCACCCTCTGCAGTCGTAATCAATTCCCATTTTAATGCCAGCTTGTAAAATATGCAGTTATGCTCTTAAATTCCTTTTCTTTTTGACTCCAGGTCATATTAAAGCTGTTACACTTTTATTATCCAGCCTCTCATTGTTTCAGAGACTAGCGAGCAATTAGAGGTAGAGCTGTCAAAAAGAAATTACCTGGTCCTGAAAAGCACAGGCTTGCTCATCGAATCCCGCTGCTTTGAAATAATTAACAACATCTGACACTGCCCAGTGTGCTGGGTCAGGGAGCTGTCCGTTCTCAACAGGGCTGAAACACAATACAGACAGCAGCGGGTTAAAACTGGGAGTGCAGGAGGAGGCTATGTGGTGCAGTGGATACATTCTCACCTCTGGGGGTCCCCCGAGTGGCTCAGCTGGTAAAAGCACAGCCATGTGGTGTGCAGGGTGAGTCATACAGCGCAGGTTCGCGTCCTGGCTGTGCGAAGTTGGCGGTCTTCGCTGGGGATTCCGAAGGCAGCATCGCATTGGCTCTCGTGATTTCATGGGTTAGGGAGGCAAAACCGTCCGGGACTGCTGCTCCTCATCGCGCTACAATGAACCCTGCTGGCCAGGCGCCCAGTGAGCTTAGAGCAGACCCCTGTAGGGCTGGCCTTTGTCCTCCAGATGTCGGTAGCTCGCTGACATCCGCTCTCGAGTTCCTGGGTGTAAAAGAGAAGCTGACTTGGTCGTGGGATCGGAGAACCACTGAACCTTCTGGAGAAGAAAAAATTATTGGACATTCTAAATTGGGGAGTGGATCGGGGGTAAAATAATTGGGCACAGACTTGTGTTCAAATGAGATGTCCATCATACTGCTGATACATTAAGTATGCATTATTTTTTTATTTTTATTTGTGTGCCCAATTATTTAATTGTTTAATTATTTAATTCCCAATTTTCTCCCCAATTTGGAAATTCCAATCATTTGTTCCCCTCACCACAGCAATTCCCCACACATCTCAAGAGAACTGAAGATTCAGTGGGTATCCTCCAATCCCACGAATGAGCCATCTTCCTCTTTTACCCCCAGGAACTTGAGAGCAGATGTCAGCAAGCTACTGACCTCTGGCGGACAAAGGCCAGCGCTGCAGATGTCCACTTTTGAACTCACTGGGCGCCTGGACAGCTGGGTTTGCTGTAGCGATGAGGAGAAGCAGACCCTGACATTTTTGCCACCCTTCTGAATCCCCAGCAAAGACCGACGACTCTGCACAGCCAGGACGCAAACCTGCGCTGTATGACTCACCCTGCACACCACGTGGCTCTGCTTTTACCAGCTGAGCCACTCTGGGCCTATGTATTCTACAATATAGAAGCTGCACCTCCCTGTTACAAGTCTTTTTCAGTCATAGCAGGTAAGACGAGCTGACACCCTCAGATGGATGCCTTGTGCTTCTGTATAAAACACGGCAACATTTACTGAAGTTCCTGGAAGAAAAGGGAATTGATGACTCCCCCTATAGGCTTTAGTGCTGCACACCTCCACCCCAAACTATCCTTCGGAGAAAACTAAATCCTCGAGGAATGGCCATTCTTAACGCCTTGGTGACTCGTCAGACTGGCAGCCCGACTACATTGTTATGGCAGGTTTTTCTACTTTGCTGTCCAACCCGTGTAGGTGCCGCCCCTCTCCTGCTTCAGCACAGTTGAACTCAGAGTCACTGGAAGGCAAGGCAGACGGGCCTGCTTCCAGCGGAGACTTCAGCCGTCGGTCAGGGTACTGTGCACAATATTCATGAAGTGTTTTTCTCTTGCGCCCCATTTTCAAATCAAACTAGTAACTGTCACAGTATACCTGAAGCAAAAGCTTATGTACACCTTAAACCGCTAATTTAAAAGTAGGCGTTGTGAATGACAGACGCTGTAGCTGGCAAATAAAAGTGCACAGTCGGTGCAGGTCTTGATGATTGACAGTCATTTAAACAAATGAGAGCATTCTAGCACTGCTTCTGTCAACGAGATCTGTCAGAACGGGGTGAAACTACAGTACTAACGGACCACTGAGATGACTGACAGCGACCCCCAGCCGTTCAGAGCGGAACGGAGACGGGACAGACAGCAAGTATAAAAACTACACAAACTAGAGAGGATTTCTAAATTATTATTTTTGATAAGAAAATAAAAAAAAAAAATAGGCAGTTGTTTTACCGCTGTTTATCATATGTAAATTTATTTCAGTCAAACTCTTTTTTGGGAATTCGACATTTAACAAGCTTTACCAATTAATATTAAAAAGTAGCAAGGCTAGATATAATACAATAGCAAGCACTGTATCAATATCATCTGTCTAATAATCATATCACTATTAACACAACTGAAAGATTACATTCAAATACATCCATGTTAGGATAAAATTAACCAACATTTCATGTACTTACTTTTTGGTGTCCGCTGAACCGTTCCCCTTGTTATCCATTCCAGCTAACAAAAACAGAACATGAGACATTAAGGATGTATAGGGATTTAATTTTGGAACAGCTTGTAACTATTTCAAACAGTAAAACACCTCAAAACCTGTACTGCTAAGTTGTCTGGGGCGGGGGGGGAACTAAATTTATTCAACAGAAACCTGAACATCTTGATTGAGTCATTCTAATGCTAACAAGTAAAACAGCCTATCATACAGTTACATTTCCTACACTAACTAAACATGCTAACAATTGTTCGCAAATACTACACGTTTTCTAAAAGAAGACAGCTGATTTCTAGGTACTGCAGAGCAGATGGGATGCACACAGATTCCTCACAATAAGGAAGTTAAAACTGTGTGTGTGTGTGAGATCACTTTTATTAGTTACATTGTTAACTTCTCTGATGGTTCAGTAAATGATTTGGTATTTTCTTTGTTAGTTTGTTTTAAACTGCAACAAATAACATGACACAGTCTCTTCTGTGCTATTGTAATTACTGAGAACGCCTGCATAATTCTGCCATAGGCACTGCATTGCATTCCCGTGTTGGTGCTTTTTCCTTTGTACAATGTGAAAGTAAAGACCTACCTAGATGGATTTAAAACAGGATATTCGGACAGTCTCTTTAGTGTGAACACAGAGAAGTTCCAATATTTTGCTTGAGGCATAGAGTGGAGCGCTACAGGAATTCAATAAGGAGGCAGAATTTTACAGTGAAAACTAAAAAAAAAAAAATCAGCTTGGATTGCTGCCAAACTGACATCACAAACCACACACTGCCTGCACCAACTGCCTTCTGTTTCCATGGCTGACTTTTTAAAGAGACAGCATGTCTATGAGAAAGCTCGTTATGTTTTCAAGGGGGAAAAAAAACAAAAAACATATGTCTGTTCTTTGAGCAACAGGTTGCTTTTTCTCCATTTCCTTCATGATCTGAAGTAGCTGTTGTTCCAAGCTGCACTCTTATTGAGAGCTGTGTTGTGTTCTCTCTGCCTCATTACAAAGAACACAATACTCTACACAGCATGGTTGCATTTGTACTGTGTGTATCCTGAGATACATATAAAGCTTTTCATCTTTAAACATTTATTTCTATGTTTTACGATTGACAGCTAATGTTTTTTAAGCCCCATAATAGGAGAAAATACCAGTTAAACCAAAAATAAAACAAACGGTTATGTTTGGGAGCCTTTAGTAAATGGCGTAAACCTAGAGGAGTCGAAAACAACCACTGATAACAAAAAGATTATACAGATAATTACATTATCCACAACAAACACGACTGTTTTTATCTTAATTATCAGCCAGCTTTTCTATACACAATCTGCTATGTTTCTGTGAGTAATACGTTCTGTTCTTCTGAAAATGCACAGGTTTTTAAATAATATATATACATGCATAACAATAGTCTTATAGAAATAACTCCTACGCAGTAAGGTTCTTTTAGAAGCATAAATTGTCTCTAGCACTATTATCAGCAATAACATGTTTCACCACAAGATGCATCAATGTTACTGCCTGTGGGATTTGAAGATCTGCTTGAGGACATTTGTTAAAAAAAAAAAAAAAAAAAAAAAAAAATGATATATATATATATATATATATATATATGTTGTCATAACTCCCACCACTGTCATCCTTCAATCCTCTTGCCCCCACTTTTCATTTTATTTGTCGTACGGTCTTCACAGCTATATGCAAATATATAAGCTCTAGGCTCTGTGGGAAAATCCTTGTCACATTAAATAATAAAAAACAACTGAATGAGAAGGGCAATTTTAAATAGAAGAGAAACCACAGAAAAGGAAATACACAGGTACTGTTGTTTAGACCTGGAGATGTGTTTAAGAATAAAAACTAGTGAGGCTTCTTCTCACAAATTAAATCAGAGGGGTAATACATGAAAGGGATAAGCAAGTAAATGTTAATCCCTTTTAAAATGACTTGAGGCTGTTTATGCTCTGCTGGGGTAGTTGCAGGATTAAAATCATAGAAAGGACCAACACGGAGGTCACTATCATAAACTATATCTATTCAATATTACGTCAATGCAAACGTATATATTTTTTCATCAGGTTTTACACTGTGTAATTAATAACTGAATCAGCAAGCATCACCTGCTACTGTTTATGTAACTGACCACTGCAACAGTTACAGTAAAAGCCACAAGCCCAAGGCAAGGTGAATTCTGAATACCACTGGTCGATGGTTTTTCAGGCCACTGTTACATGCATCCTAAAGCTTAGAAAGCATCTTCATACTGCAGTATTTGTATAGGACCGCTCATCCAAGCTGTTAGGTACAATATTTATCTAATAAGTGATGCCAGCGCAAAAATGGCAGTGAAAACTGAAAATGATATATTTATTATCAAAAACACATCTTGTTCTCTCTATTATCTGACCTAACTAGGACCAGGTGGTGTTTGTAAAATTGATTTGTTGCGATATGGTAAGATATTGCCTCAAGTAGAAAACTCCTGAAAATTTAAATGTATGCTGTACAGTACAGTAAACACCTGAACTAGGGCTGTTGGTGGGACACAGCATTTTACCAGGGGACAGTTTAGATTATAGAGGTGTTCAGATAATCAAGGATTTCCAACACTGTGGTTATGTAAGTTATGATTTTAGTAACAAAAGAAATTGACAAACAGAATATTTCTGTAAGTATGCTTGAACCGTTACAATAGACCTTAAAAATGACTGTGTAGCTGAAAAACACAACTCACTGCTAGTGTGTACAAATGCAGCCACTTCAATAAGCCTGTTACATTGCATATATCATTTAACATTCTCCCCTTGTAAGCCTACAGCATCCAGTTGTACATGTACATAACACTCAAAACTGATTACATAAAAATGGTAAGCTGTTAAATCTGTCCTGAAGACACTATGCTTTGCAGCTCAAACACGGTATATATTGACAGGGTGTGATTAACCTTCTGTATCTCCCTGTATTAAAGGTAGATAATTGACTGCGCTTTTAAATGAGACCCCCCCGAATAGGGGAGAATGGTGTGCTTACAAGACACAAGCCTTGACGGGCCGAATGGCCTTTTCTTGTTCTTATGTCTTCAACCAATCCAATAAGTGTCAATATCCCACAATGACACGCACCCTGGAGCACCATATTGTGATTACACTAAGGCTATGAGGTTAACTGACAAAAAAATCGGTTTAAAAGAAAACTATCGCAGGACATTGCCATAACTAGAACAAAACATAGCCCATTGAAATGAATGGGACAAGCCTAGCCATTGTAAAATGGGACTTTTCCCACACACTGTACCTATATATAGACAGAGAGTATGTGGGGTCAATAGAGTAGAAAGGTTACGTTGTCACATGATTTGAATGGAATGAGGTGCTAGTCCCAGCGCTTAGGAATCGTCCATCAAGCTCAAAGACAAGTAAAGGCAAAATTAGACAAAAATGGTAATAACTCAATTTTGGAGCAACACAATTGCAAGTCATAATTCCTGACCCCACTCCTTGTGAAACATTATAGATTAATGCATGCTGGGATACTGAAAAAAACTTCCAAATGAACCCCTACTATCGAGGGGTGCCGTGTGCATTAAAAAGGTGTTCATTTACAAGACTGTTTGTGCTGCATTTCCAATCACAAAACAGCTTTTTAAATTAACTTTTAATTGGGCGAGTACAAATAAAACACATACACAAACACAAACAAAAACTGGCTTTTTACCCATTAATCTAGCTACCATTTTATTATAATTATAACAACAATATGTTGTTTTTTTCAGCTGAAGGTTTGTTTCCTTACCAATTTCCTTGTTGTCTGTAGACAATTTCTCATTTGATGCGTTCAGTCTCAGGGCTTCATCGCTGCCTGTGCTTTGCACTAGAAGCATAGTTCTGAGAGCTGTTTCTCTTCAGGTATCCCCCCACATTCCAGATGCCATCAATCACCTTGAAACAAAGCACAGATAGCATCCTGTTTTATGAAGAAAAAAATGCTGGCATTAAATCCTGACATACAGTAAGTATATTGCCTGGTTGTCTTCATCAGTTTGAATCTGACATCGCCCGATGGTTTTTACTCTCAGCAGAGCTCTACAGTATGAACACGAGTGCTGGAAGGCTGCTTTTTCTTACAGTTCAATACATCTCTCTCAGCAGCCCATATACTGGGTATTTGCAACTCAGCATTACACTGTAATTGATCAAGAAAGGAACTATTCTGTGACCCTGATCTGCTCATGTGTACTACAGTCACTTTTTATATTTGCAGAAGTATTTCCTGTTGACTGTTTAGTCTTCCAGAGTATTCAGTGGGTTCTGCCTTATTATTAAGCAGACCTGGGGGCTGGTGTAATAGAGTGGTGGATCTTAATACCCCTGCCCTGTATTTTTTTTTTTAAGAGGACCTAATTTCACCGTATTGCTGTTGAATGTAAATGTTAAAAAGTGGGTCACCCCTAGGGGAAAACACCTGCAGGGTTCCAATTAAGAGTGGCTAGTGTTTAGAAATAGCAATTAACCCCTGACTGTCCAGTTCGGTTGCATTTCAATTTAGTTTTATCTGTAAAGAAACAAACTCCCTCCCCCAGGCAAGCTGCTAGCTACTCAGTGAGCCACATACTGTAGAATGCACAATTGTAAAAAAAAAAAAAAAAAAAAAAAAAATCGAGTAACACATTTTTTATTTTTGTTTTCTTTCGGAGGAAGAAGCGTGCAACAGCTACAGGGGCAAGCCAAATTGAATAGTAGTGACACTGTGGAATGCAGGTTTCATGAGGGAAGAAGCTTGCACCCATCTTTTGAATAAAGAACTGTGAAAAAACTTGTCAACAAGGATTGCCTTGTAACAGTGCACACAGAGAAACAAACAACAGAAGACTTAATTTAATAGACACCAAAAAAAAAATGTGTGTAAAACATCACTGCTTAATAAACACAATATTAACCGTGATTATTATAATAAAATGCGTAGATATTATTTAATTTCTCACGTGACACAATGTTCTCTTCTGGTATAAAGTAGCTGTTTTGCTTCACTGACATTGCAGTACACTTCCTCATATTGTACAGTACAAGGCAAAATAAAATCCTGGTTTCCAGTGGTTTTAACAGTATGGTTTTACGATGTTTGGTCAAAACTGTGGTACTGGCTAATCAGTGTTACTCATCAGTATTCAAGCGCTATAGGAAACATGATTGCATTAGATGGTTACAGTCTTCTTTTTCCATGGCAACCAGCATTCATGACATTCACAATAACCAAATGTGCAGGAATCACGACTCTATTCAGAAAGACACATGTACAGTACATTGAGAGCATATTAAAAAAAAAGCGTCCTTTAGACACGCCAGCATCAATACTAATGGGATAGGGCCATTTTTAATTACTTCCTAAAAACCAACGTTCTTAATCGTGTACGTACACGGTGTTCAAAAACAGAATTTTCATTCTGAAGAACCTATTTTATGACATGCTATTTAGCATCTGTTTTGTGTTTTAACTGGAATTCTACAGAACCCCCCTTTAATTATCAATCTATGCAGCTTTCAAAGTGACAAGCTGACATCTTGCATCATGCCAAACCACGTCAACACAGTAAATGACACTAGCTGGGAACACAACACACGTTATGATGAAATGTTTTATGTCATTAGTTACGCTTTACACATTCATACTGTAATAGTTATGTAATTCATTTAAAGCATTACCACAGTGCTATGCTAAATCCATGCCTGGGCAATGTGAAAAAATCCTTTTAAGCTCATATAGAATAAAGGTCAATGTTGGTCTGCCACTGAATTTGTTATTACATTGTACTGCTCGTTTTTTTTTTTTTTTTTACTGTGTGCTTGATTGTTCGGGGCACTTTATAATAAACCACTGCAAAATTGTATTTTTTTTGTGTCTTTATATTATGCATCGAATTCACCCAGAACAAACGTCGTAAAAACCATTGCCTGTACCCGCCACTGGTAGACTGTATTACCGTGATTAATTTCTGATAATTACATGGAGTGGTTTATCCGAAGTGCCATCGTTCTCTGACAAACTTTGGGATATCGCAATACATCTCAAGTCGTTTGGAATTTTGAAAATTGTTCTCATAACTTAAGTTGATTGATCAATTGAGTCAGACCCTGTGGTTTGTTTTTGTTTACAGCCGTTTTATTGGACAGTGTACTACAGACAGTAAGTACTGTGTGCTTGTCACTCGACATGAGAAGAAAAAAAACCCAGAAGAGTGCATTCATTTGGAATCTCAATAGGCCACATCAATAGACTATAATCAAAGCCAGCATAGGTTTACTTATCACCCACTATCAATACCCAAGAAAAAAAAAAAAAAAAAAGGCTCCAGCACAGCAATTCTCTCGCCTTCTGGAACTGCATGTTGGCAAACCCTAGTTTCCAAGAAAGTCAATCGAAAATGCATATTTTTGGAATCTGCAACACGCTAAACAAGAGAAAGAAACAGTTGTACACTGTTTAAAATGCTTTTTTTTAAAAATACACGTTTACATGTTAATTTTTCTTTTCTGTATTATTAAACAAAAATACATATTTAAAAAAAATGGTAGCAAGTAACTGTAAAAGTACTTGCACCACAATGTAAAAAGATCGAATTGTATAATTAATGCAATACTGTCATCGTCTTATTTTATATGCAAATACATAAGCATGGGCAAGTCCATAATGTCACACTGTACATTGCTTTACATATTAATTTACAAAACGAATCTAGTAACACGTCTATTTTGTACACACAGGTGACTTATTAAAAACAAAAATTAAACAGTTTTTATTTTTATTTTTTTAAACAAAAATGTACACTTACCTTTTTCTGATTAGTGTAGATTCTGGGACTAGCTTCCTCCCAGAACTAGACTCACGTGCAGAGTTCCCTACCAGATCGCTCGCAGCAGCCAATCGACAATAAGCCATTTGACAAAAGGGATTCTGGGTGTTGTAGTTTTGCTACAATCAAGCGTTTTACGAAACTAAACCAAAAAACAAAACCCCAAAAACATAACCGTGCTCTGAATGTATGTAGGCTACATCGTCTTTTTCTGTGGGATATATTTTTTGGGATATATATATATATATATATATATATATATATATATATATATATATATATTGACACACACACACACACACACATACCTGAACGCATTTGACCATTCAATATACAGTGCAAAAGAACTAAGCACAGTGAAAACAGCTCAAATAAAAATACCCCGGCTGGGAAAGAACTTCCATCGGACTCAATGAAGAATAACATCAATGATTTGGTTCTATGTGCAGTATTATAAACTGACTAAACATTCCAAAAGATAAGTAAAAGCAGCCTTTTCACTGGACCGTGGACAGAACAAATAAATACATTTCCGTTCATCTAAATGTAACAAACTAGTTTTGGCCCTGACAAAAAAAGTTCAGTATAGAATCACTGTCGCTTTGACAGTGCTGCAGTGTCCTGCAATAACGTGAACTATATCTATGCACTAACATAATCATTGCACCTTCCTATAATTTACATTTTACTCCAGCCCAGAAACTGAGCGGTGTTTCTAATATACAGGACCCACTGATATGCATTATGGAGTTCACAGTCATTAAAATAATTTGATTCGTTTTGAGATCATGTTTATATAAAAGTATACAGTGCTCACAATTAGTTTGCTTCACTGAAAACACAGCTCATTTTCTTATAGTTGACAAAGGTAAATGGTAATACATGATTTAGTTTTAGGACATCTAAATCAGTCATTTTTATATTCATCTGATCAGTAGCTGCCTTCTGGCACACACAGTTGTAGTCTTGGATACAGGTAATTAGTTGGCCACCTACTAAATCTTTTATTTTCATGCAACTAACTAACAGCTAACTGCACCATGTGTTATATATCAGAGTCGAGGTTATAATGATACAAGGTTTTAACAGCCACCCTGGACTGTCCCCAGCAGTCCTACATTAATATGTTTCAATGTGAAAAAAGATACACCTCAGTTTCAGGATCCAAGAGCAATTTGGTTCAAAGTGTGTAGTTCTAAACTGGCAAAACTTAATCAAAATGCCAAGGGACACTTGAGTTTTTACATTTTCAGTAAATCTTGAGTTTTACAACTCCCCATTTCTCCAAATGTAACCAACACTTAGCGGTAATCTGTTAATAAATGTGTTTTTTGTTTGGAAAGAAAAGTGACAGATTTTTTAGTTTGATATTCATGAAACAGCTTGTTAATTTATTTAACAAAAGTCCATACGTTTAGTGAATACAAGATTTATAACATGAAAACAATTTAATTAACTCAATTATTATGTGAATAGTGAATAGTGCCCCCTTTATTTATTTATTGAGACCAGATTGATTTTGGTCACCTGAACAGTCTGTTCAAGTTGCAGTAATTGATCCATCACAAACTGAAGAGAAAGCTGATTCTTTGTGTTTATAAAATGGAGAGCGCCATCGTACAGCTTGGAAGCCTATGTGTGAATGGATGAAGAAAAAAAAAAGTAGTCACCTCATTGTTTTATTGCTGTATATTTTATTACAGAGAAAACCAAGTGGGACAGTCATAGAGCCAATACAGACTGGTAATCCAGGAATACACCACTGTACCACATCTGCGCCAGTGTGCTAATATATTAGGACCTTGTGTTAGTTTTTCTTAATCAGTTGTTATCCATGTTTGGTAATGCTGTGTCTTGATAATGGTCCTGCAGAGATATCCTCAGGTCAGTACGCTGGTTTTCTAATGACATTCCACTTTCAGATGCCTCATTCATCTCCCAATGACATTCATTTTACTTTTGAGATCAAAATTCTGATTATTAATGAAAGTCCACAACAGTATTAGCAATGTGGTGTACCCTGAAACTGTAGAAAAAATATCCAGATCAATCTAAACCCAGCTAGAAATGTGAAGGCCAAGTTCACAAAAATGACCTTTGATGTACTATTAGCATATACAGTAGCAGGTAGATTAAAGGTTATATTTAATCTTTGTTTTTCCCCCCCCCACTATAAATTCCTGGAGATACAAAATTGAACTGTGACCAAAATATCTAGGTCAAAGCTTCCAGTCTTGATATTCATGAATATCCTCTCCTCTAGACACTAGAGTGTCAGTTTTATTACAGAAATCCCTGTATTAACGAAGCCTGTGTAAAATTACCATGCAAGCACGGTTTAGCACTATTTATTTTTGGATTATGAGGAAATATATAACCATTAGGGACTATCCTACCAAAGACACTAGGGATTTTTTAAGGTGAAAGGCAGAAAAAATAACGTTATTTTTAAAACCTCCATTATTGTGTGATTACATTATAAATATCTTTATATATTTTTCTAGTTACCTGCATGGTTTGTAAGACATCCAAATAAACTTAATTTATTAAACAACTATGAAATGTAACCCTTTGTTTTGCTGTATGCAAATGTGTATGTATTATAATAAAGCACCTAAATAACAACGTATTCAGTAAATCTTACATTGTTTCTTTTTAATTCTATAATTATATTTTCATGTGATTTGGAGTGTAGGTAGGCAAATGTGTTAATAAGGAAATTCATTCTGCAGTCCTTAATTCCATTATGTGTTAACAAAAGAGAGTTTACTTAAGTGCTGTAATAGCTATGGCTAAATTTTAGGTGAACATTATAATTTAATTGTATTGTTTTCTATTGTAATACCAATTGTGATATGTGAGAATGGTGTCTCGGCCAGGATGTCACGGAGAAATCGTATTCCTTGCAAGATGAAAAAACTCTACAGCATGTGACATTATTTTAATACATCTTGTGCACCACCAGAGGGCACCATGTGCACCACCAGCCCTGCAAAGGATTCTTAACAATGTTAGCCTCGATGTGATGCACAGTACCACAGGGTTACAGTTTGAACTGCAAGTTCTGCATCAGTGGCACTTTATTTTTAACACATTTTCTGTTAAGAAGCTGAATCTGCTTCCTTCAACAAAGGCATTTTCTGGCACATTAGAGTTGTAATTTATTCTATACATTATAGCATTAGAAATGAGATTTGATGTTGTTTACAGCACCTACTGATATGTAGTACCGTATGTAGGTCACAGCCATAAAAAAAAAAAAGATTCCTTTTGGAATCATGTTTATAACATACTATACAGCGCTCACAATTTGCTTGCTTCAGTTTGGTGTAAATGTACATTTAATAACACGATTGTTGCCAAATGTAAATCACAGATCTAAGACAGAACACAGTGTATTTTTTGGGGGGTGTAGGTCTATGATTTTATTGTCACACCATAAACAAAACAAAGGTGAAAGATAGGAGGACCGTACTGAGCTTTGGTTAATAGATGTGGAATCGTATTTTTTCTCATGATCGAAAGCAGAATACAGCCTTGGCCCAATCTTAAATAATTGAGGACAAAAACTTTCAAAGTGCCACCAGATCAAATTGGCAGTGCAGGGGGCTAGTGATGTAAACAATTTGATCCATTTCTTTTTTTTTTCCCTTTTCTAACAGTCCTCTATCCAATTTCTCAGCATCTCCACTGGTTTTATCTGCTGCATAACAGATCCTTCAATGCCTAATGCCTCTTAAGAAGGATACAATATGTTCAGCTTGTCCATGGACATTACAATAAGCTAAACACAAATACAACTGGACTTTACGGACCTTCTAGAACTAAAGTACTCTCTGCACGGTTCAGTTTAAGTTTTTAAATAAACTGAATACAAAATATTTTAAAAGAACTATTAATGTAATTTAATATCTGTAATTCACACTTTTGTATTACCCAAAACCACCTTCGTTAAGTCTCTCAATCATGCCAAATACCCAAAACATTTCAGTTCTAGACATAAAAAAGCCAAATACAATAGCACCCACTGTAAAGAATTGTGTGCGAGTTAAATTATTTAAACAAATGCAGGGGATTGTATACTTGTTCTGTGACTTTCCACCTAGCAATGACAATAACAACAAGGGTTACAGTAAATCAGCCATACAGTGTAAATTTACTTGTGCATCCTGTGTTATTGTTCAACTTTCTATGGTGATTCAGTTGCTTATAAAAGCATCTGACCTGCAACAGGAAACAAGTACACACTTCGAATGGAAGCAACTCCAGTTTGACATATCTAAGATGTGTGCTTCTCCTCATCTCCTGATGTGAAGAAAATAACTCCTGGAATGCACCTTGTCTTCTGTGACTGCTTTTAAGAAATGATAATGTATTCCTTTTTTTCTCTCTTCAGAAGTTTAGTGGTCCTAGTTTTACTTCCAGTTTGTCTGTCTTGCTTCTGCATTTGTAGTTCAACGGTTATCTAAGCTGTTGCAATGTATTTTTATTGCATAATCTATTGATACAGCTGTTAAAAAGAGATGGCGTGCAGTGCTGGAGCTTAGCAAGGAAGATGGGGGTTAGATACACAATTAGCAGTTTGGTATACCTGATAAACTTGATTATACAAAAAAAAAAAAAAAAAAAAAAAGGTTTTAGAAAACAAGCCTTATTTTTAGAAAACATACGTAACTGATATTCAATACTGTTCTAATGCGTTCATTTGCTTCCAAAATGAGTACTGCAGCCATCTATTTTAAGGTCTTCTATGCATACTTGATGATTATTAAATTTAAATTTCCCAGGATTATGCAGTCTTATCCTGACTGTTGGAGGGAAAAAAAAAATCTTCAACCTCATTAGAGGCCTAATCCACAGTGCCTGATGGCAGTTAAAAAAAACAAAAACAAAATCTTTAGCCTTGTTAGGAAACATACTAATAAATGATCTGGAGAAACAGTATGGACAACATGTGCAAGACTTGAGTACTATTGAAAAGGAAATCTGCTCCCAAGAGACAAGAATGACATCCCTATACTGCTGTGTAATATATCATGCTCTGGTGTTCAAGGAATAACTGCACTATATAAAACAAACTCCCATATACAGCAGGAGTGCAAGCTTCAACGCTGTAATTAGACTGGTGGCTTTTGCTAAGCCTTCTAAGTACACTATTAAAAACTGTCGAGCTACTAACCTTACTGTGTATACCTTCATTTATACACAGCATACTCATGATTTATCACTGATCACTTTAAAACTGAACGCACACCCACTACGTGGGTAGATGTTAGCATTTTACATGGTATCTACCAGAGCGCTCAGGAAGATTTTTTCTTTTCTTTTCATTCTTTATAATTTACAAAAAGATTATGTGGTCCTTATGGTCACCACTATTGTCTAAAGCTTCATCAATGGCCTGTCATTAATGAAAATGACACAAACATGGTGTGGAAATGGTAGTTTTTGCACTGTTCAGATGTCTGTAAGGTTTCACAAAAGTCAGTTACAATAGTAACCCAAGTTATGTGAACAATATCATGAAGGAAAATTACCACAATTCAAACAATTACTTGGCACTAGCAAAGACTGAGCCATTTTTGGCATCAAGCAGTGGTGCATTACAAAAATAAACTCCATCCTGGTGCAATCCCAAGTGTGCTGTTTGCAGAAATGACTAAACTGCTCTATTTTAAGATTTGTAAGAAAAATGGGGCTGATCTCACATTCTATTTGCAGTACTGACATGTAACTGATATTTCAGTCGATGTCAATAAATAAACAAACATCCATCAATACATGCAAGTACAGGTACACAATACACACAGTGTTCCAGATAAGGTCTTGGGCCATTGAATAATATACTCTCCAATTTAGACACCAAATAAATGTATTTTGGGCAAATAAAACACAGCATAAATAAATACCGTACATAATTTAATGCTAACTTATGGGGTATGCATTAACTACAGACTTACATTTTAACTGTAATGTTACCTTGAACAACTACTTCATGTTCAAATCATTGTACATGTAGACACTGGGCTTTGCTTATTTTGGACCTGAAAAAAAATTCAACAATGTCTTTTTTGCAGCCATTTAGTCCTGCCTTATTAATATTATAGTCCGGGAAGTTGCAACTCTCGATGTAGTTATGCGTTCACAGTCTACCACTGTTGTTTTCTGTAAATAGTCCTTTTTCAGTCTCTTGTGCACTATCTTTCCAAGTTGACAGACATGCTCCCAAAAAAATGTTAAAACAAAAATCAATTTTTTAAACTATACCGATACTGAACTAATGCAAATAAAGAAACAATAATATTGTATTCCCTATTAAATTGCCTTGCTATAGCAATATAAAAGCACCCCGACTCTCCAAACAAAGAATATTGTATTCAATATAGACTTACCTCCCTGAAATGTGGTTGGTAAATTGGTAGGTTAGGTTGAGGGGGACAAAGACGGTGCCGAGAAATCCAAAGGATCAAGAATCCAGTCGCTTATTCACCAGTCACAAACGCATTGCAAGCGGGTAGATTCAACCGTACGTTTTTAATTTTATATACGATTATATTATATATACATATATATACAGACGTGCTCAAATTTGTTGGTACCCTTACAGCTCATTTAAATAATGCTTCATTCCTCCTGAAAAGTGATGAAATTAAAAGCTATTTTATCATGTATACTTGCATGCCTTTGGTATGTTATAGAATAAAGCAAAGAAGCTGTGAAAAGAAATGAATTATTGCTTATTCTACAAAGATACTCTAAAATGGCCTGGACACATTTGTTGGTACCCCTTAGAAAAGATAATAAATAATTGGATTATAGTGATATTTCAAACTAATTAGTTTTTTAAATTAGTATCACACATGTCTCCAATCTTGTAATCAGTCATTCAGCCTATTTAAATGGAGAAAAGTAGTCACTGTGCTGTTTGGTATCATTGTGTGCACCACACTGAACATGGACCAGAGAAAGCAAAGAAGAGAGTTGTCTGACGAGATCAGAAAGAAAATAACAGATAAGCATGATAAAGGTAAAGGCTACAAGACCATCTCCAAGCAGCTTGATGTTCCTGTGACAACAGTTGCAAATATTATTAAGAAGTTTAAGGTCCATGGAACTGTAGCCAACCTCCCTGGGCGCGGCCGCAAGAGGAAAATCAACCCCAGAGTGAACAGAAGGATAGTGCGAATGGTAGAAAAAGAACCAAGGATAACTGCCAACGAGATACAAGCTGAACTCCAAGGTGAAGGTACGTCAGTTTCTGATCGCACCATCCGTCGCTTTTTGAGCGAAAGTGGGCTCCATGGAAGAAGACCCAGGAGGACTCCACTTTTGACAGAAAAACATAAAAAAGC
Source organism: Acipenser ruthenus (assembly GCF_902713425.1). NCBI lineage: Eukaryota > Metazoa > Chordata > Actinopteri > Acipenseriformes > Acipenseridae > Acipenser > Acipenser ruthenus. The sequence continues at coordinate 17,191,617 of NC_081198.1, read as the reverse complement.
CAGACTGGAATTTGCTAAAATGCACATTGACAAGCCACAATCCTTCTGGGAGAATGTCCTTTGGACAGATGAGTCAAAACTGGAGCTTTTTGGCAAGTCACATCAGCTCTTTGTTCACAGACAAAAAAAAGAAGCTTTCAAAGAAAGGAACACCATACCTACAGTGAAACATGGAGGAGGCTCAGTTATGTTTTGGGGCTGCTTTTTTATATAAAATATATTACTATTCGTTTTTAATGCATCTCTATAAATCTATTCATGTACAACAGCAGATTATGGTTCTGGCTGTGATATTATACTTGTGTACTTAGTACTGACATCAATGCTGGTGACTATTACACCACTTTGAAACATGCAGTGTGCACAGAATGCCAAGCAAAAAATAAATGTGGGATGTCACATCTCATAACTGCAGCAAATGGAACTGTTCTTTATAGATAGAAATCAATGACCATTTCAGAATTCAGGAGAGACTCAAGAACAGAAGGAAAAGGAAGCTTGGGTTTAACCCAGATAAGCCTGCAAGTTCGAAGGGTTCCAATGTTTTTTTTTAAAGGAAACAGGACGTAATCTTTTGAAGCAGTGTAACATGGTATGAACTGACAGAGGAAAAATACTTTCTTAGTTGATTTGTAAGTGGTCAAAACACATTAACAATTGTTATAAAGCACTAATAAGTAAAAAATGAAATGTTGCTGTTTCCCTAACCTAAAATACTGGTATTACTGAGGAACAATACACAAATAATACAACAATCTAAGTAAATCTAAAATAAATATACTTTGTCTTAGTTATTGCCCAAATGTTAAAGCCTATATAGGTAACCAAATTATGTTTAGAACAATTTAAGCTATTAGTGCATTTCTCTTTTTGAAACCAAGAAAAATATATTAAGTTTGACAGGCTGCGATAGAGTAGCAATAGTCAACTGGTTCTTGGTGACTCCTTGAAACTTTAGTTCTATGTCTACTATTTCAGCCACTTGCCTGACTTCTGATAACTAGACATGATAGTAACAATAACCCCCTTTTTGTTAAAGAACATCTAAAATTCTAAGAGATGAGAAATGTGATCTCCAGCGTTTATTAAAATATTGTCCATAAATGACAACAAAGTTACTGTAGAATTTATCGCATACAACAGCATATCCTCAAGTCTAAATGAAATACAAAAGATTTTAACATTTTCATACAAAGGATTTTTTCTTTTAAATTTATTAACATGACGTATATATCTTTTGTTACATAAAATCTGCTACAGCAAAGTATTTTATACTTCCCTTGCACATACAAGTAAATATTGCTAGACAAAAACTGCAATCAGTGTCAGCCTTCTAATGACATTGTTGTGCAAAATATCCAGCAAACTAAATACATAGAACTGATAGTACAGCCATTACTGGTAATGTAAAATGATGACAAAGAATTGTTTTTGAAGAGTGTCATATAGCTTAGAAGGAAGTGATGTCAGTGTACTATAGTCACCTACACGCCAACAAGTATGATGGCTATACACAGACATCTGTTTTAACGTTTAAAGGGTATTATTTCATGTCTATGGGCTTGAAATGTACTTTCGCAAAGACAGCAAGAACTATGCCTTTCTTAACTGTTCAAAAAATGAATTTATTATTTGACAGCATCTTTCCATAATGTGTATAAATAAAAACAAATATGGATAAGAAAACACAAGCAAAAAGGTGTAACTTATGAAATGAGTCTCAACAAACACAGAATTAAACGTGATAGAAAGTGCTGAAGCTTGCACTCCAGCATTTGTAATGTTGTCTTAGTTGGTGTGTGAATACAACTTAAAATCAAGCAACAACAAAAAAATCCTACATATCTAATAGTTGTAATTCTAAATTCTGTCATAAGAATGAAAGAAATCAAGAAAGAAATGCAAGAGAATGGCTAATACATACAAATATGGCAGTTTTACACATCTCATTTGAGAACTTTGCAAAACACAGCTTAAGCATTAAAAACTCAAAACAGTGACTTTTGTTAATGCACGTGCCCAGTCCAGTTTTACCAACTCTGCCACAGAAAAAAATGGCAGTAACCCTTTTTGCACACATTGTAGCTAGCAATGAACCATTTCAGTATAGCACTTCACTCCAAGTACAGCTTTTTTAAGTTTTAACACAGCTTGCAGTGGAGCTATACAGTGACGCAGAAGTCTACCAAATTTTAAAAGGGGTCCAAATTGTTTTTTAGTACCAGAAACTTTCCTGTTATCTTGTGCCTCATTTAAAAATGTACCAAGATTATTTCAACTAATGGATTACAGGAGTTGAAACTAAATTATCTATGACCTCACATACTGGTAAAACACTGATACAAATGGTACAAATATCTCTCTACATTGACAATGTCCTGCTGTATCCATAGGTTTGCCGCACTCTGCAGTATCCAGCTGTATTAAAAGCATGAATACTGCCCTGAAGAAGAATGAAAAAGTGATAGAGATTGATTATACAGGAATATTCAAGGTACGGGGCTTTGTCTACCCTGCGTCGGCCATCAAATTCATTCTAATTTTGGATAACCAAAAATGCTTTATTCTTGTTGATCGATATATAGATAGACACGAAGAACAAGTACTACTTCCGAAAGTTGCCAAGAATGTTGTCTAGACTGTAGTCTGAGCTAGCTGAAGATTTTTCTTTAATAACTTTTAAAGTCTCAGACATGTAACAGACAAACTATTGGCTGGCAAACACTAGAAGCAACACCTATCTTTCATTTCAACCTATATCACACCAAGTGCAACACCTCCTGATACAATCACTCAATCATTAAACACTGACATAAAAAAGGGGGGGGGGGTGTTGCTCTGTAAAATACCACTTTACAAAAAAAAAAAAAAAAAAAAAAAAAACCAAGCAGGAGGGGGGGGGGGGGGGGGGGGGGACAACATTAAAAGACAAAGACAACTGCTTTGGAACTAAAAATAAAGAAAAAGAAAAAGTTAAGAAAGTGGTCTAGTATTTTGAGTCGCAGCATAGGGAGTGTCTGCTTAAATATGCCTGTGTGAGGGTTAGTGCTAACTGCACACAAGGACCATGGCATTAAGGACCTCATTCAGCCTTGTGGAATGAAGGAACTAGGTAATTGTTTTAACAAATATGATGGTCAGCTCCACACCCCATCTCTTAGCAGAGTGCAAAGATCCCAATATATGAGCCCTGATGCAACCTCACCCTCACACTTTTAAAAATCGGAAAACTCTTTTGCGCATTTTTCTGTAACAGACACGCGGATGTCCTCTTCTTCATAGTCGTCGAAGTTGCTTGTATCTCCAGGGCCTCTGCACTTTGGTATGAAGGGGGCTTCCACCTGTAGGCAAAACAGGACAGACTCAGAAAAGGCAGATTCAAATTGCCATCAGAAACAAAGACTTTTTGTTTCAGTTCAGCACTTCCAGGCTATCACTCTCTGGATACAGTTTATCTACAATTTGGTGTAGTTGAAAAACTGAAGTCAATCAAATCTAACAAGATTCTGGAAAAAGAACAAAGAATACATTCAGGCAGCTTGAATACAGCCAAAGAGGATTATTATTATTATTATTATTATTATTTATTTCTTAGAAGACGCCCGTATCCAGGGCGACTTACAATTGTTGCAAGATATCGCATTATTTTTACATACAATTACCCATTTAAACAGTTGGGTTTTTACTGGAACAATCTAGGTAAAGTACCTTGCTCAAGGGTACAGCAGCAGTGTCCCCCACCTGGAATTGAACCCACGACCCTCCGGTCAAGAGTCCAGAGCCCTAACCACTACTCCACACATTATGTAGTGTGTCCAGGTACATAACCATGTACTATTAAGAACCTATAATGGACGAGGGGCTTCTAATGTTATCTCTAGCAACCGAGCTCAATATGGATTTTGTTTCACACATGCCTGGCTTACCAAAATGCTGATCAAGTCAAAACAAATTAAAATATACACAATTTAAATTGACACAGAACAGCAATATTTATTTGACTCCTGTATAATTGGTCAACAGAAAAGCTTAAAACTATGCATGGCTTTGCTATTCTTTTACTACAATTCACCTTACTTGCAAAAGGTAAAAATGCTGTATATGTTTTGATAATAATCAAATCACTCATTGAATTAAAAATGAGAAACAGGTCAACAACATGTAATGCTTTAAAGTACATTAGCAAATACATTCCACAATAGAAAAAAATAAAAAGTCTAATCTAATATCGGTTTCATTTTATTTTCAAAATGATAGTACTTCTTTACAATATAAACTGGACTTACCTTTCTCTCGTAGATGGCAATCCAATCTGTAGTTGCAAACCACTTGTGGTTCTTAATGTCATTTACACCATTCTTCAGATTGCCATACCGTTTGGTCAGATCTACCTGAAGTAAATTCCTCAGAAGGTCTTTCAAGTCTGAACTGAAGTGAGAGGGGAATCGTACCTAAAATCCAAAGAGTGACCATTTTAAACCCCGCACTCCATGTTGTCTCTCTCTCTCTCTCTCTCTCTCTCTCTCTCTCTTTATGTACCTCACCAGTGACTCATCCAAGGTGCAGATTTGGGGTCCTGTCTGGGATTTTATGATTAACCCTTTAAGGACCGGGATCATGATAACATGATAAAAAACACACTTCGTTTTGATGACTTACAGGGCCACCGTACTTTGCAGTACAGACTTCAAAACACATCATTTGATAGGGGAGGGACTGACACTCACTTCCTGATAGTTTTTTATTCCCCCATGTGATGTCACTGAGAGGGACATTTAGTGTCTAAAGGGCAGAGAAGGTTTTGGCAGTGCGAAGAGAAAAGACATCACAGTCTGCTTCAGATAAAACTTATTTATTTAGAGGCGAGAAAGACCCGGAAAAACGCTGTAAATCCAATGTATTTGACAGTTATATACCAACATGTATTCTGCCTCATGTGTTACTATATATACAGCTCTGGAAAAAATTAAGAGACCACTGCAAAATTATCAGTTTCTCTGGTTTTACTATTTATAGGTATGTGTTTGGGTAAAATGAACATTTTTGTTTTATTCTATAAACTACTGACAACATTTCTCCCAAATTCCAAATAAAAATATTGTCATTTAGAGCATTTATTTGCAGAAAATGACAACTGGTCAAAATAACAAAAAAGATGCAGTGTTGTCAGACCTTGAATAATGCAAAGAAAATACGTTCATATTCATTTTTAAACAACACAATACTAATGTTTTAACTTAGGAAGAGTTCAGAAATCAATATTTGGTGGAATAACCCTGGTTTTCAAGCACAGCTTTCATGCGTCTTGGCATGCTCTCCACCAGTCTTTCACATTGATGTTGGGTGACTTTATGCCACTCCTGGCGCAAAAATTCAAGCAGCTCGGCTTTGTTTGATGGCTTGTGACCATCCATCTTCCTCTTGATCACATTCCAGAGGTTTCCAATGGGGTTCAGGTCTGGAGATTGAGCTGGCCATGACAGGGTCCTCCATCCACACCTTGATTGACCTGGCTGTGTGGCATGGAGCATTGTCCTACTGGAAAAACCAATCCTCAGAGTTGGGGAACATTGTCAGAGCAGAAGGAAGCAAGTTTTCTTCCAGGAAAACCTTGTACTTGGCTTGAAAAAGTTTAGGTTACCAAAAACTGAAAAATAATGTACATTTCAGAGTTATACAAAAAGGCCTTTTCAGGGAACAAGTAATGGGTTAACAACTTACAGCTGTTCTGCAGCAATGGAAGTAAATTGAGCCTTGAAAGTTGATGCTAACAATTCCTACAGGTGTCCCAACTTTTGTTAATTACTTACAAACCCTCTGTCTGTATAAAAGCAGTGTTGGAACAGACTGTGTTACTACACCCTCTTAAGCATCATTTGGACAGTATTGTACTGCAGGAAGTAGTATATTGCTCTCATAGTGGCGAGAAAAAGGCAATTAACAAAGGAAGACAGACAGACCATTATAACCCTTAAAAGTGTAGGTCTTTCCTTTAGAGAAATTGCAAAGAAAGCCAAGGTGTCAGTGAGTACAGTTTCCTACACCATCAAAAGGCACTTGGAAACTGGAGGAAACTCTGACAGGAAGAGGTCTGGCAGACCCAAAGCCACAACAGAATCAGAAGACAAGTTTCTGAGAGTCAACAGCTTGCGTGATAGGCGGCTCACAGGACAACAGCTTCAAGCACAGCTTAACACTGGTCGAAGTAAGCAAGTCTCAGTTTCAACTGTGAAGAGAAGACTTCGAGCTGCAGGTTTGACAGGTCGAGTGGCAGTAAGAAAGCCATTGCTAAGATGGCAAAATAAGAAAAAGAGGCTTGCCTGGGCCATGAAGCACCGCCAGTGGACTACTGAAGACTGGAAGAAGGTCTTATGGACCGATGAATCAAAATTTGAAATCTTCGGTTTATCACGCAGGGTTTTTGTACGCCGTCGAGTAGGCGAAAGGATGGTTCCTCGGTGTGTGACACCAACTGTCAAACATGGAGGAGGAAGCGTGATGGTCTGGGGCTCTTTTGCTGGATCCAGAGTCGGCGACTTGCAGAATGAGTGCCACCCTGAACCGAAACTGCTACCACAGCATTTTGCAGCGCCATGCAATACCCTCTGGTATACGCCTAGTTGGTCAGGGGTTCATCCTACAGCAAGATAATGACCCAAAACATACCTCCAGGCTATGTCAGAACTACCTTAGAAGAAAAGAACAAGACAGTAGGCTTCAAATCATGGAATGGCCAGCACAGTCTCCAGACTTAAACCCCATCGAGCTGGTTTGGGATGAACTGGACAGAACGGTGAAAGCAAAGCAACCTACAAGTGCAACACATTTGTGGGAACTTCTGCAACAGTGTTGGGAAGAACTTTCCGAACAATATTTGATTTCCATTGTAGAAAGAATGCCACGAGTGTGTTCGGCTGTTATATCTGCAAAAGGTGGCTACTTTGATGAGTCAAAAATTTAGATTAAATTTTGTTAAACAAAACGATTCCATGATTTCTTTTTTATCTCCAATTGTTTATTTGTTCTATGTTTTAATTTCAGAGTACACCGAGACATTAAACTGCGTAAATTTCAATAAAAACTGGAAAAATTGAGGTGTTCTAAAACTTTTGACCGGTAGTGTGTATATATATATATATTTTTTTTACAGCATTTATAAATACCAGAAACAAGTGGATATATACTATTTCATTAACTAAATTTATCGGGTACTTTTTTTTTTCCTTATTACTGAATATTTTATTTATAAATATTTATTTTGAGAAAATAAATTGAGAGTAGTGTCCATTATTGCTTACAAAGACCCTGAGAATAAACGTGTTATGTTATTGCAATCACTCAGGTGAAACAATGTCTTGTAATTTGCCCAAACATCAATATTTTTCAACAAAACTTTCAGAAAGTAAGGTCACTCGGGTCATAGAATAACACGTTTTTATACATGCATCTCTAAGCAGAATACATAATAAAAAATACTTAACATTAAAAAAATAATAATTGCATTGTATAGCCAAAAATACACATGGTCCTGGGGGAGCATCCCACTGAAAAATGCTTGGTCCTGAAAGGGTTAAAAGGCAGATCTTGGCAGAGTATATAGACTCAGTATTCTAGTAACATACAACCCCTGCAAACTCTGTACACGAACAACTAGAGCCATCTTGTAAACATTCATCATATGTTTAGTTAAAAATGAAAACAAATATCGACATATAGGTTGCATCATTTATCCATTGATTCTGATACTCACTGTAACTTTTGGTAATTTTTTGTTTTTGATAAGAAAGGGATATAACACATATAGGATTTGACCTACCTTTCCAGAGACAATTTTTTCATATATTTGAATAGGCTGGTCAGCAAAGAATGGAGGATAGCCCGCTGCCATTTCGTAGATTAGAACACCCAGTGCCCACCAGTCCACAGCCTTGTTGTAGCCCTAAATGCAAACAAAAAGTAAAAACATTTTAACATCTCAGTATTCAGAGACAGACCTTGTATAACTCAATGTTGGAAAACTATAAAACATCTGGTTTCACAGACCTGAGGTAACATTTGGTATTACAAGATAGGGTCTAATCAGGGTCTGTGAAACCGGTCTGTGAAACCAGTCAGTAGACACTTTTAAAAAATAAATAAATAAATAAATAAATAAATAAAATTAAAATAGCAAATATTATTAATATTAAGAATCTAGTAAAAGTAGTTTCTAGCTAAAACTCTTAGGTGATCCTTTAGGACAGATGTTAAAAACACAAATCCCACAGGATAAACACAGCATTAATCCTGTACTATTAATTAATTCAGTTTTTACGGTGCTCAATCAAAAAAAGAGGATCCTAATGTGCAGATTGCCCCCCCTCCATCTGTCACATACACTACATTGATTTTGCACCAAACATTTATCATATACTAGCTTTCAATTGATATTTTGGACTGCATTCGGCTACAATACCATAAACTATGATTACGAGGACCCTCTGAATGTGCCTGCACTGGTACAGAAGTACATTAAAACACACACACACACACACACGCATGATAAACACTGTAACACCAGTGTAAACCTGTCAGCGCTTTACCTTGCTGAGGATAATCTCTGGAGCCAGATATTCTGGAGTTCCACACAACGTCCAAGTTCTGCCTTTTACTCTTTTGGCAAAGCCAAAGTCTGTGACCTAAACCCAAAAATATGAGATAAAATGAAATCATAATGTTTAAACAGTACCTCATATTACACCTTGTAAATGCGGATAACTGGTCATTAAAATAATAATACATATGTGTGGCTGCAACAAACAACTTAGCCTATGCTGTTTTTTTTTTTTTTTCAGCCTCTTTTTGTAATAATGATAGAACCAGTAAAATTGTTGTGCAGTATACAGAACAATGCAAATAACCGTAGTTTAAGTTATCAATGAAACGGACGTATGCTTATAAAGGAGGTTTTATTCTAGTTACATGGTTTGAGATTCTCAGTCTATCTAAATGGTTTGCCTCGTTTTCCAAGGATCACTGTTCGTTCCATACCTGGATGTACCCATGTTGATCGATTAAAAGATTTTCAGGTTTCAGATCTCTGTAGATGAGGTCTAGTGAATGGAGGTACTCAAATGTCAGTACTATCTGCGCTGCATAAAATCGTGCATGGGGTTCACTTTTGAAGGGAGAACAAAACAAAAACAAGTTAGTACAAGGTTCAGTCTCTATTTACTTATACTGTACATATATTAATACTTTTCAAAACCAGCAACAACAAAAAAAACATAATAGCAAGTAGTAACCCATCAGTATGCGAAGACTTAACTGTTTGTTTATTTGCAAAGTACAAAAGAATTTCCACATAAAGACGATTTGAAAACCATTCTCGATCTGTTTGTAAAATGAATAATAAATCCAAATACAATATCCATGATTAAGTAGCTGCAACTTACCTAAACCTTCCGATTCTTCTAAGATGTGAAAACATTTCTCCTCCTGGAACATACTCCATCACCATATATAAATTAGAGTTGTCCTGAAGCAAAATAAAAAATAAATCTGGTATTCATACTTTTGCCTGAAACAATTAGGACTGTGTGTACAGTTTTATTCAGCTCAGCCTTGTTTAATTTCTGCATCTGATTCATAAGACACATTACATTAATTAAAAAAACAAAAACAGGAACAAACAGTTCAGTAATATGCAATTTATAACAAAATATTTGATAGGTTTAATGCCCCAGCTGTGTATTCTACTCATACCACTTCTCTCCACCAGATGGACTTAAGTAGCTATAGCCACCTAATAGGCCTATATTATCCATGATCAGTGTCTCAGAGTCCATATGGTGGCTAATTAAAATGGTAGGAGTGATCTAAAGGCCTGCACAGGCCTATATAAATTCCCAGATATACAGACAAGGACCTACAACAGCCAACAAATGGCATGACATTGTCAGACTTACACGTTATTTTATAATGTATTAATTTATTTTTTTAATTGTGATGCAGCTTCTGTTGCACAACAGAGTTGTAGTAATACTACTATCACCAAGCACTCAGCAATTTTCTCAGAAGATTCCAGAGGGGAAGGGATACAAAGAGGGTGCTTTTCTTGTCATGATGTTGGTAGGCAAGGATGAAAACTCCCTCACCAATACCATAATGTGATTCAGTAAACAGAATAAAAAAATACAAAAAAAGAAAAAAAAAAAAAACCTAAGAATGATCCAAATTGTCACCTAAAAAAACAATACTGAAAAAGCATGAAAATATCAATACACATTGTACATATTGTAAAAGCATTAAAGCATTTTTAATAATGCATTTAATCAAAGGGACATTTTACCTTAAAGGCATACTCCAACCTTACAAGAAATGGGAAGCACACAGCCTGTAATATTCTCTTCTCATTTAATGTGTGCTCTATCTGCTTCAGTTTGACAACCTACAAAGCAAATGACAAAAAAATGACAGTCAACCTCCCTGGAATATTGTATGAGCATATCATTGTAAACATGTTACTTCAAATAAGGCTGAAGCCATACAGGTCCTTGTGCAACAGGGTTATTGAAGTTGGGTTATACCAGGTATCTCAAAGTAGCTTTGCTTGGTTTCATTTGTTTGTTAAACAAGCTCTGTAAAATGATGTATACATTTATTAACAACAAACAATAAAAGGAAACATCTGCATTTGCACATCTGCATTTAACATTCCTTTGCTAAGCATATTGGTAGGTATTGCAATGTGACAAATAATCTATAAATATAGTCATAGTTTTAAAACAGTTTGAGAATTAAAACCAAACCAAAAACACAAGGGATTCCTGTTGTTTATTAAAAGAGCCTGATAAATCAGGTACCTTCACTGTCTTAATTTTCAGAAAACATGTAAAATACTTGGGTCACTTCTCTTCGTAAGTCACAATAGTGGATTTTCTGGTTCTTGTTCTACTACAACCATCTTATAGTAACATCAACCAAACAAGTAGGTGGTTTGTATGAAAGTACATAGATCAAATGAGAGAAGATAGAAACTCCTCACTTCCACCTAATCCAATAGTTAGAGCTTCACTTTCAAAACAGAAAAACAAGACACTTGTATAAATGGCAGACAGGCAGGCAAGTAGGCAGACATATATGATCATATAGAATGTTCTGTATAATGAAACTGGCAGGTTGCTACTACTCTATATTTAAACATATTACATACATCTGCATATAGTAGCTGCAAGTTAATAGTTTTAGATATAAAACATACATCAACAGTAAAACTAATTTGGATAAGGGCAAATTCCTAAAACTTAATATATTTGCATTTAACAGTAACAAATACATTTGCATAGAACTTGTCTGGAAACACATTATGGTTTCTAAGAAGGCCTGAGCTGTATTCCACAGGCACACGGATATACTGTACTTCATGCTCTTATTGGCCTCTGTTTATACTGTGTTGCGCCACATCATGCTTAACGTCACAGCAGTTCAAAAAACACTTGAAAAGAAACCTATTTCCCTTTGAAGTTTTCTGAATCTGTGACCTTTTCAAAGGTTGTCGGCAAAAGTAAAGGGTAAAAACGCCAAACCCTAACCCATTAATGTAAAATAATACTGTCCAGGCAGCTAGATACTCATCATGTTCTCCACGCTTGCTTTCTATCTATTTTGTTTTTCAAACTAAAATCATGAAAAAACATGCAGGTTTCAGATAAGTGCCCAGCATAATGTTCAAGCTCTGTTAGTATACAAGGTTAGAAGGTAACATTTTGAGGAGGTGGCCACTTGAAAAATAAGGTGGTACTTTTATTAAGTATTACTTGAAAAGACATGGCACTTTACATTGGTAATCCTCAAAACTGTCAAATTTAACCCAAATAAACATTGGAAAAGGGAGAAATGTACAATTATTACATTTAACATACAGAATATATAAAATCACACAATAAAACCAACACAAAATGTTGGTCACTATACATATTTCCTTTGCAACTTGGGCCATTGTTGGAAAGCGTGTAGAGTGACGTACCTGCACCTGTCTCCGACACTGACAGTGTTTTAGACTATTTGGTACAGTAGCTTGGTTTGCATGTGTTCTAGGCGGTTTAATTCTTGCAGCCAAAAATTTTTAAATAGGGGTCGAGCAGCTGTACTGATCATCTGTTTTTATACTAATATATAATACACACACACACACACACACACACAGATGAACCCGTTTTATATCACCTCGCTTAATATCATACCCCGTTTATTATCAGGATTTTTGAAAAATCACTCACCATGCACCATAGGTTCTTTGAGAAATTACCTCTCTTATAATATCTCACAAACCAGATTATTGTCACATTTTGTGCTGCCTCTCAAATGCTGCGTGGGCAGTCTGAACACGATACAGTTCAGTTACAAAACACCAAGATAGCCAAATTAACAGGTCAGTCTTATACAAATGCACACAGAAAAACACCAAGTGCAATGCCTAATTGCTTGCATAAGTATTCAACCCCTGTGCTGTGGAAGCTCCCAGTTTACACCGATGAAAGAAATTGCCCTAACGAGGACACAATTACCTTACCATTGGCCTCCACCTGTGAACCATTAAAGTTTCTGGATAAAAACCCCACTGTTGAAGGATCTTTGGTCAGGCTGTGAATCTGAAGGAAAATGAAGGCCAAAGAGCATTCTACAGAAGTTAGAGATAAAGTAATACAAATGCATGGATTAGGGAAAGGGTACAAAATAATATCCAAGTGTTTGGATATCCCAGTGAGCACAGTTGGATCAATAAATCAGGAAGTGGAAGCTGAATCACACCACCCAGGCACTGCCAAGAAAAGGCCGCCCCTCAAAACTCAGCGCTCAAACAAGAAGGAGACTTGTGAGAGAAGCCACAGAGAGGCCAACAAGAGTTCAGTGGCTGGGAGTGGAGTAATGGTGCACCAGTCAACCATAACAAGAGCTCGGCATAACACTGGCCTGTATGGGAGGGTGGCAAGAAAGAAGCCGTTACTCAAAAAGTACCATTTGAAAGCACGTCTGGAGTTTGCCAGAAAGCATGAGAGTGACCCAGCTGCGATGTGGGAAAAGGTTTTGTGGTCAGATGAGACCAAGATAGAGCTTTCTGGCCAAAACTCAAAGTGCTATGTGTGGCGCAAACCTAACACTGCCCATGCCTCAAGACACACCATCCCTACAGTAAAGTATGGTGGTGGCAGCATCATGCTGTGGGGATGCTTCTCATCAGCAGGGACTGTGCATCTTGTTAAAATTGAAGGAAGAATGGATGGAGCAAAATACAGGGAAATACTGCAAGAGAACCTGCTTCAGTCCGCTAAACTGACGCTTGGGAGGAAATTCACCTTTCAGCAGGACAATGATCCCAAGCACAATGCCAAAGCAACATTGGAGTGGCTCAAGAACAAAAAGGTGAGTGTCCTACAGTGGCCCAGTCAAAGTCCTGATCTCAATCCCATTGAGAATCTGTGGCACTATTTGAAAATTGCGGTCCACAAGCTTCGTCCAACCAAGTTGAACAACCTGGAGCAAATCTGCCAAGAAGAATGGGCCAAAATCACTCCGACACTGTGTGCAAAGCTGGTACATACTTACCCCAAAAGACTTAAAGCTGTTATTGCAGCGAAAGGTGGCTCTACCAAATATTAATGTGTGTGGGTTGAATACTTATGCAAGTAAGATATTTCAGTTTTTTATTTTTCTTAAAAATATTTCCCAACATAAAACCAATGTCACCTTACAATAATTGATTTTGAGTTTCAGTGTTTTAAAATAAAATATCAAACAGAACGAAATTTCAATGTACCATTTGTAATTCAGCAATATGAGAGAATTGGTCAGGGGTCTGAATACTTTTGCAAGGCACTGTATATATACAGACGTGCTCAAATTTGTTGGTACACCTCCACAAAAAACGAAGAATGCACAATTTTCTCTGAAATAACTTGAAACTGACAAAAGTAATTGGCATCCACCATTGTTTATTCCATATTTAATAGAAATCAGACTTTGCTTTTGATTTTTTATTCAACATAATATTGTAAATAAGAAAACAAATGAAAATGGCATGGACAAAAATGATGGGACCGCTAACCTAATATTTTGTTGCACAACCTTTAGAGGCAATCACTGCAATCAAACGTTTTCTGTAGCTCTCAATGAGACTTCTGCACCTGTTAACAGGTAGTTTGGCCCACTCTTCCTGAGCAAACTGCTCCAGCTGTCTCAGGTTTGATGGGTGCCTTCTCCAGACTGCAAGTTTCAGCTCTTTCCATAGATGTTCGAAAGGATTCAGATCAGGACTCATAGAAGGCCACTTCAGAATAGTCCAATGTTTTGTTCTTATCCATTCTTGGGTGCTTTTAGCTGTGTGTTTTGGGTCATTATCCTGTTGGAGGACCCATGACCTGCGACTGAGACAGAGCTTTCTGACACTGGGCAGTACGTTTCGCTCCAGAATGCCTTGATAGTCTTGAGATTTCATTGTGCCCTGCACAGATTCAAGGCACCCTGTGCCAGGCGCAGCAAAGCAGCCCCAAAACATAACCGAGCCTCCTCACTGTAGGTATGGTGTTCTTTTCTTTAAAAGCTTCATTTTTTCGTCTGTGAACATAGAGCTGATGTGACTTGCCAAAAAGCTCCAGTTTTGACTCATCTGTCCAAAGGACATTCTCCCAGAAGGATTGTGGCTTGTCAATATGCATTTTAGCAAATTCCAGTCTGGCTTTTTTATGTTTTTCTGTCAAAAGTGGAGTCCTCCTGGGTCTTCTTCCATGGAGCCCACTTTCGCTCAAAAAGCGACGGATGGTGCAATCAGAAACTGACGTACCTTCACCTTGGAGTTCAGCTTGTATCTCTTTGGCAGTTATCCTTGGTTCTTTTTCTACCATTCGCACTATCCTTCTGTTCAATCTGGGGTCGATTTTCCTGTTGCGGCCATGCCCAGGGAGGTTGGCTACATGGACCTTAAACTTCTGAATAATATTTGCAACTGTTGTCACAGGAACATCAAGCTGCTTGGAGATGGTCTTGTAGCCTTTACCTTTACCATGCCTGTCTATTATTTTCTTTCTGATCTCCTAAGACAACTCTCTCCTTTGCTTTCTCTGGTCCATGTTCAGTGTGGTGCACACAATGATACCAAACAGCACAGTGACTACTTTTCTCCATTTAAATAGGCTGAATGACTGATTACAAGATTGGAGACATGTGTGATACTAATTAAGAAACTAATTAGTTTGAAATATCACTATAATCCAATTATTTATTATCTTTTCTAAGGGGTACCAACAAATGTGTCCAGGCCATTTTAGAATGTCTTTGTAGAATAAGCAATAATTCATCTCTTTTCACAGCTTCTTTGCTTTATTCTATGACATACCAAAGGCATGCAAGTATACATGATAAAATAGCTTTTAATTTCATCACTTTTCAGGAGGAATGAAGCATTATTTCAATGAGCTGTAAGGGTACCAACAAATTTGAGCACATCAGTATGTATGTATATATATATATATATATATATATATATATATATATATATATATATATATATAGTGTATATGTATGTATTTATCCCACAGTGAAGTCAGTCAGGATACTGCATTGGTAGTAATTTAGTTAATAGATTGAGATCTGCGCAGTTTTAAAATTCCTTGAACTGGCAAGATTTAAAAAGGTGGCCTACCGGGCTACTGGTTGTGCAATTTTGGTGGCCCAATGAAATTTGTGTCTACAGGCTTCTGGGCCACCGTTAATTTCGAACCCTGTATAAGAATGTACCAAGTTCACAAAATGACTATTTTATTATTGTTACAAAACTGTATATTATAGAATTGCACCACTACAGACAAACCATATGATGTCAAAACAGTGTTTACCAACAGGACTGCACTGAGCAATTTTTACTTTGCTTTATGCATATTTCTGCTTTCTTTTTTTAAACAATGCCCCTTAACTGCACTGAATAAACATGCATTTTCTTCCACAAGTACTAGAGTAAAGAATACAGGTCTCCAAAATGCAACAGAGACAGGACTACCTGAAGCCTCTAAGTTATGTGCTCAATGCCTCTGAGCAGCACCAGCTATGGAGAAAGACCCAGAACTAATTATCAGTTGGTGTTCAGATCTGGATTAAGGTCCGTGGGAAAGCTCCCAAAGGGGTTTAAAAAGAACAAGCTAAGTACAGCCGTGAGGGGGTGGAAAACATACCCACCTTCTGCTTATCCAGTATCTTCATGGCATAGTACTGCTCTGTTCCTTTATGTTTTACCAACATAACTCTTCCGAATGAGCCTGTGCCAAGGGTTTTTTGCCTCTCAAAGTCATCTAGACCGGTGGTACTCTGAAAATGAAAAGTTTATTAACCAATTTGCCATCCAGGGTACACCACATTGTTAAACGTATATCAAGGCATATGGATTTAAAAGAAGGAAACAAGCATACTCTTTAGATTTTTGCACACTTTACACTAGCTTTATACACACGTCAGTGATTCAACTCATTTTATTTTGCTGCTTGGATTAAGGGGGCAAATGTGTTGAAATCAGCAGTGATTCTGGGGATGAATGTTGGGTTTAAGGAGGGGGTATAAGTATTTTGTCTCTTTTAAGCTCAGCAGGTAGATGCTAAGATCTGCTGGAGAATCTCAAAGCTCAAAGTATATTAATGTTTTTCTCATGAACCAATGCAATGGAGAAATACATCTTAGTTTGCATTTGTTATGATTCTGGCCTCTGATGCACTAAGAAACTAAAACGTTAATAACTAAAACAGGAAGAGATGCCATGTCTGTTTCATTGCTGTTTCAGTAGGCTTTCCATTTAGATCCATCTTATTTCAAATGATTCATTTACCAATTTCCAATTCACATTCTAGAATTTGTTCATTTTGTATTCGATGCGTTTATTACATTATGCCAAAAACTAAAAACATACTGTATTACAAGAAGTACTGCATTCAAAATAAATTACAATAAAAACAACATAAGTACAGCAACAACATGGGCATATAATTTTAAACTACCACAGAGGACCTCATTTCAAATTCAATAAACTGACTAAGATGAGGAAAACAACCAGATTTTATCTTTACAGTTTTTGTTGTTGACCCAGTAACAGCTATTTCAGCTACTGATAAAATAAACCTGCTATAGATCGTCTTATAAATACGGTATCTTTAAAAGTTTCTTTTGAATTGTGATTTTTGTTCTTTAAAAGGGTCTGATATATTTTTGCAGGTTTGAACTCGGTTGTAATCGAAGTATTAAGTGACTTCAGTGTAAAGAGCATGGTATTATTAATCATCCACAGCACAGATGCAATATTTTTCAATTGTATGAACAAGGTGATTTGTTTGTGAACAGACAGAGCTTGGGTCATTAAAACATTCAGGAAGGTATTCACCAATTCCATATTTTTTGTCACTTGAATTTTCTGTGCTATGTTCACTATCAAAAAACATGTATCAAAATGTACCTGTGGTGGACATTCCCACTTTCTTAAGAAATCTTCTTTGGCTTTGGCTAAGAACTCTTTCACTGAAAAAGGAAAAACAAAACACACCAATTAGCATAAGTTGACCTATTTTATTATAATTTTTTCAGTTTATACAAATCTTGCTACAGTGTATACATTCTGCATCTGGGTTGATAGGCAACACAGAAAAAAAATATTTTAATGCAAGAGGGAGTTTATCAATGTGTGTCAAATGAATGCTGTTTAGAAGAAAACAAATATCTAAACCCAATTTTGTCACGAACATGAAACACGTGGACCAAGTGTGTTAGCTCCCACCTACATTAACTATTGCAAAATGTAAATCCACCATCATAAAAACACACAATAGTTTGAGGAATTTAATCAAAGAAAACCCCACAGCAACACCCAAGCAAGCAGTCTTAAAGGTGATGTCAAGAGATCTGTATGTTTTAATGGCTGACGAAGCTACTAAAGTAGTAGCATTTAGGTCTAGAACTTTTGTGCATCACATTTAGAGTAATACTGTTAAGAGAAAGCTATGGTTTGAAAAAGAAAAAAAAAAAGCCCAGTATTACTACAAGCAAAGACACACTAGAGCTAAATGAAAAAACACTGCAGACTGGAGCTGCCCATGGTCACAGATTCACAATGACACCATTCATGTCAAGGTATATATTAAAAAATAAATAAATACAATTTAAACTTTGAAAACAAAGGGTTGCAATAAAAAAAAAAAAAAAAAAAAAAAAAAACTGCATTGGTTATGGATATCCTACTGTACAGTATTATGATACTTTTTTAAATAATAAAACAGTAGGGTGTAACAAAATAGTTTACATTAAAGGATTTTAAAAAATTGCTCAACGAGTCATGAATTTATTATTATTATTTTTTTTAAACCAATTTCGTTTACTTTTCTTTTCTGTGACTTTGGACTTATGAAAGAATGAGCATACCAAAAGTCTCTATAGATCACCAAGGGTTTGCAGGAACATTCACCCACATGGATGGGATGATGAGAAGAAGGAGAGAGAAAGAGAAAGAAGGTTTATGTATTTAACAATAAGCACATAAAAACACACAAAAAGTGGTTTAGTTACACAAAGAGAACACATGTTACCAGTTGAATTGACAGAGAGGAATACACTGAAGAGATGTCTTGTTGCCACTCTGTTGATAACTTTACAATGAATTTAAAACAGATTGATCAAGACTGGTTTTCCCCAAACAGAAACAATGAAGTAAGGCAATGGCAGAACTTACTGCACAAAGAGTAAACTAAATATCAGGACCACTGCAACCTGAAGAGAACTAGATATTGTAGAATATTGAGGAGAGGGAGGAAGGTTTGTTTTACTTCTATTTTATAATCAAAAATTGGACTTGTAATGGCTGCTAATGGTGTATTCACATGACACACTGTTAAGCTGGTTAAGATTTAGACTTGACAAAACTGCATGTAGATGATCCAGCACTGATTTGTCAAGTTATTGTAGATATTGCAATCACAGGAAGTAAAAATCAAGCAGCACAGCAAGACCCTTATTAAATCAAGCATGTCACCAGTACAGTATGACACCAGCTTTTTATTTTATTTTTTAAGTTCTACACCAAAAGGAAGTTCAATTCCATTTTTCTTTTCTATTACAAGAACAGTTCATCATGAATCCCAGTATAAACAGCAGTTTCTTGTAATCTCATTTTACATACAATAACTACACAATATACTATTTATTGCATTTGGTATATTACCTATTAAGGAAATGGTATACAGTACTTCTGTGCTTGATTTGTGACAAACTTGATATCTTATTAGCTACATACCACCAAGCATTATCTGCCGATATTAAGGAGAAAAACAGATACCATGGGACTACTTCAGCTGCAGACTTCTGAATATACAGACTGACCACTAACTTACTGTACACACAACACAAATCTTTATTAAGTCAAGATATAATGAAGTGCACCAGGGAATTTCCTGACACACATTTACTGTTGTCTTGCACTTGGGTAATATATTTAACATGATTATTCTAGAAAATAAAAATAAAAAAAACAGCAAGACACCAGCAATTTGCATTTTATATTACAAAAAGACAAATATCATTATACAGTATTCAGACCTACATGCTGTAAGGATATTTCTCACATTTTAAAAACCCTGTAACAAATACCTTTTTTTATAAGCAAATTTGAAAATGTACTCACCATTCATTATGACACAGTACTTAGAAACATTCTTTCCTTTATGATCTCTGTATTTTATACAACAAATTATTCAGACTAATATCCATTAAATACTTATCAAAATGCACCATACAAAAAAAAAACACAAAAAAATTAACAATAATAAAACCACCTTACAAAATCTGCAATCATTCAGCTCCAAGTTTAACAAAACTACAATTTGTAAAGAGAATTTGAAATGGCATCAGGGATGCTGCTAGCACACCATGATGCAAAAGATGTTTGCAATCAGATCAAGCATACAGTAGGGCATTCCCATGGTAACACAATCTGTACAAAAGCAGCACTCATCTAAAAGCTCTGCTAGTTACCACTCTGGAGCGTGTAACCCTTTCAAAAAGTGCATTTGTACTGCTTTTCAAATGGCAAACACGCATATCTAACACTCAGCGATGACTACATAAATATTGTTGACTACATGATCAGTTAAGCCTCCATATAGAAATCAATTAATTAGGCACACAAAATATAATCATTCAAATAAATATTGATGATTGTACTGCCCACATACATTTTCGCTCCATTCCTCTCCCCCCCCCCCCCCCCCCCCCGACATGATTACTTTAATATCACTGCAGTTAAGTAAAAGCTTGTAAATGCAAGGGGTAATTACACCTTGCTAGCATCAGAAGAGAAAAAAACCCACAATATTCTCAACAAGCCTAAAGTTTAACATACTACAGGGGTGTACCTAAAATATTTATTCCAAACAGATTACAGTACTTTGGAATGTAATCTATATAAACTAGACACGAGTTTACAGTTTTTTTTTTTGTTTACAGCGAATACACAGAGGGGTGTAACTTACAAAGCATTTTCAAAACTGATTCGTTGGTAGGATGGAACCAGCAAATCAGATGCTAGTTAACATGAGCAGGAAAAGAAGAGCACGCCCCCTGCTTGTCTTTGGCAGAAATACTGTAAACAGCAAGACAGAGCGTTTGGTGCAGTTTCGTTGATAAACTTAAATATTATTAACTATGAGCGTTTAAAATTGTAATTATTTAAATCGATTATCCAGTATTTATATCAATGTATATAATGAGGAATGGAATCGATCAAAAAATCGATTTTTGATTTAATCGTAGCCTTAATCTGTAGCATTAATAAATGTACAGAAAAAAAACATTTACATTCTCACAGATTCCATAATAATTTATTTTTCAACATATAATACTGAAATGTACCAGTGTTCAAAGTGTAGTAATCATAAGCACCTCACTAATAGGGCAGAGGGGGCACGTACCCCTCTACTTTGATTATAGGGGGGCAAACTATACATTTTGCCCCTCTACTTTTTTTGCTCAGTGTATACACAATGATTCTATGTTTTGTTATGCTTTTGCTTTTAAATGGTTTAAAATGAAATTAAAAAATGGAATCAGAGGATGCCAGAAGGGCCACATTGATAGAAACCCACAATAGAAAACACACCCTACACAAACATTGGTTTGACCCATGGTCCGCTGTGTATTACAATAGCTGACATTAGCTGCTTAGAAAGGAGTGACTGAAACAGAAGCTGTTGGGCAGTTACGCAGATACTCCAAAAATGTATTAGTTAAATATAGACTAGGTACCCTCCCTTACTGCCTGAAGCTAGCTGCTCAACCTAACTTGAGTTCATTATCTTAAGCTCGATCATCACAGAAATGCATGCTACAGGCGTCCTACGGCCAATAACATAGTACTAATTCTCTCAAAAATGTGACCAACCCCAACGTTACAAGAAAACAAATACATTTTCACTTTGGTACTGCTTGCTGTTTCAACTTTGTCAGCTTTTAAAATGTATTTATTTATTTTTAAAAACAATATTAGCATTTCAGCATGGGAAATCATAATCTATAGCTTGAAGTCACAGCACAAAATGTTACTGGTCAATTTCAAACACTATCAGTTTTCATTTCTCTCTCTACGTAAATCAATTTCTGTATTTACAAGATGTCTTGTAAAAAGTTTTTGCTATGAACAATTCTACAACAAATCCACATTTTCAGTTTAATTGAGTAATTAAATCAAATAAAACACAACGACGATAACATAGAAATTCAAGTAGCTTCTAGATTTGTTTACTTTTGCTGTAATATTTCTGACAGTGTTGCATGTTTTTTTTAATTATTATCTGAAAGCAGTTACCTTCAGTTGCTCAAACACGATGTGCTTTTCAAGTTTACCCTATACTGAAAGAGAGAAAAATCCTGCAATAGCAGTAT
The DNA here is from genome assembly GCF_902713425.1 of Acipenser ruthenus. Taxonomy (NCBI): domain Eukaryota; kingdom Metazoa; phylum Chordata; class Actinopteri; order Acipenseriformes; family Acipenseridae; genus Acipenser; species Acipenser ruthenus. Next base: position 17,169,678 of record NC_081198.1, on the reverse strand, counting down.
TTTGCATTTAAATTCCAGACAAGCTGTAACCTGCATTATCAGCTCAGCTTATCTAGCACTTACTCCATCTGTCCCAATTGACGGTGTATTCAGAGATGTGGGGACCTTCACTCTCCAATGCCTTCTGTTCCTGTGTCCCCTGGCGGTATTTATTAAAGAACCGACTGGCTAAACCATCAAGTTTCTGCAGTGCAGAGCTGCTCCCAGTGCACTGACTACACTGCTGCTCCTTCGCCTGCGCCATGCCAGAGCATTCACAACTTTAAAACAATGGACGGGAGTACTGAAATCTAAAAGGAAACCCAGCTCACAAGAATGTAACACAAACTTCCTGTTTGCAATCGCTTAGCATACCACACAGAGATGGGTTTGCTTCCTGTAAGCTAAACATAAGCCATTTTGTGGTTTAAAAAAAATTCTAAATAAATACTCTATGTTAACTGATCGGTATTTTGTTTTCATGCATTTTCAGCCACTAACCGCTGTAAAGTTCTTAAGTCAGATCTGCTACTGCAGACATATCAGAAATAACTAACTTTTAGTCTTTCTGACCATGCATGCATACATAATTATTCTAGAAAGAGCTCAATAGGGTGAGAAAGTGACAGCTGTAGCAAGGCACTAGTAGAAACCTGGGTGAACTGGTAATGGGATATGAAGCAGTTTCCCCCCAGGTCAGCACTCTGAATCTAGCTAAGGCTGGTAGTGACCAAAAGTCGTCTCAGCTAATTTTTTAGTAAACATGTGACGAAATCACAGAGATTTGGCTCACAGGATTTGAAGTGATATGCTCTCTACAAATATACACCGTTTGATATGCCTTTGTACTTGCTTGTGATTTTGTGCATATTTGCGAGGTCACTACTAATCTGCTGTTTACTTACACCATTGATATTACTTGAAAAATTAATATTTAATTAAATAATGCTCAACTGTACAAATACAAAAGTTAACATAACTTGGGGGACATTGGGAGAGATAGCTAAAACAACTACAAACATAAAAGCTCAGTTAACAACCAATGTTTGTTTACTTTACTTAGGAGGGCAGCACATTTTGACCTTGGCAAGAAACCCACATTAAGAAATTAGGTCTCCAGTGTATTTTCATACGGTTGATGGTCACATTTAACAACAACCACATCATTTTATACAAAAATGTCTTTTGTGTCAGTTGTAAAGATATAAAAATAACCAGTAAACGCTCTCATGCTAATGATGTTGAGCAACACTGAGTCTGACACTGCAAAGCTGCAGTGCACAACATTCTAATCTAAACGGATCCACACTTCCGCCTTGTGTGGTTTGGTCAGAAAATGTGAAATAAATGTTAGAAACTCCAGGGTTCTACTGCATGTAAAGCTGCAGTTGTTTTGCTGTGTGTAGCGGAGCCTTTCAGTGTTCTGTAGGCTGAAAATCAGTGTGCAAGTCCATTACAACACAACATGTCTTTGCAGTTCACTTTAATTCTTAATTTATTTTTTATGAGTATATATAGTATATACATAGCTGGTAAGATCATACAGTACAAGAATATGCAGTGGCAGAAGTTAAATCCTGATGATACCATCTGTTGCTAATTGATTAAATTAAAATAATTCTAAACAAAAGATACAAAACACAAACAGGAAACATTTTTGTTTTTACTTTATTCTGCTAAAAAAGCTTTGGAGAAGAAATTGTTATTTTGCAGATACATACTATATAAACTATACATCTATCTACATTTATAAATCCAAAATATAAAACAATACAATACTTAAAATACAGGACAACCTATTTCAGGCTACACCATTATCAGCTATCCTTTTAATACTAACAGTTGTTTAATACAATGAATTCAGAGAAACAAGTAAACTACACCTTTGACGGATTAAAAAAAAAAAAAAAAAAAAAAGATTAGGTACTGTAGGCTTCTGCCATAGCATTAAAATATGTTTATTAGATTCCTCATTTGAGTAATAATTGTAGTAATATTTATATTTTTAAAAATATAAATACAATTTGCTAAACAACATTACCCTGTAGCACACTTTCATATTTAAGACATTTTCATGAATAAAAATAGAAGACAGCTTCCTTTACATTTCCTTTAGTAGAGAAAAAAAACTCTACTGTTCTGCAAATGTTGCTTTAAACAGGATAGGCAAGGATCTGAAGAATACCATGTATTCTAGTGACATCTAGCAGACAAAAAGAAAACTACAATGACAAAGATGCTGCTTAAACAAAATAAGGTTTTGTTCTATGTTGATCATGAATTTTTGACATGTATTCGGATACAAAAATCAGATATTCGTATTCGCTAGAAATGGCGTTGCACTTATTTACCGCATCACCGGTTAAACGTTTCAAAAATGACAAATGAAAAAGAGCTCCGTGTGATATGTGATATTAATATAATAAACAAAAAACAAAAAAACACACAAATCAACATAGCAGCTCTTGCGCCTCTATTTAAAACGCTATAGGGTCTGCCCAATGTTAAATAGCCTGCCGGCGACCTGACCCTTTAACTCTTTTTACTCAGGCACTGTGAGAGACAGCCCTGCTTGCAATATGCCGTTGGAAGAGGAGAGTCAGAACTTTAAAACAAGGTCCTATTTGTGTATTTCAGGTAGAGGACCATGTTAGGAGATAGCTGTGAATGCGAGTGTTTTGCAATGTTACTGCTGCGCTGTAAGACAGACCTACTCGGTGCAGTAAACAAACATTTTCACAAAAAAACCTTTACAAAATAAGAGAAATGGCGACATCGAAGGCACAAGGACCTATTTTCCGTTATATATTTATTTTTCGTGTTTGTGGATCAGATGTACGAGACAAGAGCTGTTAGGGTTATGTTGCCTTATGTTAATTATTTTTATTTCAACCCGGCTCACCGCTGCCACCCCCGCACTGACTCAGGAGGGATGAAGACGGCCACACGCATGTGCCGTCAGAGCTACAGCGTCGGAGGACCACACAGCTCTGGGTAGCTTACAGGCAGGCCCGCAGGAGCCTGGCCTGTCTACAGGGGTCGCTGGTGCGAGGCGAGCCGAGGACACCCTGGCTGACCTAGGCCCTGCCCACCCGGGAGCCGCTTGGCCAATTGTGCACCGCCCCCAGGGAACTCCCATCCATGGTCGGCAGTAGAATAGCCTGGACCCGAACCAGCGACTTCCAGGCTATAGGGCGCATCCTGCACTCCACGTGCAGGATGCGCCACTCGGGAGCCCTAAAATATTTTTTACAAAAAATAAATGTTTTTTTCTAAAAAGCGCCTCTCTTTTTCTGCGGTTTTTGTTATCTGTATTGAACAGGGTGAGTTTCAAACTATTTCACTTTTTTATGGAAGACTAGTGTGTGCACATTCATTTCATGTATGACATGTACCTGTAACTTCTATAGTTAAGAGTTATAGCCACAAATCTAACAGTAAAAAAAAAAAAAGGCAAAAATACCTCAGACCCTAAAGGGTTAAAAGTTTTAGATAGCAAAAAGTAAACAAACCAGATTATGCGTGCGCACACATAGTGATCTTTATGGAAGGCAACCTGGGTCAAAAAAAAGCGTTGTGCTGCTTTAGAGCGAGTCAGAATCTAACGGGACAGAAAAAAAATTCTGAAATGCCTCGCTTATAAGTGCCCAACTTGCTGGAAATGTTGTGTAGTGAATTTTATATAGATTGTATATATCTTGTATATTTTTTGTTGTGACTTTGTTATATGGAATGTAATAAAGGAGAACCAAGACAGTGAATTTTTTCCCCTTTATTTTATAACACCATTTCCACGTTTGTTTTCTTTGAAGTGTTTAAAGTTAAATTTCAGTCTTCGTTTGCTTGTTCAGCTACAAAAAGGCACAAGTAAACCTCATGTTATTACTTTATGAAAATGTGGTTATGGCCACTGTTTACTGTAAAGAAATGACAATAGCAAGGAATGAAAAAAATGCGGTGTCAACATTATGTGCTACCGGTATTTATTTTGGGAATAAACAAAACAAGGTTTAACTTGAACGGCTATTTGGCATCCTTTGTTTTGTAGTTAATTCACTGGGATAAGGTAAGGCCTACACAATGTATTCTTTACTCCTGGGAAATGTTTCTATATTGTAACGTCTTGTTGTAAAATAAAGGCACACACACAGGGGCCACAGCCACGCCCCCTGCCCCTGCTGCTATGCTGTCTCTGCCTGCATTCTGAGCAATATAATGGCTTTTATAACTTTTTGAAAAGAAAAGAATACTTAAAATTACGAGCGAATATCCGAACATGAAAATCCCATGTTCGTCCCAGCGCTAAACAAAATGTGTACAGCTCATCACTTCAAACACATTGTACTGCTCAAGCTGGAGCTACACTAAAGAAATACATTAAATTTACCAGTTCCCAGATATTACAGATTTTTAATGCCATGTCAGATAATTGTCCCTGAAAGGTAAGGTACCGAATGTTAGCATTTCTATTTTAAAGTGAACCTTGATAGTGTTCCTTCTAAATGACGCACAGTAAAAAATAAAGCAGTAAAATGACAAAATAACAGGACACTTAATATGTATTAACAAGCAGGGGCCAGATTGTTGTCACTAAATCTTGTTAAGTATTTCTGCAACCCCACACAAATGTCAAAAAACAAATAAAGATTATTTGAAAGTTAGTTTCTCAATTGTGGTGGCAGTACATTTAAACTTTTACAGCCGTCCCTAAGGGGGACCGTTTACAGTAGCCACTGCGGCTAGCTCTTAAGGCACTTTTTTTTTTGTAATGTAAACGCAGCCATCCTAATTGCAGTGGTCTCAAAAGTGGCCTGCTCCAGAGGGGGGTCTGCGATGGTCTGTTTTCTGTGAACACATCATTCAGAGATGTCTCACGCAGAGGCACATTGTGAGGACGCCCCCCCCCCCCCCCCCGCCCCCGCCCCCGCCCCCGCCCCCGCCTCCGCCCCCGCCCCCGACCCCGCCCAGTGTCAGTGTCACAGCTGTCTCCTTGGGAACAGGACAAATAAACAGACTCAGCTGAAGCTGCGAACATGACAGGCCGGAGAGATCAGAGCTGGTGGTCAGAATATTTTGTTTAAATCGTCTATTGTGGGCAGTTTCACTCATGCACAGGATCCTGGTAACTGCCAATAAGAGGCTACTAACTAGCACCAAAAGTACACTTGTCTGATAATATGACAAACAGAGAACCAACAAAATAATACAGTTTAATTCATATATGCTATCATATGTATTAGTTGTATACTGTATTTACCCCCAATGTTTACTTGAAATATGGGAATATTACAAATTACAAAATTCAAGCAATGCACCCTTCTACCATTTCCTGAACCACGTTTCACCTCCAATACTGTTAGCGAGTATCATATCCAAACACACATTTTCACTGTAGAACTACTCACACCGATCCCCACATACTACTGTGTGTGACTTGACAAATAAAAAGTTACCATTTAGGTTTGTTATTTAGGAAAATTGTTATTTTCTACACCTTTAAATTAAAAAGAACATTTAATTAAAACAATTGGGGCTATAAAAAGCAAGACAATGCTCTTCCACGTTTGCAGCATTCTCTTCCTTTAATTTTCTTTAGCAAAATATTGTTTATTTCTTAAATAAAAACATTCAATTTTTGATATGTATCAGTTGCTGTTGTCTGAGGTTAAACCAATATAAACCCTACTTTAATGCATAGCCATGCAAGGGCCATGTGTGTTTAATATTTGGCAAAATACAAGCTTCATTTTATACAAATTTTTTTCTTGCAGCATTTGACCAAAACATTGTAAAGGTAAGATAACTTTAGTAGTTTGTATTTCTGTGACTGCAAAAAAAGCATTTTGTAATTCAGTTATTTGCAGCTGCATTAAAAACTGTTTTCTAAGTTATTTTTAAAGTAGTGCATTTAAATCACTGGAAATATATAGTATGAGCATGTGGGCATTTTGGTTAAGTATATTCCATATGCAGCTTTAGAATTTATATATATATATATATATATATATATATATATATAATGTTCTGTTTCTGTGTTTATTTGCTTCCGTCATATTGTTTGTGCCGTGGTCAATAAAGCAAATAAGATAACGCTTTTGTTTTTATTGTCGACCAAGTTTTTGTACAGCAGTTGGTGATGTGTCTATTAACTTGTTGTCTTGTGTGAAGCTTGGTAACCATGGAGATACGACATCTGAGGTCACGCACTTTAGTTTAGGGGCTATGCAAACACATACAAGCATAGAGCTGTCGAAGCGTTGATCAAGTGTAAACAGGCGGCTCAAAAGATAAGAATCTTTTAATGTAAATCGACACTAAGCCAGTTCAGGTCTCAGTTAAGTGTAAACGCACTACTACAATGCCAATGTATACATATATGGTACATCAATTTGTATTTATTGTTCTTAAGTGCATAAGTGCTTAAAATGGACATACTTTTTAATATGTTTTTTATTAGGATGTTTTTATGAACGTTTGTGACCCAATAACAAATTTCATTCAAAAATGTGTTTATGCCTTTTTAAACCATGAGGAATGTAACACGCACAATTGCAGATTCTTGTAACAAAACTCCCCTCACTAAAATCATCAACAAATCAACAAGCAATCTTTTGTGATCGCACCTTGGTATGATTTGTGGTGTTATGCAGGCAATACTACTTTATCTCTTATTTACACATTTGTACGGAGTATGAAAGACCAGGTTCCGTTGATTATGCATTTCCCTGGTTTTGATTTACTGTAGTATAAATCAGAAGATGAGGAAGCAGATCAGACTCAATTTTATATGGGCTATAACATTATACAAATGATACCTGGAAATACATGACCTGATTAAGGTGTTTAGATTTGTTTTTTTTTGTATTCCTTCCCTTAAATGACAATAAATTATTTCCTGTACTGTCGTCAAATTGTAAAAAATGTTATAACACATGATGGAACATGGAGTAAGTCGCCCAGATTCATTTTTACAAGCTGCAGCACTTCGCTTGCATCCTAGCACCCACTAGTGGTGCATTTTCTGTATCTCCAATAATAGGTTAATTTAAAAGTGTGGTAACATGGAGTAAATCCATGGAACTAAAAAAAAAAAAAAAAAAAAAAAAAAAAAAAAAAAAAAAGAGATTTATGAATGCCTGAGGACATGTAATAACTCCTAGGCAGAGCTTTTGTCTTTGTTGATGCAAGGTTGCTCCTGTGAACTTGCAGGACTGTTTCCAATCAGAAAGCGTTTGACTTCCCAACAGAGCAGACAGGCAACGACAGAAGGAAACCCCAGCCAGCTTCACTTCTCAAATTATCTACAACTTAGCTGATGGTTAAGTAGCTTTTGAAATACAGCACCCTGCATGTGCTTCACCTTTCTTCAACACTACAGTACATAGGGTCTGCTGCAGGCCGCTAACCCCTTTTAGTAGAATCTTTTCAAAGCAAGCCAATAGTAGCCTGCATTATTTTAACTATTAAACCTTACTACCAAACAGTTCGTCCCAACCCAAACCATAAGTGCTAGGTCTGCAATGGAAAATAATATATATATACAATTCTTTAGAAAGTAAAAAAAATGTAAAGAAAAAAATGTAAACACCAGATAGAGTAACTTATGTTGCAAAATGCATGAATATACAGAAAAAAAACGACAAAATTGTGGAAAATATAGAAATACAAAAACTACAGTGCTCCCCTTTCTTACTTGAGTTGCACCCTGTACAGTATTTGGTACATTGTACCTTTCACCTCCATATAACACAGACTTCTGTTACACATTTGCACAGACAGTGGTCAGCTTACAGCAGGCTTGAAAACATTTGTACTATTCAGTGATGGAGGAAAACCATGTCATCCTAGTAATTCCCAGACTCTTGTTACTAAAAAAAAATCCTTTAGAACTTTCCTCAACTGTAGGATACAGATTGGCCATAGTCCAGCGTTGCTCGGATACACAAATTGAACACCAACATAATCTCTCATCAACCAAAACAGACTACTGTACTGTATCTACATAATAAACAGGCTATAAAATAAAATGCCATAAATTCACTGCTATGATTGCTTCTCAAAAACAGCACACTTAATTAAATGCTGTATAAATCGGAAAGTGCAGCTTCCCCCAGTACACTGTGACATAGTACTACGGTAAGCTTGGAAGGCTCTGTTTACACAGGGGCGACCCGGGCGAGATGGGAGAAGAGGTCAGACTGGGTTACAGAGTGTGGGAGAGTCCTGGTTATAAACTCAGTGAGAGAGCCGCACTACAGTATGCTCACAGAGAGGAAATACTTCACAAGACTCGGCTCGACTGTCAGACTTTAAATAACAGCAACACAGGAATCTCCACGGAAAATACATCCTCTCTTCCTAGAAAGAACGTCCCCACAATGATGATCGTGGTACATACAGTACAAATCTCCTGGCTCTACTTTAACTAGAAGCTACCCCAGACACTGAACTTACAATTCCCTGCAGCATCAAAACAATTCCAACTAAAGACCCTTTCATACTGGCATGATCTACCCGGGTAGGACCCGGTGTCATGCGGGTCAGGTACGCGATTTCACACTGCTTTTGATAAAGCAAGGTTCACCTGGGTGGCAAGTAAAATATGCGAGTATCAATGCCCCTGGAAACAGCTTGTTACTGATGCCTCAATCCAAGCTTCTCTGGATTGAACCTTCTGCCCAAATATTGATTTGAGCAAATGTTTCTACATCCCTGCTGCAATCTGGTTCATGCTATGTCTCAAGCAACAAAAATATGGCTAAACAGAATAATCAGAAACGTTCCTTGCGGAAGTGAAACCTTCACGAAGGCATGGCTGTTTGTTATTGCATCAGCTCACAAACGTCTGTCAACCATTTTGTCTCGCTCAACCCGGGTCAAAGCGTGTCAACATACTTCCTGAGGTGCGTCACTGGGACCCAGGTCCGAGTGCCAGTGCCAGTGTGAAAGGGGCTTTATTCAATAGTGGGGGACTTGACCTGAGGCTTTGGTGTATTCTCTTTGCTTCAATATCAGACACCAAAACAGTTTTATTTGTGTGTTTCACGCTATAGCTGCAATTTAAAAAGCACTTGAGATAATTACAGCACATTAAAAAACTACTTTACAGAGCCAAATTACTTTACAGTAATACTTCTGTATATAGACACACTCAGTTTAATTACTTTTTATGTTGCCAAATAAACTAATAATAACAACAATAATAGTAATAATAATAATAACTAGAACTGACAGGCCGTTTTATGGCTTCCAAGCTCAGTACCAGTTGGAGATTTTGGCAAGCTGTAGCATTGCAGCACAAGTGTCAGCAACAGATCAGTTTTATGGAGCAGTTTCAATTCAAAATACTGCATTAGTTAATTCTCACAAAAAAGATTTTGAAAGGTTTTTCCCAAAAATGCGCCAGGCCGCCATCTTGGTTGACGCTGGAGCATCTGAACTGTAATCTACACAGCACGATACCTGCCAAGTTTCATGCGGATTGGTTACACCGCGTGAGAACAGGAGCAGTTTAAAGTTTTGGGATGAAAAAACAACAATAATAACAAAAAATAATTAAATTAAAAATAAATAAATAAATAAATAAATAAATACATACATACATTTTTTTTTACAATAACAATAGGCTTCCCAAGCCAGGTTGGAAGCCTAATAATAATAATAATAATAATAGTCACAGAAAACCAATTCATTTTGCTACCAAAACTAACATGTATTTTTCTGTTTTACACTAGAATGCGGATCAAAACAGATTAAGGTCAGTAACTGAATATCCAATGTAATATTTGCAATGCACCCCACTCTTTTTAATTCAATTGTTTATTTGCACAATATGGGAAAGAGAAACAATTCTGCCTCTGTAATAACAGAATAAATGATAGACAGGGATTCTTTTATAAGTAGTCAAAATGAAGGAATTTTAGAGTTGATCTTCTGTACCACAAAGTGCAGGGTGTTTCAAGTCCCTTTCTTCACACAATTCTTTCTGCTTTCTGTATTTTTTAACTTGCATCCAAGGAGGGCAGAACAGTGCTCATTCAGGAAACTTGGCACAGTACCAGATAAGAGATGTTCATGTCAAATCCAAGTATCTTTTTTCCATTGCAACATTTTATAAACATACAGTAAGCAGCACTGGGAACACCAAGCACAGGAGTGTGCAGTGATATAAAAATCATGAATACCATTTTAGGTAATAGTATGTCTATCATTAGAAAACCTATTAACTTAGACCCATAAAAGGCACCTGCAGTCCATTAAATTATATTTTACAGTTAACCTTTCTCTCTCTAACTATCCCTGTATGTTAAGGCTATGTGTAAACATCTCAGGTTTGTTTAATAATCGTTTAGAAAATCCATCAACTATAAAACTAATTCTGAGCAGCTGACAAGTCTGTATCACTTACCTCTGGTTTGTTTTTTAATTGCGATGCAATGCATACTGACTCAGTCACATTCTGGTCCACTAAACAACCTAGCCTTGTCTCACACAAAGACCGTCTATGCCTGTACATCTATGGCCAAAAGTTTTGCATCACCTAGACTTTTAGGATTGAGACAGTTTTTAAAACATTTTAAAAACTGTATGAACTTAAATTTAAATATTTTATTTAACATCATATAAAATCAAAGAAACTGCAAAATAATCTCTAAAGTCTACCGGAACCCATAATAGTAGTACAGTATTTCATCATGTTATATTTTGAAAGGTCATTTTTCAATTTATCAGTTTTTCGTTAAGTATATGGAAAACTACAAAGCAGTATGTAATTCAATATGTTAACGTAACATTATTCAGCAGGTTTCATTCGACTTTATGAAGCAAAATTAGTTCATTCTATAGGGTGATGCGAAATATTTTGGCCATAGCTGTATTTTTCTTCACTTTGTTTCCCCCTTCCCAACTTGTTTATTACTGCCTACTAATGAATACAACATACTGCCTAGTCCCCTAATGTAAGCAACTGGTTTAACATATAGATTTTTGCAAGAGACTACCCCACCCATCTTTACACTTGTCAGTTGAAAAATAGGTGAAAAATATTCTGAACCTGTGATGAAACAGATGAGACGCAAGGTTTCTGCATGACACTGGGGAACTACATATTACTCATCCAAATAATAGTCTTCTCTGACGTAGTAAAAAGTGACTACTGTATACAAATTTGCACAGTTGTGTTTCAAAATTCTCCACGTGGAGGTTTGCCTGCTAGTTCTGACTAAGCAAAGGGATAAATAATTTGTTTTTGCCACTTCACTTTTTTGTAGAACTACATTTTGAACTTTAGTTTGTCCTAAAAGATATGCGCTATGCTGGGGCTGCAACAACTAGTTTCATAAAACAAACCTCCTGTATCAGAAAAGCTGACAAACACATTTGGGTGTCATCCTCATATATTTTTACCTGTGACATTGGTTTCTTGGTAAATTCAAGAGACAGAGCTTTGCCCAATAGTATGTACTTGAATTTGTGGCAGTATGGATGCTTTCATTTCAAGTAGTTTGCCATGGCGCTTATGTTGCTATTATACGTTTCTTTTTATTATCCTCTTCTACCAATTCGAAAAAAAAAAAAAAAAAAAATCCAAACTTCAGCTTTAGTTTTTGTAGACAATCACGCTTTCCCTCGGCTCACAAAGGTGTTGTTGTATAAAATGTTTGTAGTTTTTTACGACAGCGATATACTTGCTGACCACGTAAGGTCTCCAACATGTGCAGATTGTGCAGGCTCGGCTTCCTGAAGGAATCCTTAACACATGCAAGGAGACTCTGTTGCTAATTTGTACAATTTTTATCTCAATTAACAAAAACAAAAGATGATCACATTTATATTATAAGCTAAGCTTCTGTCTTCAGAGTGACGGTAAACTTGGAGAGGTACAGCACAGCTCGGCATATGGTTTGAAAGAGGATTTTGTTTTTGGAATTGGTTTATAAATTACAGTAGCGGAGGATTAAAAGAAGATAAGGGTGGATTTGTGCACTAACAGTGACTTATTAGTTAACATCACACTAGATTGTGATAATTTGTAACAGGACAGCAGTGGAAAAAGGATAGTGGAGCACCAGATCAGTGCAACACAGCTCTGTATCATGGCTTTATAAACCAAACCAAGCGAAGTAATTGACTAATGATTTTGCAAATTGACTGCTCCTTCAATCAACTAGTCAAGGAAAAACACTGATACGACCAAGGGAGTGCTGGTCTAAACAGGCTAAGGGATGTCTTCAAAATTAAAGTAGAATGTATTTCAGTTTCAGATTTCAAAACAGATCTGAACCCATGGCCTCTCACATATTTAGCCTAACTATATGACAAAAACCTGCTCGCTTGTTAAATTTGTCTGGTTGTAGTGCATATTTACGAAGATATAATATTTAACATTAATACACCCAACCCTCATTATATCGCCCCTTGCTATACTGCGGATTCAGATATATCGCAGCCCTGGAGTTGGCTCACCATTTTTACAGTCTAACTGCGCATGCTTTAGCTGTAATTTACATAGGCAATTTCACTTAGAATTACTGTTCGTTTTATTTTGTACTGCACATCAAACAAAAATATACAAAACAATTAAAAAACACATTAATATCATACTGTTATCATATACACACACATTGCACAATAACACAAAGCAATTTAAATATCTACTTGCTGAAGCGTTTTTTATTTTAGCCAACAAGGTGTTCACTTGTGTCAACAATGCACTAGCAAAAGTCACAGGGCAGTGACGTCAGCTTCCTAGCAACAAGCCTCCTATGTTGGGAATGGATTCTTTCAATGCAGCGGGTTTGTGCATTTGAGAAAGGAGAGGAAGACTCATGAAATTATTTGGAGACTTAAGTTGAGGAGATGCAATTACCCTCCGCAGTACGAATTAAAAGGGTGTGCTGCTTTTTATACAAAAAATGAGAAAGAGCGGGTTGCGTAGAGGATTTATATTGGACCCTGACGCCCCCGATAAAACAAGGGAGTGTTTGTACAGTATTTGTTAGCCTTTATGTTTTTCTATGGGATTTATCTTGGACCCTGACACACGCGATATAGAGAGTGGGTGGTGTACCTCAATATCCTAGGCCACACCACCCACTATGTTTGTAATATACAAACATATTAGTTATTCATTTCTTTATACAGGACGATGCCTCCATTATGTGATTAATATTTTTTTTTTAAAATAGGTCCTTAACAGTCCTTAACAAATTTCATATTTCTCATAAAAGTATATTCACAATTCCATATATTTCAAATAACTCAAAAGAACTATGAACAAAATAGAAAAGAAATATAAGGTTAAGTTATAAAAATATGCTTTCCAGTTTCAATATCAAGAGAGGTTAACCAGTCAAATAACTAAGTGAATATACTAACGGATTCGTTACAGTGATGGTGTAATGCAGCATCTGTTGTGTTGGAATGAAGACTGCATTTTTGTTTCATCAACTTCAGTTTGGAAGCAGTTTCAATTGCATTCAGTATTAAGTAAAATTTAGAGTTACTTCAAACTTAGATAAACTCAATCAATGTTCAAATGGTTCCGACGTTTGCAGTTGTTGTTTTCAAATGCACACAATATCATCAGTTCAGCTGAAGTCTTATCTTGTTTCAATTGTTCACCAAAGTAAAATTGTTTGCATTTTTAATCTTAGCAAAGTGTTACGCTCTATTAACTATTTTCTAATACAAAAATAGTATTTTACTTGAATCTTAAGTCTTTGAAATGTAATGCTTATTCTGCAGATGTGGTCGTTGTTGAAAAACAAAGTTGGAATGCAGTTGGTCTTCTCGTAACATGCAGAGTTGCAGTTGGATGTTGCGGCGAGGATAGGGTGACCAGATAGCAAGAGTGAAAAATCGGGACACTTTCAGTTGGTGAGGGGAGGAAAGAAACCTTGTGAACTACTGCACAAGGCCGGCGACGCAAACGACGTATCTTTCTTCTGTAGAGAGGCTTTTTTTTATTCCTTCGCCTTCCTGTGTGCACTGCATTTAGGCAAACACAAAAACTTGTAATTTAAAAAAAAAATACTCCAAAGCGGTTAACTTTCTTGTTTACTGTTCAGATGACAACAATGTTTTAATCAGCCTATCAGTGTGTCTGTACTGGCTTTTCTGTGACCTGCTGTACTGTACGTAGCAGGTGGGACAAAGTCAGTGCTGCATTGTTTTGATTTAGGTTGCTAAAATCTAGTTTTCAGCATTAGGCATAAAATACAAAAAATGGACGACAAAGCAAAACAAGCAAAGTATATTTTGGCTGAGGATCATGTCAAAACATTTCCCAAAGAAACTGTACATGCAGATGGAGGCAATTGTTTTGCACATCGTGACAAAGAAAATACGATTGATCGCTATAACTTCAGAATTGCACATTAAACAAAAGGCTACAACAGAGGCTGCTAAACAGAACGTAAAACAAAACAACAGCTTTCAGAAAAACTGGAAAGTCAGCTCAGACACAAAAAGTATTCCACCAAGAAAAACACATGACGCATACCGCATCATATGACTGCAGGTTAACGTGATTGGATAGCTGCATAGAGGCAATGTAAACAACTCAATCAGACATGTGTATGTATGTGTATGTATATATAGACATGTATGGTGTGTATATTTATATATATGTGTGTGTGTGTGTATATATATGTGTGTATATATATATATATATATATATATATATATATATATATATATATATATATATATATATATATATATATATATATATATATATATGTGTATATACAGTGTGTATATATATATATATATATATATATATATATATATATATATATATATATATGTGTGTGTGTGTGTATATGTGTATATATATATATATATATATATATATATTTTTTTTTTTTTTAAATATTTTTTTATTATTCATGTTTGGGTGTGGTTTGAAAGGAGAGAAATAACGTTTGCATGGCCCTGGGTTCAGTATACTATTTGTTATTACTGAAATGAAAAGGTTTGTTTCTTACTGATATAGTTTGGGGTTTGTTTCTTACTGATATAGTTTGGGGTTTTGACTTACTATGTGGATACTTTGAAATGTTGAAATGTTGTTGCAGTATTACATTATCACTGTATAAGCATTAACCAGTTTTTTATTTTATTTATTTATTTTTTCTCTCTGGTGTTTTCATACATTTTGGTACATTTCTTATAGTTACCTATTTTCAAGGGTTGTTCACATTTAGATAGTCCAGTTCTGGGACTAGTGTTGTAAGGTTAGGCACAGCAGAGCAGACACAGTGGTTAGGTTAAAAGCTTTACAAATTAAATGTACCACCTCTTAATCGTGTATGGGGGGAGGGGGCTGTTATATTTTTTCTATTGTTGTTTTTTTTTTTTGTTTGCTTTGTTTTCTCTCTTTCACTTTCCTTCTCTCTTCTGCTGTGTTTTTTTTATATTGGTCAGGGGGAGGGGATCTGAGGTTAAGATGTCGGTTTTGTTTAGTTTTGTATCTCATCCTACATTTTTTCTTTACATCCCTAAATCTTGATGGTTGCTGTGACTGGCACTAACTCTAGTGATATTGGGTGCCAGGTTAATTTTATAAGCTGGAATGTCAAGGGGCTTAATCACCCAGTGAAATGCAATCGAGTGTTATCTCACCTTCAACAATTGAAAGTGGGCATTGCTTTTCTGCAAGAAATTCTTCAAAATTCGGACCACTCCCGTATGCGCAGGAGTTGGGTGGGGCAGATATTTAATTCCAAATTTCATGGCAAAGCTCGGGGAGCAGCAATTTTAGTACACAAATCCATTCCATTCATTGCCTCCCAGGTGACTGCGGACCCAAATGGTCGTTATGTTGTTGTCACAGGTACTCTTTATAACACCCCTTTAATTTTAGCTAATGTCTATGCTCCTAATTGGGATGACAGTCAGTTTTTCACTAACTTTCTTTCTTCCCTACCTGATGTGCACACACACCACCTCTTACTCGGGGGGGACATGAACTGTACTCTTAATCCTAGGTTGGACCGCTCCTGCCTAAATCCAGCACCCCCTTCAAAATCTGCTCTGATTATTCGTTCATTTCTTGACACATATGGGGCTTCTGATCCGTGGTGCTTTCTTTTTCCAACTGCCCAGCAGTATTTTTTCTCCTGTACATCAAACATACTCTCGTATTGACTACTTTTTCCTGGACAAAAAACTGCATCCCATTGTACGTTCTTGTACATATCAGAGTATAGTCATATCATGCACCTCTGGTTTTGGAGCTTGTTTTTCACAGGCAGGTGGCACCACGTCATCCTTGGAGACTCAACCCCCTATTATTATCTGATCAAGACTTTGTCCAGTTTATTTCTTCCCAGATAGACTTCTTTCTGGATACCAACTCAACACCTGGGATGTCCTCCATCACTTTATGGGAAACCCTAAAGGCTTATTTACGAGGCCAAGTAATATCTTACAGTGCTCGACTCAACAGGCTTTAAACAGGGCGGCTCTCAGAACTAACTGACCTTATTTTGCAGTTAGATCAGCAACATGCTCTCTCTCCCACTCCAGAACTCTATAAACAACGATTGTCCCTACAAACTGAATTCAACCTTCTCTCCACTAAACAGGCAGAGCAATTAATGATTAGATCACGGCATGCACTATATGAACATGGTGACAAGGCTAGCAAGATTTTAGCACATCATCTGCGCCAATCTGCTGCTTCACATTTGATCCCGCAAATTAATTCTCAATCAGGTCTGCCTACAACTGACCAGCAGGAGATTAATGATCAATTTAAAACATTTTATTCTTCTCTTTACAAATCTGAATCACCTGCCGATCCTGCATTAACCGATTCTTCTTTGAGAGCCTTCCTGTTCCAGTTTTGGATCCTGACTCAAAAGCCCACCTGGAGGAGCCCTTTGCCCCAGATGAAATAACTCAAGCTATTGGGTCAATGCGGAGTGGTAAATCTCCTGGCCCAGATGGGTTTCCCATAGAATTTTATAAAAAATGTAGCTGTAGTTTGTCTCCCCTACTGAGCACCATGTTTGCTGAATCTTTTACATCTATGTCCCTACCGCCTACGCTGTGCCAAGCCTCTATCTCTGTACTGCTTAAACAGAATAAGAACCCTCTTGATTGTGGATCCTACTGCCCCATTTCGCTGTTTAATGCAGACTTTAAAATTCTTGCTAAGACCCTGGCACACCGTCTTGAGTCGGTTCTCCCCTCTATAGTCTCTTCTGACCAGACGGGATTTGTGCAGGCAGACACTCTTATTTTGACCTTCGCCGTCTGTTCAATATTATATATACTCCCTCTTCTCCCCTACTATTCTTTTGTTAGATGCAGAGAAAGCTTTTGATCGTGTCGAGTGGGACTGCTTGTTTGCTGCTCTACATAGGTTTGGATTTGGTCACAATTCTATTTCATGGATCAAGCTGTTATATTCCTCCCCTACAGCTCCTGTTCGCACAAATGATGTGCAATCCAAATACTTCCCTCTCCACCGAGGTACAAGACAAGGTTGCCCTCTCTCTCCCCTTCTTTTTGCAATTGCTATTGAACCTCTTGCAATATCCCCGCGTGTAAGTCAGGGTGTAAAAGAAGTAATACGGGGGGGGGGGGGGGGGGGGGGGCACGAGCAAAAGGTGTCACTTTATGCTGATGACCACCTTTTATATATTTCTGATCCTATCTCTTCCCTCCCCCATGCCTTAGTCATACTGGAGCAGTTTAGCAGGTTCTCTGGATATAAACTTAACCTACACAAGAGTGAATTGTTCCCTATCAACTTGGCAGCTCGTCGCTGTCCCCTTGAGAATCTCCCTTTCAAAATTGCATCCGAAAGCTTTACTTACTTGGGGGTCACAGTCACACGCTCATACAACAAACTCTTTAAATTTAACTTTACTCCCCTACTAGAGCGTAATAAACAAGACTTTCTTCGTTGGTCCACTCTACCACTTTCTCTGGCAGGTCGCATCAACTCGGTCAAGATGAACACACTCCCTAAGTTACTCTACCTGTTTCAATGTATCCCTGTTTTTATTACTAAAAGTTTTTTCAATACACTTGATCGGATGGTTTCTTTGTTTATCTGGAATAAGAAGCCTCCCAGAATTCAGAAAGATTTCCTACAACGAATGAAACCAAGGGGGGGTATGGCTCTGCCTAATTTTCAATTTTATTACTGGTCGGCTAATATCTGAAATCTATTACATTGGTCACATTTTCACCCCCGGCTGGACGGCCCTGCGTGGCTGGTCATGGAGCCAGCCTCCTGTCGCTTTACCTCCCTGCCTGCCCTACTGTACTCTTCTCTTCCCCTCTCAACTTCTCAGTTTAGTGTTAACCCATTGGTGTGTCACTCCCTCCGGATCTAGTCCTAGTTTAGGAGGCGGTTTGGACTACAGTCCACGTCCATATCTTCCCCTGTTGATGTAAACCATCTGTTCCCACCCTCAGTGAAAGACTCTGCTTTTAGTCTATGTTATAGAATTGGTATTAAGTCTCTTAAATATTTATACATTGACAATAGATTTTGCATCGTTTGGCCAACTTGTCCAAAAAATTAACCTACCTCAAACACACTTTTTTCGCTACTTGCAAATTCGAAACTTTGTTCACAATAGAGTGGTTCAATCTCCTCTACTGCCTCCCAAATCAACCACTGATTCGATTCTAGAATTCAACCCTGACAGTAGGGGCGTAAGATCTAAAATGTATAACATTATTGTCTCTGCATTGCCCTTCATTGTCCACTTTGAAAACCCTGTGGGAACATGATCTAGGACTCCAGCTAACTGATGACATTTGGGAATCCATCCTTGCTCGTGTGCATTCCTCTTCAGTTTGTGCTCGGCGTGGGCTTATTCAATTCAATTCAAGATCTTACACCGTCTTCATTTATCAAAGGTCAAATTGGCCAGAATATACCCTGAAGTGGATCCAGCCTGTGACAGATGCAAACTAGTACCAGCTTCTCTCATTCATATGTACTGGTCCTGTCCCAGGCTGGCTCCATTTTGGACCTCTGTCTTTGAGACCCTCTCTCAGTTCTTACAAGTGCCTATTGACCCCACTCCACTCATTGCGATTTTCAGTGTGATTCCCAAAAATGTTCCCTTAACAGGGCTGCAGTCGGACACCGTGGCCTTTGCAACTCTGCTGGCTAGACGCCTCATTTTGTTTGGTTGGAAACAGGCTGCCCCACCCTCACATGTTCACTGGATTAGGGATCTCATGTACTCCCTTAAATTGGACAAAATAAAGTTTACATTAAGGGGATCCACTGCAAAATTTTATAAAGCATGGCAACCCTTTCTATCCTATGTTGACAAGCTCAGATTGTCCTCCCCTCCATAATCTTCCTTTATAAAATTAATAATAATGGAAAAGCAAGCACAGCACTTTCTCTGTCTTTCTCCTCTTTCTCGTCTCTTTTATAACAATTATAATTATTATTAATATGATTTCCACTTAACTCTGTTAAATTGTGTTTATGTTTCATCCTGTTTAATTTGTGAAATCCAATAAACAAAGTTTAAAAAAAAAAAAAAGATTCTAAAACCATTTTAAATCAGTTTTATATCAATGTTAGAATCTCATAGTTTTAGTAAATCTAAAACCCTGAGATTTTTAAACAAGTCAATAGTACACCATCGTAAAGGTTTGTTTTCAATTAATTTTTAGAAGGAAATTAGTCATTTCTATTTAGTTAAATGTTCCATGGTAACAATTCATTCCATGGGAGGAAGTCATGGCACCTCATAACCACCAGATGTCACACTTCTTAACCCTTTATAGGAAGAAAAATGTATATTGTCTTTCAGACAGACATTCTTAATGAACAGATAAGAATAAGCTTTGTTTGTCTTAGACAAGGCTGTAAAGATAAGCACAGCAGGTAATCTCAATTCTCCAAATTTAATCTTTACGACCCTCTGTTACTAATATCTAGTCCTTTGAAGTTGATCAACAGGAATGCTCTGGGGGAAGGAAGGGGGAAGACAAACTTAACATCACAGCATCTCATAGTTTCATAGTTTAAGATTTTAAATGTCATTTTATAGAAGTACATTCAATTACATCTACGAATTTCTCTCACATGGTGTAGACAGAAGTGATGAGCTTAGTTTAGTAGGTTTTCAGGAAGGTAAAACACGGTCATTCAATAGAAGAAATGATTAGTCTGTATTAAATCAACTCAAAATGTTAATAAAACAAAAGCTCAGAGTATCCTGAAATAGTGTTATTTACCTATCTGGAGTGATCAACTGAAACCCTTGATCACACATATGTGTGGATGAAATGAAGGCAAATGTGTTTTTAACTGCGGCCTAATTTATACTGCAAAAAGATACTAATTATGACTGTAAACAAAACTGCCCTGACACATGGTAGCAGACTTTTTTTATTGCAAAATCAGAACTAGAACAGAGAAAGCTCTTGGACAACAAGTCTGAGGGCTCCATTACTTCAAACTAAAACTGAAATACCGATCCTTCTCTTTAGATAGCAAGAGGCATTTTTTGGGGCAAACTGAATTACCTTCAACATCGATACAGCAAAATAAATATTGTATCTTTCATAAAAGCATCAGAAATTAAATAAATAAATAAAATAAAATAAAATAAATCTATCTATCTATCTATCTATCTATCTATCTATACACACACATATTTGTTTTACATGGTTTCCTCCAGCCCTACAAATGTTGACTAGTGTGGAACTTATACTGTAGGCTACTGTTTAGTGTTTGTAAGTGTACATTATTATTATTATTATTATTTATTTCTTAGCAGACGCCCTTATCCAGGGCGACTTACAATTGTTACAAGATATCACATTATACATTATTTCACATTATACAGATATCACATTATTTTACATACAATTACCCATTTTTACAGTTGGGTTTATACTGGAGCAATCTAGGTAAAGTACCTTGCTCAAGGGTACAACAGCAGTGTCCCCCACTGGGGATTGAACCCACAACCCTCCGGTCAAGAGTCCAGAGCCCTAACCACTACTCCACACTGCTGCATTGTTTATACATGGCTTCCTTGTCTACATTAGACAAGGAAGCCATGTATAAACAAACATGACACACTATACTCTGACTAGCATGTTACCACACTGTTCACCTTTTCCCTCTGTAAGAGCCAGTTAGGCAACTGAGCTGCAGGCAATGAAAGATTCATGTAAAAAGTCTGATTATTTGCAAACCACAAGCAGACCGGCCTGCAGCAAGCTACTGTGCACAGCTGCTTCTTGTTTAACCAATTGCATACATCTTGTAGAGAACACACATAAGATAAACACACCAACAGTTAATTTAAAGCACTGAGTGTCTTTGTATGGCTGTGAATTTTTGATATTGCATCTATTCATTTTTTGTTGTGTTTGTGCAGTCAGTGCTCATGAAAGGCAAAGGGACAGAGCCACCGACTAGCCATGAAATATTCTCCTCATAACTCTACAGTACAAGAGTTGAGACCACAAACTGTGATACATAAGCCTTAGCAATATGTGAGCATTTCGATTGATGTTAATATGTTAAACACCTTAGTACTGCAGATAAACCTACAATCGTGGACCAAAAAAAGGATGAACTATATCACTTGGCCTAACAAAAAGCTTGACACTTTTGCTATCAGTACACGGAGAAGTGAAAGACAGGAAACACTTTCTTTAGTGATTAGAGAGACTATTCAGGTTCTCAAGATAATACAGTAGCAGAATTTATTTATTAATCAGCCACTAAATTCTAACTAAAATTGCCCTTATTTAAGGTACATTTATGATGAGGAGTACACGGTTTGTAAGAATTAATAAAAATATGCAGTAGGTTGGTAAAATATGGTCCTCAACGGGATCATGGTTTCCAAAAAATTGTGGGATCTAAATAACTCCATATATAATTCATACCAGATGGAGTTCCTGCTCCAGGGGCGATTTAGTAACACACTTATTAATATACATAGAATAAAAAAATTGAGAAATGTGGTCCACAAAAAATATGGTTTATAAATATTAGGTTGATGGTATTAAGACCAACCACCGTTTTGATCTTGGAAATATGTAATAGATAAAAAAAAAAAAAAGTCAAAATGATCATAACTGCATGAAGTTTAAAAAGACTTCTCTAAAAGATGCAAAACTGGCATCATACCATTGCACCGAATTTGGCCAGTAGTAAGATTAGATTGGGTTAGTAGATTAGGATCAAATATTTATGATGGCAGGTACACACATTTCCAAGATGTTTTTCTGCACTGAAAATTGTCAGTTTTACAGGAAAATCTTAGGAGCATCCCTATTCCAGAGAAAGTTACTGATTTAATTGTTCTGGTGGTGCTTGTGTGTCAATAAAGCTCAGGCAAACTCATTATAGCACATAGCTCAGTCAGATCATTTTTTAGGGGACTTTCTGCAAAAAACAGCTGGCAAGTAAAACAAAAAGATAGAAATTAAAACTGTTGACAACAATTGCCATCAGGAACAATAGTGAACAAACAGTAGCTCAGGACAGCTTTGCAACACACTGATGTGGCTTTTTAGTCACCAACAATAAAAGTTGGTCTTGCCACTTAATCTGATTATCATAACTAATTATTGAAAAGCTACCTGCATCTGTTTTTTTTTTTCTTCCAAGCTCATGTGATTAATAGCCATTAAGACTCTACACCATCCCATGATGTGATGACCATCTGGAATAACTGCAATGCAAAGTAAACAAAACTGCCCCAGTAATACACTTGTGTCAGCTTAAGGGTTTTAAAACACTGCAAATACAAGTCTGCAGTAGTTACAGACATCACTGGCAGTATCTGGTAAATGAAGAAAAAAAAGCGACAGACATACTACATTGCATCTCATAATAATAGTCCATGAACATGCTAATAATAGTCCATGAACATGCTAATAATAGTCCATGAACATGCAGGGCAGCAGTGTGGAGTAGTGGTTAGGGCTCTGGACTCTTGACCAGAGGGTTGAGGGTTCAATCCCAGATGGGGGACACTGCTGCTGTATGTACCCTTGAGCAAGGTAATTTACCTAGATTGCTCCAGTAAAAACACAACTGTATAAATGGGTAATTGTATGTAAAAATAGTGTAAAAAATAATGTGATATCTTATAACAATTGTAAGTCGCCCTGGATAAGGGTGTCTGCTAAGAAATAAATAATAATAATAATAATAATAATAATAATAATAATAATAATAAAACTGGGCAAGGGGTTCCCAAAATATAGTCTTTTGTTACTCAACTAAAAAGATGTCGGTCAGTACAGTGGTAATGCAAAGGCTACAACCCCACAGAAGCTGCTTCAGACAAGCCTTATTATTGATTGCAGCATACCAAAGTTAGTCCTCTTGATGCGTCTAACTAGCAGATTAAGCAGGTTTAGCCCACTTGCTTAAACTAAAGTTAGTACACTTGGTAATCCCGGTTGCAGTATACCAGAAGATAATCACCACAGATGGATCATCTGCTAAAATCGGACTAAACAAGATCCTGATTGCAGCGTAACAAATCGGATGTGAGATGATCCTGTTCAGGAGGAATAACTTAGTACGATGAAGTATAAGACTAACTTAGTACGCTTGCTTGTCCTATGTTTGTACAGCACATTTTAACACGAAGACAGCGCCGTTATTCTCTGAAATTACGTCTAAAAACTATTTAAGTGAAACGTGAAACCTTTTGAACCTCAGTCTGAACCCTTTGAAGCATTTTGTTCAGTAAGGTTCGCTCGCCGAATCACTGAAATATCTTTAATAAAATTGACAATTGCACTATGTAATGATATAATGTACCTTAATATATTGTTAATACACTATATTAAGCAATTATTAATTTTCTTAGGTAGACCGCGAATGTATACGGTAGTTTAAATAAACTACTATAGCAATGTAGCACCCTTCTCCTTTTTGTCTAATTTATTATGGTTGAGGGACAAAGTATTCTGAAGAGATTGGTTTCGTTTTTTCATTAAAATATTGTACAAACTTTAATAAAGTGCTGCACAATAAGATACTGTGTATTTAAATAATAATAAAGTATGCACGTCTGATGTATTCAATTTAAACTGAAATATCAGTGTAATGTGTATTAAATATACACATTTAGAACTTAACGTTCAGTGTCAAGCAGCAATAGGCTAGTTAAGAGGCTGTGTGGTCCAGTGGTTAAAGAAATGGGCTTGTAAAAAGGAGGTCCCCGGTTCAAATCCCACCTCAGCCACTGACTCATTGTGTGACCCTGAGCAAGTCACTTAACCTCCTTGTGCTCCGTCTTTCGGGTGAGACGTAATTGTAAGTGACTCTGCAGCTGATGCATAGTTCACACACCCTAGTCTCTAAGTCGCCTTGGATAAAGGCGTCTGCTAAATAAACAAATAATAATAATAAGTTAAAATGCAAGCATGATCCATGTGCGGAATGTGCATAAAAAGACAGTAGTAGGCTACAATTATATTATGGATATAGGTGTACTTTTACGTTGCCCGAATCACGCCTAATGTAATAAATGCTTTTACCATTTTATCATTAATTATTTGCTTTTTTTATATTTCTGACTTTTTTGCCAGTTCAATATCTTCAATGCATTTTTTTTTTATCAAATGCTAGTAATTACATTGTACATGTAAATGTCTGAGTTTGTCTTTACACTTTAAATTGTGAATTTCCACTGCATTTGTAATGGCTTATTATGGGTTAGTCCTCATTATCGGTCCAACTTGTTCCACTTGTTCAGGTCAGCTAAACCAATTTTCAGGATTAGCTTTTTGCTACGCTGCAATCAGGACTAACTTAGTAAAGAGCTGCGGGATTTGCTAGACTGCATTTCAGTCCACTTGATGCGGACTAAGTCACTGGTACATTGCAATCGACCCACAACGATTTGGACAGAATGAATGACCAACACCAAGCAACAAATCAGCTATCGGCAAATGTGTGAGTGCTCACTGATAATTAATACTGGACCAGGGCTGATTGCGTCAAACCTTTTAAAGCTTCTAATTCCATTTATCCTATGACGATCGTCTAATGACATGTCTTTCCAGTCAATGACAAATAGGGTACTGGCCAGACCTTGACTGCACAAGATAAGAAAGGGCCGTAGCCTTATGGAAACCAAGTACATCAAATCCACCAAGTACAGGTGTCCACCAGGGTGAGAATTCACCGTATTTGGTCATTGCCGTGTATGGGGGACATGTAAACATACTGACACGAACTGTTAATATATTAAGGTGTGGCTCACCCACCACATACATATAATACATTGGTATAAAAGGAAAGGCCACTAAAGAAACCAATTCCAATGCTTTATCTTTTCACTTTTTTCATTTTTAAATTCACCACTACCATCTAATCATAAAATCAGTAAAACAGGTCCCATTAGCCAATTCTGGGTTTTCTACATAAAATATGTACCCGAGGACATTTAGAACCGTTTGCAGATTGAGAATGTGATGTTAAACCTGTGCTACTACTGTAGTTATTCGAGACACAGTATGTTTTAAACTCACTGGCTTTACTATTACATTTGTATCTACACTAATTCTAAAGTACAGTAAAAGCACACTTTTTGGGCTCCAAATGTGTTCATATACTTCAAACAAAGGGTTTGACGTGATGACATATCTTCCAGACTTAGCAATTGCACTCCGTAAAAAAAGAAAACTATTTGACTAACTCAAAGACTATACAGCACTGTTTTGTGTTCTAGGCATCTTTAGCAGCTACAAATCAAATGTTTCACAGAGATTCAGACCTTTTTTTCAAACCAGATTTAACCCTGGGCTTGCACTTTTTAGCTGAAGCCTATTGAGAACAAGCTCTCCATCACTAATACTGTGTTACTTAAAATATCTGGGCAGACAGAACCCATTAAGGGACAGTTTTCTTATTGGATCACATCATGACCACCTTCCCTGACAATGGATCACTGTCAGAAGTTGCTTATACTTCATAAAATGGAACATCATGCGAAGAGGGCAGAGTACCCCTTTACATACACAATTGGTAGAATTCTTGGTTTTCTTAAACATAAAATGCACTTGTTTCTGTATTGGCATCTCAGAATACTAACACAATTTAAAAAATAAAAATGTAGCCAGTCTGCCATCCTTTCAAGTTTGTGATCCGACTAGGTAATAATTTGTCAACGGGCAGAAAATGTGCTTGTGGATTGTTTAAAAACTGCCCATAATCCTATACAACCTGGAAAGGCATTGTGTTTGAAAGCCTAGGCGGAAAAAAAGAAAGAAAAAGCACGCATTTAGCAGATTTGTTTTCTGTCTAAATTCCTGGACAAAAAGTACACCACTATGACGTCAGTGGCTTACAGTACTATCACCACACCACATACTCCTAAGCCATGCTTAAACAGAGCATGCTGATCGTACATCTAGTTGTGGGAATAGTGCTCAGTTAATGGGAAATTAGGTAAAAAGCACATCTGGCAACACGGTGAAACCAAAACAGCAGTTGGAAAGCTTGCCACAGAGAGAACACTGTGTTCAGTGAAGGGATGGATCCTACAGGACAAGAACCACATTGAAAATACTATAGAGATGTACTCTCCCTGTTTAATTTACCTTTCTGATTTTCACCATGTATACTTCTACTCAAGTATGAAAAGCACACTACTTATAACAAAAGTAATATGAGAAAATAGACAAGTTACATGGCAAAATAGGTTTGCCACTATGTAAAGCAAACAAACAACAAAAGTACATGCATGTACACTACCGGTCAAAAGTTTTAGAACACCCCCATTTTTCCAGTTTTTATTGAAATTTAAGCAGTTCAAGTCCAGTGAATAACCTGAAATGGTACAAAGGTAAGCGGCAAACTGCCAGAGGTTAAAAAAAAAAAAAAGTTTAGGTTACCAAAAACTGAAAAATAATGTACATTTCAGAGTTATACAAAAATGCCTTTTTCAGGGAACAAGTAATGGGTTAACAACTTACAGCTGTTCTGCCGCAATGGAAGTAAATTGAGCCTTGAAAGTTGATGCTAACAATTCCTACAGGTGTCCCAACTTTTGTTGATTACTTACAAACCCTCTGTCTGTATAAAAGCAGTGTTGGAACAGACTGTGTTACTACACCCTCTTAAGCATTATTTGGACAGTATTGTACTGCAGGAAGTAGAATATTGCGCTCATAGTGGCGAGAAAAAGGCAATTAACAAAGGAAGACAGACAGACCATTATAACCCTTAAAAGTGTAGGTCTTTCCTTTAGAGAAATTGCAAAGAAAGCCAAGGTGTCAGTGAGTACAGTTTCCTACACCATCAAAAGGCACTCGGAAACTGGAGGAAACTCTGACAGGAAGAGGTCTGGCAGACCCAAAGCCACAACAGAATCAGAAGACAAGTTTCTGAGAGTCAACAGCTTGCGTGATAGGCGGCTCACAGGACAACAGCTTCAAGCACAGCTTAACACTGGTCGAAGTAAGCAAGTCTCAGTTTCAACTGTGAAGAGAAGACTTCGAGCTGCAGGTTTGACAGGTCGAGTGGCAGTAAGAAAGCCATTGCTAAGATGGCAAAACAAGAAAAAGAGGCTTGCCTGGGCCATGAAGCACCGCCAGTGGACTACTGAAGACTGGAAGAAGGTCTTATGGACCGATGAATCAAAATTTGAAATCTTCGGTTCATCATGCAGGGTTTTTGTACGCCGTCGAGTAGGCGAAAGGATGGTTCCTCTGTGTGTGACACCAACTGCCAAACATGGAGGAGGAAGCGTGATGGTCTGGGGCTCTTTTGCTGGATCCAGAGTCGGCGACTTGCAGAATGAGTGGCACCCTGAACCGAAACTGCTACCACAGCATTTTGCAGCGCCATGCAATACCCTCTGGTATACACCTAGTTGGTCAGGGGTTCATCCTACAGCAAGATAATGACCCAAAACATACCTCCAGGCTATGTCAGAACTACCTTAGAAGAAAAGAACAAGACGGTAGGCTTCAAATCATGGAATGGCCAGCACAGTCTCCAGACTTAAACCCCATCGAGCTGGTTTGGGATGAACTGGACAGAACGGTGAAAACAAAGCAACCTACAAGTGCAACACATTTGTGGGAACTTCTGCAACAGTGTTGGGAAGAACTTTCCAAACAATATTTGATTTCCATTGTAGAAAGAATGCCACGAGTGTGTTCGGCTGTTATATCTGCAAAAGGTGGCTACTTTGATGAGTCAAAAATTTAGATTAAATTTTGTTAAACAAAATGATTCCATGATTTCTTTTTTATCTCCAATTGTTTATTTGTTCTATGCTTTAATTTCAGAGTACACTGAGACATTAAACTGCGTAAATTTCAATAAAAACTGGAAAAATTGAGGTGTTCTAAAACTTTTGACCGGTAGTGTATGTATGTATGTACGTATTCACCATATTATAATAAACTTGTTCTGGCTATCTTACTGTTGTAGTTCACTTTAAAGCTGCAGTGTCCCACAATCATGTTCCACTTGATACTAAAATAGGATTCCAGTTTTTGTTCACTACATTTTTCCAACTTCTAGGTACTTGACTTAAAGAAACAGACCTTTCCAGTTTACAGTTTAGCGAGAACACAAGCCCAAGCCTTCTTGCCACTCTGGCATTCTCTGAAAAACATCCATCTGCTCTACCTGCAGCTCCAGGAGGTTATGAGTGTCATCTGCAAGCTCTGCTGCAGAGTAGGGAAGCCAAACAAAAGTAAACGAAGGGATGCGGATGCCGATTTTGATGAGGATTTGGAGACGTTAAGAAGCACCTTTTCCAATATACCTGCATGCATGAAGGCAGAACACTTTAGAAAAATGAACAATGCAGGGGTCAAGCAACAGTACGCTGGGCATTTCCCAAAGAACAATGAAAATACTTAAGAAAATCTATTGTTATGCAGTCTAACCACAGAACTGTGTATTATAAATATCCACCAAACTCGGTAGAATAACTGACAGTAATACTAAGAAGTTGTGGTTTTAAACACAGCCTTTGTGCTAAACTATAGTAATGCAAGATCAGTGAAACAAAGTGGTAAGAGTTACAGTTTGAAGTACTGCACTGTAGCTGGGCCTGGAAATCCAAAAAATAGGGGGTAAAAAATGACTTGTTAACCGTTTGGAAAGACACCAGTTTGGCACAGAGATAAAGGAAAATTACAAGGCCTTAAGGATATGCTTAAACGTTACCAGAATATCAATGCAAGAACTTACAAGAACCTTTAACTAAAGCCTGTCTGGCATTCCAGACATGGTTCATAACACTGGCGCAACATATTTGTATTTCTTCAAAAGCAGCAGCTTTAAGAAGCACAAGGGACCACAAATACTATACTACTTCCCTTTCAAAATAGTAGAATTTCCAACAACAATACTTAAGTACTGCTAACAATTTTTTTTATGAAAACTATGAAGTGACTTAAAAGTACACTATTACATAAAGAAGAGATATTATCTTCTATACTGTAGTTGTTACAGTAAATTGTGTGAATCTGTTTCCTTGCATCAGCCCCTCACTATACACCAGTTGAATATACAGTCATTCTGCAACTCTTGTGGTAGACGTAAGTGAAGAAGGTTGCAGTATCTGCTAAAATTCGCTACATCAGACACCTCTGCTTTGCTGAGTGTTCTGAAGTTATGCCTACTTGGTTTTCAATTTCAGAAACAATCATCGATTCTTAAAATGGTGTAAAGTTAAAGATAATTTGGAAAAAGATCTTTACAAACTGGTTTGCCACAAAACACCCACACTGTTTTGACAAGTTCATAGCTTGTAGTGCTAACTAATATTCAAGCAAGCAGCTCTCTCAAAACAATGTTGCACGGTTGTGACCGGAAATAGTAACAGCAGGCTCTGCATGTGATCAAGCAAAATGTTAAATAAAAACATAGATTTCAAATTCTTCCACCTCAGATGTGGTTGCCAAGTTTTTTCAGTCTGTTGAACATGGGATGAAAACTATTCAACTTTTAGTTTTCTGTCTACAGGTGGTCTTAGAGTAGTGGGGCACTTCCAAGATAATCTTTTCTATGCAAATGCCACCCAATGTATAGGCAAGATAGGAGTGGGGCCATAACTTTAAGGGAATCTCAAATTAAGTTTTTTGTTCCACACCCACCAGAGGGCAGTTTGATTGCCTAGGGGCTCTAATTTAGAACTCTGCATATTTTGTCCACATTTCAAAGGTTTTCGTACATAACTAAGGCCCTGTGAAAATCGCAGAAATGTTCTTTAAAATTCAAGGCAGTGTCACGGGTCAAGCCGAATTTCACGGAATGTGCACAGAACACAGATTATTATTATTTTTTTAAGCATCAAATATCAAGATAAATGCACATGGACATCATCAAAATCAATGTCAAAGTTATTCAAACACTTAACAATAGCTTGTGAAACAGTGTTGTAATTAACAGCCTGTAAGTAAAGTGCATCTGCAAGGTCATGTTCACCACTTAGGTCTTGCAAAACAAATACAATGTGTATCCCATACTGATCCTGGGCATCAGTCAACTCGTCA
The DNA here is from genome assembly GCF_902713425.1 of Acipenser ruthenus. Lineage (NCBI taxonomy): Eukaryota > Metazoa > Chordata > Actinopteri > Acipenseriformes > Acipenseridae > Acipenser > Acipenser ruthenus. Next base: position 17,139,195 of record NC_081198.1, on the reverse strand, counting down.
GTGACCACTGATAAGCAACCAGACTGTTTTACCAATTCCATAATCTCCTGCTTGTGATACTCGGCAACTTTAAGTAAGTATTCATGCCTCAGCTGGGCTGATGAAGGAATCACTCCACCATTTGCTACACTCAGTCTGAAGAATTTACGTAACTTTTGGTTAGTCCAATTTTTCAAGAGGGATATTTGCACAAACAAACGCCTCTGTCAAACAAGCGCCTTGGTTATTTGAATGCTTTTATTTACAAGAAGAAATGCCTAAAAATACAGACCATACAGCTATCAGAAGAGATAATGTAAAATAATAATACTTAAGAATTGTCCAAAAAAGAAGATATTAATTGGTACTGTATGTCAAATGCACTTTCTGGTTTATTCATTTTTTTTTTTTTAAATGATAACTGACAGGCCTTCCTTCAAATTTAAATAATATTAATCAATATTTGGCTTAATTTAAAAGTGTTGCTTTATGTATGTGACATTTACTAATAGTGAAAACAGTTTTTTAAATGTAGAGTCGCCTCCCGTCTCTGGGAATATGCCAACCCTTGCAAGGATTATAAACACTCTTTGGACCTGGATAATGCAATATGAAGGGGATTCAATATTTAAAACATACTGGCCTAATACTTAACTCCAGTACTTAAGTTGACATACATATGCTGCGTTTACATTTGCGTTCCAGAAGCGTTTGAAAGGATTCTGAAACATTCTGTTCCAGAAGGCTGCGTTTACACTTGTATGAAACAGCAGGGGGTGCTTCTATCAGGAGAAGAGAATGAGTATGTGCACTGTGTAAGGTGAAGATGTCTGACACTATGGTGTAATGATGACATCATCGAGTGCCATCATTTGAAAATACCACTGTCAAGTGCCTGCAGTGGATGTTGGTGAAGAGGATTAGAAAAACGTTTGGAAAGGTAAGCAACATATTTTTAATCTTATTTGACTTTTACTATGTTCCTATAATGTATAACGCAGTGGATATTTAAATCAAGGCACGTAATGATACTGCCTAGTTAATCATGGGAAGACAGCAAGGTAATGATGCAGCTGGCTTGCGTGCAGTGTCTGTTGGGAATTTTCTCAAATCGCTCTTGTCCTCAGTGTGGTTACACTAGCAAATATTCCAGCTGTGCTGGAATCGAACCCTAATTTAGAGGATAAGAGAACGCGTTTGGTAGCGTTTACACTAGCAACATCTTCCAGAATACGTCCTCTCTAGATATATGGAAAACTCAATGTGATGAACATTGCGGGCGCATATCTTGCAAACCGTTGCATTTTTCAATTTTTTGTGAAAACTATTCTCAATTTTTCAGTCAGTGACACGCCAGCATCCATATCTCACTTTGAAATGTAATGTTTGGTACAGTATTACATTTAATTTGTGTCAAAAATGCCGCCCCAGGTATAAAATACTATACACAAAATTTGATTTGTTAGAAGAGATCATATTATGCCTTTGAGTGTTGATTAACCTATATTTCGATGGTAAACATAACAATTGCAATTAAATTATTTGTATACCAATATATTTTTTTAAACTAAAATACTGTGTACATAAACAGTTCTTATCTCATGTGCAAGGGCAAAGTTTTTATCAACACACTCCACCTGGGAGAAAATATGCAATTATTTGAAACCATGTTCACCAGGACTTAAAGCTTTGCTAATTAGACTGAGGGCTACAGCATGAAAAGTTGCACATGTGCTAAATGGAAGTCAAATTCACACAAAACATTGCTCTGGTTTCAGGTTTATAGTGATACTAACACTATAATACTTCTTTGAAATTGCATCCACACAATTTTGTTTACTCATAAAAGCTAAGGTTGCAGGTTGATGGCAACCTTAACAAATCAAGTTCAGCCAGAACTGCTTTCAAAACAGATCATTAGACATACTGTTAAATAACACCTATTGTACACAAGAAATAACTGCTGCCTGTCAAAAATATTACTTTCCAATAAAATATTAATACACACTTCTTGGGCCTGAACCTCCAAATAAAATAAATAACTTTTCATTGAAACTAAAAACATGACAGCCAACAAAACACCATCGCACACACATTTACAACACCAACCCATTTCTGCAGACAGATTTACCAGTACTATAACAATCACAGCCTATACAGTCACTAATGCACAGTACAGTTCAGTACTGTACTGTCTGTAGTCACAACAGGCCTCTCACGTAAGACTCGCTAAACTATATGCGTTTTATGGGGGGAACAAACAGGCCTCCCTGGTCTCCCTTTAATCCTCTTGCATGTTCTAGTACTTCCGTAGTACAGCGGAACTGTAATGTATGTGTGTACAACAAGAAAAATGCATCGCAGAAATGATTTTTAAAACAACACACAACATACCAAGGCATGATTACAATTAGCATTATTATTACAATAATTTGCATACCCCCGTCCCTGGTTCCAGCACTCGGCTTCAGCCTGGGCTCCTACTATCTGCCCCCGTTTTTGAAAATACACACCCCCTCACCCAACCCTTCCATGTAGCCCCTATACTGGAGTCGGTCTGCAATGAATGAGCCAAGCCCTTGCCTCGCAGCCTACCCTGCCCATGCTCTATATGCTCTCCGCTCTCACTCACCGCTCTCCAGCTCGTTGCCTTTCTTGGCGGTAGCAGCGTTTCCCATCGTAAGGAAGACACGGCAGTAGCTCTGAGTGCAGAGATGGCGATACTGCTACTGGATGTGGGGGGCTCCCCGTCGCTTTCCTGTCCCTCACTTTTCTATATTTCAAAAATAGACCTTGATGTGTCGGCCCCGTCTTCTTCTTAATCTTCTTGTTTGTGTTGTTATTGTTGGGGATCTGTCGTCTCTGTCTTTCTATCATACATACAGACAGACACACACTCTTTCTCCCCTTAATCTCCACTGTTCATTCTCAGCCACATTAAAAAAAAAAAAAAAAAAAAAAAAAACCACTACCACACACCGGAAGTGACGAGAGTTCAATGAGAGGAACTACAGCGACACCTGGCCGCCGTGGCGAGTTAACATAATGTGGTTTTTGGTGAGGCTTGAAATTTGGTCGAGAAATGGGTAAGCCACAGTCATTCATCATCACGAAGTTTCCAATGTTGGGCAGCCGTCGTGATGCCTAAAATCAATATTTGTGTCAACTGATAACTTATTACCAAAATACAAAAAAAACACAACTTCGTTGTTTTTGTACGTGTGATATGTTTCGCACAGGGCAGCAGTGTGGAGTAGTGGTTAGGGCTCTGGACTCTTGACTGGAGGGTTGTGGGTTCAATCCCCAGCGGGGGACACTGCTGTTGTACCCTTGAGCAAGGTACTTTACCTAAAATTGCTCCAGTAAAAACCCAACTGTATAAATGGATAATTGTATGTAAAAATAATGTGATATCTGTATAATGTGATATCTTGTAACAATTGTAAGTCGCCCTGGATAAGGGCGTCTGCTAAGAAATAAATAATAATAATAATTATAAAAATAATGTGTTTCTACTACAGTAGTTCCAGCGTCCATAGTTTCATCTTCTATCTACTCTTTTTTATTTTCTTTTTAATCTAATACAATTAAAAGTGAAATAGATGCTGGATGTTGGCTTGCAATTTACAAAAACAATCTATAGTATCAGACGTCAGGGTTACCAATCTGGCAATTCATATTTATTTATCGCAGGACACTGTACAGTACATAGCAGAAAAAAGAACAACCATGCCATATATATATATATAATGCAGAATGATTTTAGGAAGTAAGTCGTTACAACAAATAACTATATAGGAGGCATGTTAACCTTAACGTTAAGACAATTGCACAGAAATATTATTCAGGAGGCAAGGTGCAAGATTAAAATAAAATAAATTGATTTAATAAATTATTTAATACCACTGTGTTAAACTATGCTTGTGAGTATTGACACATCAGGTCCAGTGATCAAAATCAAAACTGACCATAGTCCCTTTAATCCACTGAGACAAAAAAATACCTCCAAAACTTTGAAACGCAATATAAAGGGCACCGAAAACACGTTTCTGTGGGTCTATGTTTTATCTTTTCTTGCACTACTTTTTCTACTTGTGACTTCATATGACAGCATGATGAATACTTTCACTAGAAACACATTGCAAGTCGTGCAAAACCAAAAGCTTGGCCTTCTCCGTTTACCATGGACAGTTACTGACCTATCTAACTAAGAAGATACTGCTGAATCCTTCCTTAAAACATTTTATTTTTGTATTGTGCTGGAAGAAACAGGAATCAAAGTAAATGTACAGTAGCCTCATATGTAAAATGAGACCCATGTTTATAGAATTAGTTAACGACAATAACAATACAATACACGCATAACTTTGTGGAAATATTTATTCTGGTAAAATCAGGAAACACATTTACAATATATATATATATATATATATATATATATATATATATATATATATATATATATATATATATATATATATTAGCTCAAAGAGCCAGCTGCCCAACGATTCGATATGTTATACATATCTTTCTCAAGGGATATATATATATATATATATATATATATATATATATATATATATGTTTTTTTTATTTTTTCGATTAATCAAGCCAAGCTGTATTACAGTCAGTCGGCAGGAGGAATAGCAGGTATTTGAACAACTACTTATAACGCTAAAATACGTTTTTAAACACGGTAGAGATACATTTTACGGCCTAAATAGAATATTTTGTAAAGATGTATGTCACGTTGCCCTGTTTAAAAAAATACACAATAGACCGAACTCATTAATTACACAACGTACAGTATACTGAGACCCATTATAATATTTCAGTAAGTTTTTTCTTTTTTTTTTTTTTAAATCACAATATACATTTTAAAAGGAAGATATGCTGCTGCTTGCTTCTTCTAGATAATTTACAGTTCCATAGAAAAAAATAATATGCTAAATAATAATCATGTATTATTACATACTATGGCATTATAGAAATTCAATTTGGAGTCATGAGCCACATATAGTTAGTCTACTGACAATAAAACATTTTTATTTTTTAAAACAAAATGCTTGGTCACCGGTATTAACTTTCGATGCCAATGCTGGAGTACGCGACAACATTTACACATCATAACGTATATCGTGCACACCAAGTCCTTCATTATAAATAAATACATCTGATAATAATGGGGTATCAACCAATAGACTTACGTATTTCTGTGGGTCCGTCCATTTGCCAAAATAAACGGAGTTCACTCTTCAGATAAGATTTCACGTTGCTAGTAGGCCAAATCTTGCGTAGTCTAATGACAAGCAAGCGCTTCTGTTAAACCGTTAAATTGGAAGACACGCTCGCGGGAAAAAAAAAAACAAAAACAAAAAAAAAGTATTACGTGCTAACCTCCAGTGGTATTTTATTATATTAAAAAAAAAAAAAGTAGATCTAATATGTGAAAGTGGCTATCAGAACTTGTTATAACATTCTCTTGTTGAAGCGTTTTAAAAGTGTTATAAAAATACTTAAAGGATATTTGGTATACATAACATGTAAACATAAACACACTGTTTAAAAGCGTTACACGTTGTTCTTGTTTATGGATGAACCAAAGTTGGACAATTATATGATTCTGATTTAAAATGTTATTTTTACGAAGTTGCAAGTGGTTGTACCTACTGCATCAGAATTCCCCTATATTTCATCAACCACATATTTTCTCAGGATAGCCACAAACAGCTCTTTGATGCATTCCCCTGTGCTGTAAAACCCTTTAATAAAATCCACCTGTGGTTTATCCAGACCAGGTACATGTTGATCAAATAGTCACAAAGTAAATGCAGTATGAAGTTAAATATATGTTAAGGGAGTACCACTGAAGACCACTGCAGCGACAATGTAACTATTCAATAAGAAGCTACTGCATGTATTCTTGTGTATCCAGTGTCTTGTTTCAAACACTTTTTACACCAGTCATTCTGTGTCAGAATAAATTTACCTGTTAGACATCTGTTCCAGGAATGCATATTCTACTTCACACTGTCTTTTTTACTGTTACTTTTCACAGTACTGCAAACGTTTCTTAAAACTGATGTAAAACTATCCAAATACACTATTTACATTTTTAAAAAAATATTACCTGACGTATGGCACAAACTGTAAATATATGGTTTTACAGGAGTCATGTGTACAGTACAAATCCAAGGTCATGATGAGGTTGCATAATACACTGGTGAGACTGCACTTGGAATACTGTGTCCAATTCTGGTCACAACACCAAAGGGACATTGTGGCCCTGGATGGAGTCCAAAGTAGAGCAACCAGACTGATCCCAGGACTAAGAAAGACTGAAAGAACCTAATCTATTTAACCTGGAACAAAGAAGAATCAGGGGAGACATGATTGAAGTCTTTAACATCTTAAAAGGATTTGATATAGTTAACCCATTCCATTACTTTAAGCACAGCACAGAAACCAAGACCAATGGATACAGATGGAAATGAGCTAGAGGTAGGACAGAGGGAAGGAGACACTTCTTCACACATAATGCTGAGTGTATGGAATGGGCTACCTAGTCATGTTGTTGTAGCAGAAACCTGGATCCTTTAAGACCTAACTTGACAAAGCTCTGAGATCAATCAGCTACTGGGAACCGGGTGAGCTTTGGTGGGCCAAATGGTCTCCTCTCATTCGTAAATTTTCTTCTGTTCTTAAGTCAGGGGTTTAATTTGCATAACAAGGTACAGTAATCAGCCATGTGAAGGACAGCCTATTTACACAATAGTGGGCACTGCATATCCCGGTTTCAATTTTATTCTATAACCCCTGTAGATATTACAACAACTAGCGATATACTACTAGTGTGTTCAGGTCAGGAATATTCAGTGCCATATAGCCATATCCTGTTGGACCCAGATCAACTTCTCATGATTTTTCTCAATGCCTCCAATTTACCATCACCGTAGTATGATACAAATCATGTACAGTACATTCTGGATACCCTTTAACAACCATTTTAACAATAAACAGTCTTTATTAGGAAGTCCTTGGTTTTCCATTTTATTATCCATTCAAATAATTTGGTGCCCCTCATTTTCATTTCAGGTACAGTACCCACTTCCTAGTATGTTGTTTTGAAGTCACCAGGTAAGTAGCCTCTTCTTAACGTCCTTCACACTATGAGATTCTTAAATTCATGCATCAGCTTTTGCAACTGAATGTCGTTTCAGAATGTCCTATTTTCATATCTTCCTCAGAACTCCATTGATTTAATCCTGCACAGTTTAAGGAATCTATTAGCTCTGTTGTAATCTTAGTTCAGTAACACAATATAAACACATTGCACAAAGATCCTTTGTACATGGAGTTTGTACACTATTTATATTACTATTACTGTGCCGAAAATGCTATATATATATATATATATATATATATATATATATATATATATATATATATATATATATATATATTTAGAATGCATATATATATATGTGTATATATATATATATATATATACACACACACACATATATATATATACACGCATACATATATATATATATATGTATATATATACATATATACATATATATATATATACATATATATATATACAGTACTGTGCAAAAGTTTTAGGCTGGTGTGAAAAAATGCTGTAAAGTAAGAATGCTTTCAAAAATAGACATGTTAATAGTTTATATTTATCAATTAACAAAATGCAAAGTGAGTGAACAGAAGAAAAATCTACATCAAATCAATATTTGGTGTGATCGCCCTTTGCCTTCAAAACAGCATCAATTCTTCTAGGTACACTTGCACACAGTTTTTGAAGGAACTCGGCAGGTAGGTTGGCCCAAACATCTTGGAGAACTAACCACAGTTCTGTGGATTTAGGGCAGCCTCAGTTGCTTCTCTGTCTTCATGTAATCCCAGACAGACTCGATGATGTTGAGATCAGGGCTCTGTGGGGGCCATACCATCACTTCCAGGACTCCTTGTTCTTCTTTACACTGAAGATATATATATATATATATACACGCATACATATATATATATATATATATATATATATATATATATATATATATATATATATATATATATATATATATATACATATATACATATATATATATATATATATATATATATATACATATATATATATACAGTACTGTGCAAAAGTTTTAGGCTGGTGTGAAAAAATGCTGTAAAGTAAGAATGCTTTCAAAAATAGACATGTTAATAGTTTATATTTATCAATTAACAAAATGCAAAGTGAGTGAACAGAAGAAAAATCTACATCAAATCAATATTTGGTGTGACCGCCCTTTGCCTTCAAAACAGCATCAATTCTTCTAGGTACACTTGCACACAGTTTTTGAAGGAACTCGGCAGGTAGGTTGGCCCAAACATCTTGGAGAACTAACCACAGTTCTGTGGATTTAGGGCAGCCTCAGTTGCTTCTCTGTCTTCATGTAATCCCAGACAGACTCGATGATGTTGAGATCAGGGCTCTGTGGGGGCCATACCATCACTTCCAGGACTCCTTGTTCTTCTTTACGCTGAAGATAGTTCTTAATGACTTTCGCTGTATGTTTGGGGTCGTTGTCATGCTGCAGAATAAATTTGGGGCCAATCAGATGCCTTCCTGATGGTATTGCATGATGGATAAGTATCTGCCTGTACTTCTCAGCATTGAGGAGACCATTAATTCTGACCAAATTCCCAACTCCATTTGCAGAAATGCAGCCCCAAACTTGCAAGGAACCTCCACCATGCTTCACTGTTGCCTGCAGACACTCATTCATGTACCGCTCTCCAGCCCTTCGGCGAACAAACTGCCTTCTGCTACAGCCAAATATTTCAAATTTTGACTCATCAGTCCAGAGCACCTGCTGCCATTTTTCTGCACCCCAGTTCCTGTGTTTTCGTGCATAGTTGAGTCGCTTGGCCTTCTTTCCACGTCGGAGGTATGGCTTTTTGGCCGCAAGTCTTCCATGAAGGCCACTTCTGACCAGACTTCTCCGGACAGTAGATGGGTGTACCAGGGTCCCACTGTTTTCTGCCAATTCTGAGCTGATGGCACTGCTGGACATCTTCCGATTGCAAAGGGAAGTAAGCATGATGTGTCTTTCATCTGCTGCAGTAAGTTTCCTTGGCCAACCACTGCGTCTACGTTCCTCAACGTTGCCCGTTTCTTTGTACTTCTTCAAAAGAGCTTGGACATCACAACTGGAAACCCCTGTCTGCCTTGAAATTTCTGCCTGGGAGAGACCTTGCTGATGCAGCATAACTACCTTGTGTCTTGTTGCTGTGCTCAGTCTTGCCATGGTGTATGACTTTTGACAGTAAACTGTCTTCAGCAACCTCACCTTGTTAGCTGAGTTTGGCTGTTCCTCACCTGGTTTTATTCCTCCTACACAGCTGTTTCTGTTTCAGTTAATGATTGTGTTTCAACCTACATATTGAATTGATGATCATTAGCACCTGTTTAGTATAATTGTTTAATCATACACCTGACTATATGCCTACAAAATCCTTGACTTTGTGCAAGTGTACCTAGACGAATTGATGCTGTTTTGAAGGCAAAGGGTGGTCACACCAAATATGGATTTGATTTAGATTTTTCTTCTGTTCACTCACTTTGCTTTTAGTTAATTGATAAATATAATCTATTAACATGTCTATTTTTGAAAGCATTCTTACTTTACAGCATTTTTTCACACCTGCCTAAAAGTTTTGCACAGTACTATATATATATATATATATATATATATATATATATATATATATATATATATATATATATATATATATATTAATTAAAAAATGTCAGATAGGAATTTTTCAGGCCTGGGCAAACAAGCTCATTCACACTGTCAGAGTTCTAATATTTATGGTATATAAAAATGTACAATCAAAGGGCTGTAAGATTAAATAATTCAGTGCACTGCATGGAACAGTTAAATAATATATTTTATAAAAAAAAAAAAAAAAAACACCCTTGTTATATATATTGTAATAATATAAAAATAGGGAAACATATTTAACTACAAATAATCAAGCAAAAGGCACAAGTGGCTCATAGTCACACCAGCGTTGCCCAGGCCGGATTAATCATTCTCTACGGTATCATCAGTTTTTATTTTTTATAATACTAGTTTACACCATTAAAGATCTTACTCTGAATCTTCATGAGAATCCTAACAGGCAAACATCAGTGTTAACAGATCCATTTTCATTTGTTTTTGTACACCTTTTTGTCTGAAGTCATTGCTGATGACAGTTTAAAGATAAAGCATTTTACTGTTTTAACATTAAAAGTGGAACAAATAACCACAATTGTAAAACTACAAATTTGTATCTTTAGTTCTTATAAGCCTCAATAAACATGTATGCCAATATAGGAAAGGTGACACATTTTCACAGTAAATCAACACCTGTTCACAAATTAATTTACGATTCATGATTTCTTTTTATGTGGGAAGTCACATGCAGTTCATGAGTGACCCTGACATAAGACTGAATGAATTCCCAGTGACTGATAACCCTTTTGATGCTGAAGGTAGATTGCTTGAAGTAAGAACAGGCTGCATGTTTGGATGTGTGTTCTCTGAATCATCCATTTTCTCAGTGCTGTCATCCCAGTTGATGTGAAACCTTGTAACTCGTGGATTTGAAGCCAGGATGTTTCTCTGGAGCTGAAATAAAGAAATCGTCATTCATTTAAAAAAAAAAACATCACTTTCAGATGTTCTGCAAATTCTACAAACCAGATCTGCAGTTTACAACTGTATTGTTTATGGTAACCATTTATAAAACAATCTATACTTATAACATATGAACTTCTCAACTACCATTACTAATTGAGATATACAATGCCAGGCCCCTTTATTAGGCCGTGTACCTACAGTAAGACCAGGTTGGACCACAGCTTGGACACGTCATGGTGCTGGAAGCTGTTTAAGGGATTTTAATCCATTCAGTCATTACTATTTCAGACAACTGGTGCACAGAGGTAGGCAGAGTATTGTGATGATGAATGCTTTGTTCTATTTCATCCCAAATATGCTCAACTGGCTCGTGATCTGAGATTGTAATGGCCATAGAAGATGCCCGAAATCTCTGTCAAACTTTACGCACCCAATTCTGGCATGGTGGATGGGTGCATTATCAACTTGGAAGTTGTCAATCGCCATCAGGGTACCAGTGCATCACTGTTGAGTGAAATTAATCTTCAAAGATGTTGAAGTAACCTACGGCATTCGTTCTCACTCTTCATTAGTCCATGCTGTATGTTTATGTGCTGCTAGGATGTTTTATTGCATCTACTTTTTTTTTTTTTTTAGTTTGCTTGTGTTCATCCATGAATTGTACAATCAAAACAGAACAAAAGCTATTGAAATTAAAATAAGTATGTCCTCATTATTCTTGGAAAACTATTCTTTTTAAATGCATATGTAAACACAAATACCCTGGCAAAATCTGGCTTCACAGTGGGGTTTTCCCTGAGTTCTGGGTCTGTGTATTCATTGTTAACGTAATACCCCACACGAATGAATTCCTGACCGCGGTACGTGCAGGTAATTAACACAACAGTCACACCCACGGCATCTGAATCTGGAATGAGTCCCGGTTGTGCTGAATCTGCCTAAAAGGATTAAATCATAGAAATCTAAATTAGTATTAACAAGGTAGTCAGATTTATGTGCCAGAAGAAAAAAACAGAATAAACAAAATACATTTTTTAAAAATATATTGTTCTATTTGCTAGCCAGTGAAAACATTTTATTAACACTTATCATATTAAACAGTCATCCATCTGCCTCAGTCTTTTTTCTTAGGGTTGATTGGAATTGTAGGCTTACAGAAAAAAAAAAAAAAAAAAGTCACAGTACGGCCATTCATTTATTTTAATTTCTCTCCCCAGGTTTCATATTCCAAAAAAAACCCTTCCATAACTCATTTTAAAACAAAAATTGCTACTTTTTTAGTACTAAAAAAGTAGCAATTTAGACAAGCGTTTCAACCAGAAGTCTATTACAAATGTTGATTTAGCAGACTGTTGAAATAATGCAGCAAAAACAACAGACCACAGACTGCTAGTTAAGTAATGAAATTACATGTGGAATACAATGACAAGACAAAGCTGGGATACAAGACAAAATATTAATTTGTTCACTTCCAATGAAATTTATTGCATTTACGATGATGTAATCCAGGAGGTAATAGACCAAAAAAAAAAAAAAGACACTCTTATGAATTCTGTCATAGTTCTCCGCCTTTTACCACAGATTTTCTTTTTTTTTTTTTAAGTTGCATTAGGACAAAAACTACAACCGACCCTTTCGGTCCTGCAGGACCCTCCTTATCTTAGTGCTGTATGTTAACATATGCCGTCAGAAATCACGTTGGGACCTCAAGGGTGAGGTAGTGTATAAATATATGTAAAGAAATAAAAAATTAAAAAATATGTCCTGTTGTCATGTATACTCAATTAATAAAGGAGTTTATTACTCAGCTCGGCAAAAATAATTCAGGACTGAGGGTTAAATGTCCATGCAACATTTCCTAATGGAACAGTTCTTATGGTTGCCTTCTTAAGCTCATCAGAGACCAGAACTAATTCAAGTAGGTCACCGTGACTCTGAAACCCTAAAATTCCCATATCAAGTTTTATGACAACTAGGGGTTAATTTGTAAACAAAAAGGTACTGGATCTTATCATTGAGGAAGAAGGATGGCATTTTTGTTTCTAGACCTAATTTACTGACCTTGAATTGAAGTAGCTTCCGTTTATGCTTCAAGTTCTCATCTGCTTGTTGGTTTCGTGAATTATTGTTGTTGACGTCGGTAGCTGCATGCCAATCTTTGCCTAGCCATAATCAGGTTTGAATAATACCAGTGGCTGGCGCACTAATCTGATGAACAGGATCGACAAGTGCAATTTTTGGAGCGTTTCGTCATTTGGGTTGTGAAAAAGCTAGTCATTTTCTTACGAGTCATAGATGTTGCATCCTAAAATATATTGTTACAGAACCCTTTTGTCATTATATTAATGGAACAGGAAAGCGTTTTTTTTTTTTTCAATTGTACATGTTTTAGATTTTTTTTCTCCATACGGTTCATCATTTGCAAACTGTATAATTCTCGCCTGTCAGACAAAAAAGTCCCGGATCTGGGATCCAGTGCGATCCGGCACAAATTAACCCCTGGTGAGTGTCATAATAAAACCAAAATCCTTCTTTGATGCCACCAATTTATAGTCATCATTATAAATTGACTTCCAATCCAATGCTAGTTTGTGTGTCAGTATTATTACCTCACCTGAAACACAAACATGTGTCTCCCTGCAGGAACAGGGCCAACTAAAACAGAGTCTAAAACCTGGTCGTACTCTTCACTTTCTGCAGAACCGACATAAATGATTTTCCACTCCAGATCTGTAAACACAATATGAAAACAGGCATTAGCAATTCAATCCCAATTCCACTTGAATTTTATACTTAAATATGCAGATATTTTAACACAGTAGATGAAAAGACACGCCTCTTCCTGGTACTTAGACGAAGAAAAGAAAAATAGCAAATATATTAAATGATTACTTTTCAAAGGTTTTTACAAAGGAGGACACTGACAACATGCCGCACATGTCGACCTGTTCCTATCCAGTTTTAAATAACTTTAGCATAACAGAGGCAGAAGTGTTAAAGGGACTAGGAGCTCTTAAAATAAAAAAATCCCCTGGGCCGGATGACATCCTCCAAATAGTACTCAAAGAAATTAAAGAAGTTATTTACAAACCGCTAACCAAGGTCATGCAACAGTCTCTTGACATAGGGGTTGTACTAACAGACTGGAAAATTGCAAAGGTAATACCGATCCACAAAAAGGGAGACAAAACCGAACCAGGTAACTACAGACCAATAAGTCTGACTTCTATTATATGTAAACTTATGGAAACTATAATAAGATCTAAAATATCCTGGGAGACAGTCAGCATGGTTTTAGGAAAGGGAGATCGTGTCTAACTAACCTGCTTGACTTTTTTGAGGATGCAACATTGACAATGGATAATTGCAAAGCATACGACATGGTTTATTTAGATTTCCAGAAAACTTTTGACAAAAAGTCCCGCATAAAAGATTAATTCTCAAACTGAATGCAGTAGGGATTCATTTATTTTTTGCTCAGCCCAACACTGATTTCAGGGTCAAAACAGCTGGTCAACATGGCACACATGCCAATGTATGTAACTATAGTTATAGTTCAACTATAATACATACATTGGCATGTGTGCCATGCTTGCCAACTGTTTTGACCCTGAAATCAGTGTTGGGCTGAGCAAAAAATAAATGAATATTGTTTAGGATCTGCCCCTCTATAAATACCCACAGAGAAATGAGCAGCCCAATGTTATTTAACCCCTTAAATACAAAGCCAATCATTCAGTTTGGAGCAGATCAAAGTCTGAAGAAACAGCGAATAAGATGCCAACTTCAGCCTCGTCAGGGATGCAGCTATTTACTGTATCTATAGCGTTCCATTTGAAATGTCTAGATATCCTAAATTGACATAAAAACAAGCAAGAATCCAAAGTATTTTTTCACTGACACCATTTATTTAATAAACAAAAGAAAAATAACAATTCTAGTGGCAACAATAAATAAATAAAAATAAATGACTAAAGCTTCCGTGTTTAACAATCATTTTAAATGGTATGCAAAAATAGGATTCTTCCTACTGGACTTGAACCTCATGTTTGATTTCATTCCCCAAAGGTAGTTTTAATACCCTCTCCAATCTCTAATGTCTTCAGGAAGCAAAACAGAAATTAAAAAAGGAATGTATTTTTTTGTTTTGTTTTGTTTTTTAAATACAGTACTAATTTGCACGAAACACCAGATCTGACATTTAAATACTTTGCAGTATAAAATGTATACATATATTATGACAAACATGCACAACCAAACCTTGGAAACCAAATGTGCAGGTGCTCTTCCAGCTAAATAGGCAGGTAGTCTTCAAGTCTATTTTTCAATTGCTTCAAAACTAGGACCCCAAGTTTGGTAATCCACTAGTTTCAATAAACAAGAAAAAAGGGTTCAGATTTGGGATAGGTTTAAAATGATTTATACCTGTTGCCACTATTGTGTTTGGCATAGAATTTATTTATTTATTTTTTAAATCTGAAGAAGTTCAAAATAAGGAAAAATAAGACATATACTAAATCACAATTTACAAGCTAGCAAATAACAACTACTGTAAGTAAGCACTCCAGTTGTTATACTTAGAAAGGTTTGGTGATTATACTGCATGTACTAAATCACTGCTTAGCTTGTAAACATATTTTGTTATTACAGGGACACTGACAAATTATTTAATTCTGTTTTCACATCAGGGTCATTCCAGCTCAGGTGCTTAAGGGGATGCTAGACCTAAATCAATTACTTCAATTATATATATATTTTTGTTTTGTGGAAACCCTCGAAGCAGCCTTTAAGATTATACTATTTATCCAGGTCACGTCCTTAAAAGTTTACTACAGGAAAGCAAAAGCATATCAAAGTATATTATAGCATAGTGAAAGCATGGTAAAGCATAGCTAAACATTGTAAAGCCCAGATAATTACAGTAAAGCATATTAAACATCATGGCAAACCATGGTAAGCTATGTTAAATGCATACTATAACCATGGGAAAAGCATGGGAACTGGGGTACTGGGGAAAACTTTTATAAGGTACCCCCTAGGTCATCAACATGGGAATTCCGAGCCCTTCCCACCATGTGGGGAATTATGCCACTTTTGCCTGCTCTTGTCACCTACCCTGGTACCCTTTTCTCCTTCGCATGTGGTTTATGTACCATCAGTCACAAAGGGCAGGAAATTCCTCCCCAGAATTTGATCCAAATGAGCTGGAATGACTCATTAACGTACAAATGTACACTAACCTTTGCCATAGTGCTCACTAGGTTGCTGCAGACTTCTAAATTCCCAGAAACACCAACCATTTTGAAAAACTGAGGTATAATAATACAGGCCTATAAACAGCAAACTGTGGATGCAAGTCGTCAGCGTTTCCGATTTGTTCAATACCTGATGTTGAGGATGCTTTTAGTGGTTTAAAAATGCCCTTGATCAGAATGGGACATGCAGATTACAAGTGCAGTTCATTTGCAATGCATCCTTTTTAAAAGTTCACTTCCAACTATTTTTTTTCACTAAAATGCACAATACTTTTAAATGTATAATACTTTTCATTGTTTTGTAATTGAAATTTGATTTCAGCGTTACTGTAACTTCAATAAAAACTGTCAGTATGCATTTGGCTTAGTCTTCTGATAATACAAATTACTGATAATTCTAATTGTTTTGCTGGTCCCTTGAAATTCGTTTTAATGAGAATTGACTGTATATGTTTGAACTTTTATTAAACTTTTTTCAGTTTCATAAAGTAGCAAATAATATCTACCCTAACATTTCAATGGCTCTACTTTGGAGAAAACCTGAAATTGAATTCTTAGATGCATTGGTTAAACTTGATCAAGGATCTATTAAAACAGATCTTTACTCAAAACCTACTGATATAGCTACATATGTCATCTGCACATCCTATCCATACCAAAAGACCCATTCCTATAGGTATAAAGGTGAAAAGAATGTGTTCTGATGGAAACTACTATAAAAAATAGTGAAAGGAATTGAAAATAAATCTTAAAAAAGAGGATATAAAGAACAGATTGTGAGAATTAAACGAGTTGACAAACTCAATAGAAATGAACTCCTCGGGTATAATAAAAGAGAAAAGAAGGTTGAAAGACTGCCATTTGCCATAACAGCACTGTAGCGACTTCCTTCCTGTGCTGCTGTCAGTCCTGTCAGTATGAAGGATGAATACAGCACTTAATTATGTTAGTCACAGCACAACTAAATACGTTTACTGTATTTTAGGGACACTACGTTGCAAGCTTGCCTATTTTTAAATCTCTTACTTACGAGTCTGTGCTTAGTTTAGAAAAAGGTATATGAACTTGAGTTGGGTTTTTAGGCAAGCTTCACACCAGAGAGTGAGAGACACCGCTGGTCCGTCATCCAAACCTGTGTTGTGTACTTGACCAAAAACATTCTTGACAACATGGCTACCTATAGGAAATACAGTGGGATATGCATTTATTAGCTGATGTTTACTAACTATACTAACATTGTTCTAAAATCAGTAACCACTGCTGTCAAAAAAAAGAGGTTTCCTTGTTTTCTCAACGTCATGAGAAACAGACAACGTTTAAATGCGTGTTATGATTATAGTGCGTAACCTTATTAACGCGTTTAGAACTACTGACCCCCTAAAAGCCAAATGGTTATTTTTTATTTTATATTATTAAACTCTGGCCTCGCAATTGTTACAGGATGATAATACCATCAACATGCCTTTTCTACGTTAATTCAGTTTTAAACAATGTGCACTTACCTTCTGGTAAATCTTCAATACACTCGAAAGTAATTTCAAACTGGAAAGGATTTAAAAAGGGAGATGGGTTATCCAACACTGCTACATTGTTCACCTGAACCTTTGCCATATTTTTGCAATCCAAGACTACAGTGTGGAGCCAGCGCAACAGAACACGGCGCGTCTGCCACGACACAACTCTTTATTACGCACTATTATTTAAATTACAACCAATATTCTAAGCTGGCTCTTTAACTATTTGATGTCAGTAACGGCGTGATGCCCATCTTTGCTGCCTGCTCTCTGTCCCTAACATTGGTTTCCATTGTCAGATGATTGGCTCCATAGCTGAGCCGTTAGCTCAGTGGGAAGGCGGAGGAACCATAGGATTTGGATCTATTGCAAATTGGTAACCTTTGTAGGAGCGCCACCTCCTGTTTTTATTTGATAGAGAAACACAAGAACTTGAACTGTAATGTAAATACAGTATTGATTATTATTATTATTATTATTATTATTATTTTTTTTTTTTTTTTTTTTTTTTTTTTTGTATTTATTTTATTTATTTTATTTATTTATTTATTTATTTTTACTTTTTTTAATTTACTGGTGGTATACCAGATATTATTCCCCTCCCCATATGACTTATATTTGATTGTATTTTAGAAATATAAGTAAATAATTATAAACAAATAAAACATATAAAACAAATAGCTCTCAATCAGCGGAAGTACTGTAAAAATGTAGGCTACAAATGCAAATACGATTATACAATGTTATAATGTAAGGCAAACACAAATACATGTGATACGTTTAGAGACATACAGTACATAACTATTCATAACAAATGTCATTTTTATACTTTTATGGATGTAGCTGAAAATATATTTCAATAATACTATTTGTTATGTATGGCCAAAAAATAAATTCCCATAAAAATAGAAGGAGATTTCTGTAGTTTTTATACGCTCTACATGAACATACTATGTTGCAACATTTGTAGGAATGTTAAATATATTTGCAATTAAGGGGTTAATCATTACAGACATATGATTACACCCACCATTTGAGTTAATGACGCTTTTTAAAAAGTGTATTAACAGCTGCTTCAAATGAGTGCCCATGTGTATGAAGAGGAGTGGTCAACGGTTTCTTTGGTCATTATAAATCAATCTACTGCAGTGACGTTTTTTTTTTTGTTCTCTCAAAACTTACAAGCTTGTTGTTATGCAATGACGCAACAATAATGTTTTGAAATCAAATGAATATGTGTGTGTGTGTGTGTGTGTGTGTGTGTGTGTGAGTGTGTTAATTTGTATAAAAAGATTTATATTTATGGAAGTTGCATTTACATTATGCGAAGTTTAACCAAAAATGTATTGATTATATTAGTTTTGTTGTCATTTTTATGAGTTATTTATATGATGAATATTTTAATATTATATATGTTTATTCAATTAAACACATTTGGATGATGATGAAGAAGTAGCATGATTTTTCATAATCTCGCCATTTCAGTTTAGCTTTTAATGTCTTTGTTTATTACAAAAAGATGACAAAATTAAATTGGTATTTATGATGTGCTTGTACTTTTCATGATTTCCATTACACGAGAGTAGCTTTTAAAACTTCATGCTGATTTGAACTCGGCTCTCGCCAAGATAAGCACCAACTAAGACGTAGCTTTACAGTAAACTAATGTGATCCATCTGCGTCTCCATCCATTTGCGTTTCCTTCCATCTGATGATGTAGATATCCTTCTGTCTGGTGTCAATGGCTGAAGTGTAATGCTGGCTCCAGTGATCAGCTTATTTTCCTCCCCAGCGCATCAGCGCACACAACGGCTGTGATGCTGGCTCCGGGGATCAGCCACAGTGCGGTCTCCCCAGCACATCAGCATGACAACCGTTTGGATTGAGCTAAGTAGGGTACATCTCTGGGGTCTTCAAGTGGGCACCTTCCATTCTCGGTGTTTCGTCGACTAGCTCACTACACCTCAAGAGGGCTTGACGGTGATTCTGGCATCCCAGCATCACCCCCCTCCATCCCCCACTCAACTCAACCCAGCTTACTTACCCGTACATCAGCGTTTCTTTCTTTCTATTGTGCTTGAGATCCCCAACCAGATTCTTTCCGTCTCAACCACAGCCAGTTGCTGCGCCTCTGTGCTGCTTCAGATAAGTTCTTCACTGTGCAACGCAACTCTTGGCCACTGAATCCAACGTCTCTGAGAAACCGAGTTGTAGAGTGGGCCACAAATCCTCGACAACCCACCTCCACTGGATAAACCTGGACTCTCCATCCTCGCTGTTCCGCTTCAGCGGCTAGTTGACCATACTGCAGTTTCTTCCTCTCATACGCCTCATCTACAGCATCCTCCCATGGCACTGTTAACTCTACCAGGTGAACAAGGCATGCTGATCCAGACCACAAGACAATATCTGGTCAAGATTAGTGGTAGCAATCTTAGGTGGAAAAATAAGCCGTTGACCAACATCTGCCAGCATTTTCCAGTCTCTAGCAGCTTCTAGTTGTCCTGGGCGAGGCTTGGTTTTAACACCTTTTCTTGGCGGTTGCTCTCCTGGGTGGAGGAAAGTTGTCTTTTGTTTGTAATGTTTTGATGGAACTGGTGGCAACTTATTGGTCATGTTACACTTGTCTTCCAATGCTAAGGCCAAACATCTCAGCACCTGGTCATGGCGCCAAGTAAACCGTCCTTGGCTAAGACCCACCTTACATCCTATCAAAATGTGCCTTAATGTTGCAGGTGATGAACACAAAGGACATGAGGGATCCTCTCCTACCCAGAGGTTTAGGTTCTGTGGTGATGAGGAAACAGATCCTGCTCTGTTCCACTGTTCATAGGTCTTGCCAGCAGATCTTGTATTGTTCCACACTCCCACCTTAATTAAATTACTGGAAGAAGAAATTCAGTGCTTTTCTTAAATCAGACCTGAGAAAAGTTAGCGATTGGCCATTGTGTGACTGTGTGACTGTTTTCAAGAAAAGTGTAAGAAATGTTTGTTTGTATTATACTCTTTTTCCTATAAAGCTTCCAATATATATATATATATATATATATATATATATATATATATATATTTATATTTATGTTGTTCATATTCCAATCATAAATATAGACTGCATGATATAAGTATGTACATTTAAATAATTTTCTAAAACCATTATTTATTTATTGCGGTTTTTTTTTTAGATTTACTACATATTTACAGTATCATCATGCATCTGCTTCGTACTCAAAAAGAAAAAAAAGGTAATGTAGATACACAAAAATGGGAATAATTGATTTTAAAAAATCAATTATATCAGGATATTTCAGACTACAAGTCTTTCTTCAGCTGGATGGAAAAAGTAGTGCTGTAAACAAGTTGTCTTTCAAAATAAAAATTCAGGAGGATGATGACATGATGACTTCAGAATAGAATGTTAGTTCCAAGAGCTTCCAAAGTGCCTAATTGTGGTGGCGGTAAGAATCCAAGTGTACAGCTTCCATCATCCAAAACAGACGACTCTTTTATTAGCAGATGGAATAAACAGCACACATCCAAGCTGGCACGCAATTCTCTTATAGCCCCGGGCTCTTCAAAGGTGCAACATTCATGCAAATTAGGCAGTAGTCCAGTTCGGATCTAGTGTAATAGAAAGACTCAATCAGGGTGCTTCCGTCACACCCCCACCCTTGTTTCCCACCAGCCAAACCCTGCGGTCCCCGCGGTGCTTTTCCGATGCGATGCAAAGTCAACACAGGTGCAGAGTGGAGAAGTATAGCTGCAGAGTGGAGAAGCACAGCTCTGCCCACAGTCTGGAGTCGGCCGCGGGAAAAGCAGTGTGCACCGTCAAGCCGGTCCTGCATTCCTGTATTCCGGACCGGGGACATCCTCCAGTGTCTGGCTGGTGGCCAAACAACAGCTCAGCCAGGGTCTGGAGCTCCCGGACAAGCATCAGTAGCACTGTGGTACAGATGGTAGATTCCTGGACAGCAGTGCGGCAAGTCAGCAGGATCAGCGGCAGCAGCAGTGGCTATGGCGAGCCGGACGGAGAGGGTCCGGTTGAATCTCTCCACCAGCCCCTCACTCTGGGGGTGCAGCGGTGTGGTGCATGTCTTACAAATCCCTAGTCTGCAACACATCTCAGTGAGGACCCTGCATTTGAAGTTGTGACCCTGGTCTGTGTGCAGCTATTGTAGAACCCTGAACTGGCAGAAGAACCCCTCCAGCAATGCTTCTGCTACAGTCTCTGCCTCCTGGTCTGGCAGAGCGGACACTTCAGGCCACTTTGTGAAGTAGTCCATGGTCACAAGGATGAATTGGTTCCCCCGATCAAAGCGAGGGAAGGGGCCTAGGATGTCAACCCCCCATGCGCTCCATGGAGCCCCCAACTGGAAAGTGCTGTAACAGGGTGTGGGACCTACCCAGAGGTCCCTTTCATGCTAGACACTCCTCACAGTGCTGGCAGTTACGGAGGCTGCTAGCCGCCGTAACAATATAGATTATTATTTTATTTCTTATGTTCAATAGGCGATTCTGTATTATTTTATATAATGCTGTACCTGTCTCCTATATGTTTTATTTTGTTACAGTTTTGGCAAAATATACCATAAACAAGGCTGCTAGTTTTGCATGACAGGTTTCTTAATATTTATCTTCTCTATTTGCGATTTCAATGTTATCTTTACAAATATATTTTCCTACTTTACATGTGCTCTTACAGGTTTTAATGTCCTTTAACATGTCTATATTTCTGTATTAGTTAAATATTCATTAATAATATTTTCTCTGTTCCAGATCATGACA
This sequence comes from Acipenser ruthenus, assembly GCF_902713425.1. Lineage (NCBI taxonomy): Eukaryota > Metazoa > Chordata > Actinopteri > Acipenseriformes > Acipenseridae > Acipenser > Acipenser ruthenus. Next base: position 17,116,956 of record NC_081198.1, on the reverse strand, counting down.
TGAATGTGTATGCTTTTATTTAATTCATAACCTCAAAACATACATCTCTGAAACGGAGAACAAATGCTAGTTTTATCAATAGCTATAATTATTATGCTTGCGTAATTCTGCGAATATATTAGAAATAGAAAACAAAACGTCCAGTCCACCTACTGTATTAATATTGACCAAGGGCAATTTAAGTTATTTTTATTACAGTAACTTAATCACAAAGTATTCATGTGGCTGAGAAAGTGCAGCAGCTATTTTTATAACCTTGGACAGCTCACTCAAGATGACCATAAAACACAGATTGAAGGACCGTGTAAGAACTGTAAAACAATGTTTAGAAAAGCTCTATTAATGGCAGGAAACAATAAAAACCTAAACATGAGGGCTGTATAAGCCGTCATCAGTCACGACTCTAGTACCGCACGTCCATGGTATTGCCAACAGTGCTGGTAAACGAGTGTGTTGCTAAGTCTGCTGTTTGCACTAGAAACAGCAACTGTGATAACAAAAGCCGGGGTTGAAAAGTCCTTAAAATAAATACACATACCAAGCATTAACAGTTATTTTTTGTTTTAAATTGTATTTCGAAAAACAAATAATGATTTTGTTTAATAATGTGATTTGGATTAGGAGTAGTTGCTTTTCTTCCTATATAAAACAAATATTACAATTACGAACACCCCCTTTTTGAGAATGGTTCAAGCCCACTCTCAAAGTCCTAACATTCACATGTCTGTACAACGAAAAGAACCCAGCAGGAAGGTTGATTGGAGGAATTTCTATGTCACCATCAGCTGCATTCAAAAATAAATGAAACAACGTACCCTGTAACATTTATAAAATAAAAAAGAGATCTGCATTGTTTAGATTTAACCAAGGAAAGCTGTAAAACAAATATATTTTCCCTCAAGGATACTGGCTAATAACAGGTAACTCATTCTTTTTTTAACGTTATTATTATTATTATTTTTCTATAAACGGAGAGCTATGTTTTAACTATGTAATATATATATATAGAAATGTTGTGATTTTAAAGAAACTCAGCTTCTGGCTTCATTTATCGCTTTGTTTTGTATGTTTTTTTTTGCTGTGGGATACGTGGAAATGGATCAATTATCTGCATTACACGTTTATTTGGACATGTTATTAGAATATTGTGTTTGTGAAACGCTAATCATTAACAATAAACCATGCATTTCAATGCAGTGCCTTTCCGTGTGACCCACAATATGACAGTTTTCACAAGAGCTTTATTTATTTATGTTATCATCAACGCTAATGCTGTAGCTATCGCAATGCCAGTGTTTGCATGGGATTCACTCAGCATCACTGCTTCATGGCACACAAAGCAGGTACTGCTGTATTTCCGGGATGCAGACATATCGTATATACTGTATACACTTGCCAGCATTAGCTTTGCCTTAGGTATTTATATATCATTTGTGTTGTCCAGTTATTTTAAGTATTGCATAATGTGCCTACTCTTTACGTTCTCTAGTAAATTAAGTTTTGATTTCGTGGTTACACCAAACCAATCACTGCATTTTCCAGTTCATACTGTTATAACAAGCATTTACAATATTAGGAGATTAAATTAAACTTCAATACAATTTACCAAAAGTCACTACATTAAAGCAGGTGTGGTTCATTTTTAATCGTGACATTCTTTATAAAGGCAATTTATATAACGTCTAAAAATAATTTATAACTAAAGGAAAATAACAATGAAAAGAAAACATGCAAAAAGCACATGAACAAACAAAAAACCAACTAACCAACCAAAAAAAAACCAACAATATCTGATATGGATTGAGTGGAGTTAAACGTTAAATGCGTGCTATTTGATTTTCAGATTTGTAAGCAAGGGTATCTGGCCTTACTGAGTCACGTCTTCACGAGGGCCTAGTATATCAGTACTCGACTGATGTGATGGCCACTTGAACTGTGTGATGATACACCTTTTCATTGACATAGAGCGAAAGTGAAAAAAACGCGATGCGCTTTTTAAAAAATGTATTTCATGTTCCATGGGTGAAATTATGAACAACATGAAAATATTATCAATATTATCAAGTATTTACTGTACGCTTGCTTAGGTGATGCTGCTGGAACTCGGTAGGCTATTGTACTATATAGATTTGTGTAATTGCTTTGAAAACGGCAATACAGTTTTCATTACTACTTAATGGATTACAAACAGATGGGACTTGCTGTGGGGGTGGGGGTGCAGATAATGAGGAATAGACAAGTGTAGCATATGTCATAAAGGTTCAGACAGATGCTGTGTTTTTTACATCCATATATATATATATATATATATATATATATATATATATATATATATATATATATATATATATATATAATTTATTTCTTAGCATATATATGTATATATATATATATATATATGTATATATGTATATATGAGACTACTGTAGCATATATAGAAAAGTGATTTAAGTGAAGCATCCCTTTCTTGTTTATTTGCAAAGACTGCATTGTACTGTAATTATTTCTAAATACTAACTTGATCAGGTTATTATACTGTTGTTTTTTCCAATTCTTATAACCCTTTAAAATAATCTAAGTGCTTGAAAAACATTATTTGTTAATGTGTTTTCTTTGAGGAAAAAAGCCACAACATATTTATTAGACCAGGCAATTGTAAAATGAAAGTTATAAAAATACAAATATTTACTGGCACTTGCATCACTTTATGGACAATTGGTTGTCTTACAGGAAGACAACGGAACATCTCTGTGGCAGTGGCGCAGAGATCCTTTTTTTTAGCTTTAGATGACTGTCAGAAACACAACTATCAAAAATATCACGGTAATACATTATTGTTCCCACCCTAGTATGGTGTTTATACAGACTATTGTAGTGATGAATTGGTTCCTATATACAGTAATATGATAATAAAACTGTGTTGTGGTTGTGTTCTTTTACTGCTCCCTTTCTTGGTGGCCCACTTTGCAATGTAGATTGATTCACATAGGAATTACAACAGTATAGAGAAAAGCATGCATAATATAGTATTTCCACATTTAAACACATAAAAAAAAAACAAAAAAAAAAAACCTTGGATACTATTAGGAATAAAAAAAAACCACAGTTTATACCCACTCTTCAAACTTGCCATTGAAACCAATATCATATTTTATTTTCCCCAAAGCTTCTGCAGAATGTTTTGTGTTCCATAGTTTATTTGTTCCAGTTTAAAAGTATAATGAGCTCCAGGATGACACTTTAAAGAGTTTTACAGCTTCTTCTGGTAACTTTTCCAGAGGAGAGGAAGCCAGCCGTTTACTTTACTCCTGTAACTCGTTCTCAGCTCATTATTGGGGTTAGTAATGTCTGTAAATTACCATGTTGTTGCATTTGAATGTTTCTGTGACATGCTGACCCTTCAAAGGTGTTTTATACTTCCCTTTACTGATTTCATCTAAATGTTTGCATTCCAGTGATAAATAGGTTGAGGAACTCATCTTATAACCACAAGGCCCCTGACAGAGTTACACAATACAAGCAGGACACACACCTTACTTGAGCATCCTAAGCCAATGCAAGTAAAACATGAAAGCTGTCAACAACTTGAGTGAGCTAGGACTACTGATTGATACCCAATTCACACACTAAGATCAGCATGACCTCCAAAGTTGTCTGTTCTCCTCTGTTTGATCACAAACAACCAGGAACGCCTGCACTGTACTATATTATATATTCTTGTAACTTTCACTTCCAAGTCTCACCTTGGATGCATCATTAACTCATAATGATCTGCAGACCCAACATGAAACATTCATATTCCCAAAACCCAAATACAAACTTCCACACCAGAAAAACGAACAATACTTACTCCAACAATAATCATGTAAACAAGCCTTCAGCTAATTGGACTGTTCTATTCTGTGCCGTTTCCTGCCCTTCACCCTCCACAGCTCCATCAAAGACCATTGCCTTTCTCCTCTGTCCCCCCATGTCTGTCAGACCCTGCTGGTAATCCATATCCCCTTCCCTCCATTCTGTGACAGTACAGTCTCTGACTTCAACCCTTTTTGACTTTGACCACGTTACAGGTTAGGATAGGGGTGCTTACATACAGACCTGTCAGAATGCAGCTTTTTTCTTGAGTTAGAGAATTACACCCCCCAAAAAATCATTTTGTAAAAGGTGAACACAATCTACTGTAAGCCAGTACATCTGTGCCTATAACACAACAGGTACTCAGACAATAGAATATCTTCACTAGTCTGTTGACCATCAGTGGTTATAATTGTAGGTTGGCAAAAATTGTAAGCATGTGACCTTGTGACAGAAATCCTTTGGGCAGCATTGTATAAAACAGGACCAGTCTAAATCTGTAAAAACTGGAGTACAATTTGCCTGGCCGGAACTTGATTCCGTTGCCATTTTTAACAGCATACCACTTTAAAGAAACACTGTGACATTTCATATTTAAAGCATTACTGTGTGTGTTTTGCTGACTGTGTTCTTATTTGGTTAATAGAGTCATCAGTCAGTGTTGATCTCTGCATATAGACTCAAGTCCTCAGATTTCTGCTGCCTCTGGGTATTTCAGAAAAGTCATATGTTCAATGCAATCTCATGCAGGGGCTAAATTACATTGCTGCGTTATTCCTTGTGCTTTTTGGGTAGCATTGTGAACTCTGACATGCAACCATTTCTTCCTGTAATTGGATAATGATTATATATATACATTGCTCTTTTCGGTTGTACTGTTGCATGGATTTGTATGGAAGAAAAACCAACCTGCGCAGGGAGTTTGTAAAATACTGTGAATGGAGCAGAATAGTCAAAGACAAATTTCAACCAAATCTGCCGTTGATCATTTTAATAATTAGTCCTTGTACTGAAACGCAGCAGATACTGTACATCATTAGTAAAACCTACAAATTGGTGCATTGCTAGTCTTCCAAGATTCATTATAGTAGGTCAGGCTGAAAACATTGCAGGTCATTGCACACACTGTGATTGTGTTATAGCAGAATTACCCAGGGATATATCTTTTATCTTTTATTAAACAGAGCATGATCTTGAGACACACTGCTTTTAAATACAAAAATACACAAATACAAGCATCCATTAAACATTAAAATCATTTCCAAAGAATAATCTTTCCCGATGGACAAGAACCCTTCATACACCCTTCTTAAACCTAATCATCCTCTCATTTATATATGGTTAGTAATTAATAACATTAGTTCACAAACTTTTCCTTGGTGCAAAATGCAGACAGATTTTTCACAGACCACCATTAGTTTGGGATCAAAAATATGTTTACTACAAACTAAACCACTATACAACAAGTATTGAGAAATATTACATTTTGCACAAAATGTAATTGTACTAATGAGCAGTGGTATTTGCTGTACTACATTTCAGAATTGATAGCTAGCATCTGTACAGTAGGATGTTATTTGGAAGCACTAGTGTTGGTGAATGATGCAGGTGAATGATGAATTTGCTCACTGATGTGGTCCCTGAATCTCTGCGGTAACCCATCTCAGTATCGATGATAAAATGAACGTGTGCAAAAAAAATGTTAATGTTCTGTTACTTGGGTTAATTCTGTAACTCTCCAGAGCTGTTTCTTTGTCTTCATCTACAGCTATGGCCAAAAGCTTTGCATCACCTTATAGAATTAACACATTTTGCTTCATAAAGTCGAATAAAACCTGCTGAATAATGTTATGTTAACATATTGAATTACAAAAGCTTTGTAGCTTTCCCATATACTTAATGAAAAACTGACAAAAATGGTAAAATGTGACATTGTGAAATCTAACATGAAATACCGTACTACTATTATGGCTTCTGGTAGACTTTTGCAATATCTTTTTGTAGTTTCTTTTATAACATGATGTTAAATAAAAGCTTAGCATTATGTTCATATCGTTGTTTTTTTTAATTATGTCTCAGTCATAAAATTCAAAACATTTTGCCAGAGCTGTAGTGTCAATTGTCAGTAAAGATTGATATGGAATGCCAAATTATCATTAATTTATAGATATCTCTAAATGTTTTAAGAGATCTAAATCTAAATTAAGGCTGTCAAGCAATTAAAAAAATTAATCATTATTATTATTATTATTATTATTATTATTATTATAATGGCTGCAACGAAGGGTCAATTTTGACCTTCGAAGGTTCGAACCTTCGATGGTACTCATTTGCATAATTTACTGGTGACGTCACCATAGCTACTTTTTTATATTTGATTGAAAATCCTATTATTTTACAGGTAATCCATATAAATGGAATTAAACATTCACATGTAGTTTAAAAGATACGTTATATAGAACAGTAATCATGTTTTTATAATTTAAATAAAAATAAAAATACACATTGTTTATTTACACGTAATTCAGCCTGCTTGCATTTTATACAGTAAGCTTGCATTGCAGCAGCAACAACTGCAGCGGACAAAGCTTTAACAGTCACTGTTCCAAGCAGGTTATCAGTCACATTTTACTATTACTAAAAATATTGATAATTGATAATATGAACTCATGCTTGTTAAGTGACCCCAGAGATTGGTTATACCTCCATGATACGAGTCACTTGCACAGTTTGCATTCAACTTTTTTTTTTTGGTCGTCTGGGCATTTAACAAAAAAATCCCAAACAGCAGAGGGGTTTCGAGACATTTATTTCAGTACAGCTTACGCCTTACGCTATACAACGTTTTGCTGTCGAGATGGTGAATGATGAAATTAAAGGTTTGCCTCTGGATAACACGAGCTGGAGCGGGGAGGGGCATACGGTGCATGAAAATAAATATCACTTCAGAACTGGATTGTAGAACAAAGGCAGCCTGGAGCTGGGATGCCATTGACTTAAAGTTTTGAATTAACGTTCCATTGATCACTGGTCTATCCTAAGTGATGTGGACAGTTGCAATGATAGAGCAAAAGTTATATATAGTACTGATTGAACTTGTATCAATCTGTCTTCCAGGTACCGTTGGAAACAGTGAAACTGATTAAGCTTAGAAAGAAAAGAAATGCAGTAAACTCTCTAATCTTTTTTTTTCTTTCTCATCAGTACAGTTATTTCAGAAAAGGAAAAACATTCCAAAAAAGACAAGGGTCTATAAAATGGGGAGTTCCCCCCCATTGTGACGGCGATGGATGAAATATTTACTATGGAAGTTGTTTCATCTTTAATGCAAGGGGTATATTGCAGAAATGAACCTGGCTATTGCCACATTATGTTGTCCATGTGTATTGAATTCTGTGTAGCTCACTCTCCCTATTTAGTGTAGTTGTTTCTACTTGGCATCCATCCTGTTAATATCATCTTTTAATATTTATCATGTCTTATGATGCTACTATAAACAACAAAGTGAAGACTGAAATTGTTTAAGGCTGGTGCTCGCATTAAAAGAAATGGATGCAAAGTAGGAAACAATAAGAATGTTTCAATAGATAATTTCTGCAAATATAGTGAAAAGAAAACTAAAACTGAACAGTTGTAGAAATGCTGTTGCGAAGCCTGCTCTGCTGGTATTTAGGGAAAGCTTAGTGGAGGTACTGTAAACAAGTCCAGTGAGGGACATTGTTAATTTCTTAGCAGACACCCTTATCAAGGGCGACTTACAATTGTTACAAGATATCACATTATTTTCACATACAATTACATTATTTTTTTTACACATTATTTTTACATACAATTACCCTTTTATACAGTTTGGTTTTTACTGGCGCAATCTAGGTAAAGTACCTTGCTCAAGTGTACAACAGCAGTGTCCACTAACTGGGATTGAACCCACAACCCTCCGGTCAAGAGTCCAGAGCCCTAACCCTACACCACACTGCTGGCCTTGCTGAGTGGGGTGGTTATTAAGTTTAGAGCTGTACTTGCTGAGTGGGATGGTTATTAAGTTTAAACCAAGACACATTTTCTGTCTGTTAAATTACCTTTGATCTTGTTTTAAAAAAAAAAAAAAATTAAAAGAAAATATCCTCCTTGATCTGGAATATACAATCTGAGAGAGTTTTGAGGTTAAACCGACAATGCTTTTAAGGTCACCGCACACTTCAGGATAGGATGCTGCTTACAAGTGAATGTTATCAACAGTTACATCAAAAGTGAACTTCCAATTTACATACCACATATGCAGCTTTAGCATTGCACTTTTGTTTATTGGATATATGTTAAGCAGTGAGAATAACCTGAGCTCTTGGTTGATCATATTGGCTTTACTGTACAAATGGGGTAAATTTATGGTAGAGTGCCACTTAATGCTGATAATTAATTGTTCTTAAGTAATCAATTATCAAGGATTACAGTGGACATTGACTCAGGCAGACTAAGTAAAGATATTGGTTGTCTGTGATAAATTTAATTTGACATAAAATCAAAAAACCTTATTCCCTTTTGTTTTATATTTGCTTTCATCTGTAGCTACAACATTCGGGACAAGGAAACTCAAGCTGCACAGTATAGTGGTTAGACCAATCAAAATGCTGAACTTTGTGAGAGGAGTCAGGAGCCAGTGAAATGTTTCTGATTGAACAGGTTGAATTCAACTAGGCAATGTTTTGAATTCAGAAGACATTTTGATAGGAAGACCAGATGCATAACTGATGTAACACGAAAATAACGAAACTAATTAACGACAAGGGATATGTTAATAAAATATCATAATGTTGAAAAAGACATTACCGGAATACGTATAACAAAGCAGGAAGCTATGGAAAGTAGTGTGGTGTGTTTTAAACCAGCCTGTTCAGTAACACTTGCAGGTACTGTAAGATGTTGGGATACAGTAGTATCTTTTTTCTGTATTCAGTATTTGGAGCATTTGTGGGGTTCAGGAGATGGAGCAATGACTCCTCCCAATTAAACAAAATCCTGGGGTGAGTCTTATAGTTACAGGGGTCAACCTCATATTGCTCTTGATGTGTGGTATTGTGCTAATAAGATCATCGGGATTTATTAATTTGTTATTTATTTATTTATTTATTTATTTAAATAGTTTTGGTCATCCTGTGTTCACACTGTACTGTAAAGTAGCTTCAGTATGTTACTCTACCACGCTTCAGTATGTTACTCTATAGTATCAATTATATAACCCTGCCTCTATCCCCTCCCATAGAAAGAGTACTACTGCAGTACAATGTTCAGTTCAGCATTACTACGTATGTAGATTCCAGGCATTAAATACTGTATGTGTAGCAGCAACATTTGATAAAGCAAAAGGGTTTTATCCCACAAGGAATAAAAGCCTATTGCTGCTTTGGCCTCCCGGTATAGTAGCTGGCACAGCAGCCTTGGATGCAGCTGATCTTGATTTGATTCTGGGCCAAAAAAAAAGGAGGCCTAAGACATGGGCCTTAGGCCTCCTCATGGATTCTGAAGCTGCACATATTGATAACTCGGCTTCATGCACAGTTGCTGCCAGCTGCCCATTAAAAACACAGCTCTAAACGTTTTTTCTTATTTATTAAAGTGTAGACACTATGTTTCTGAACAACTGCTGTTTGTTACTGTATTGTAAACGTTTCAACAACCCTAGTTCATTTTTGTATTTTAAAGGATTTTATTTCCAAACTGTTCATTTATTATTTTCCAATTGAAGTTGCATAGTTTGTACAGAACATGTGTATGTAGTATTTGTGTCCAATGACATTATGAAATGTAGTGCCCAGCTTCAGCACCAACTCTGCCTCAGTAAAAGCTTACAGTAGTTAAATTTTGGTAGAGCTGTGAATACAATTTAATAAAAAATAAAAAAAAGCCTTGACTTTTCTCTCAGGACATACTGTAGTGGCTAAATAGTGACAAGAAAAAAAGCTTATTTGGCCCTGCTTAGTCACTGCATTTTAAATAGACTGTTACTGTAGCACTTGACCCTGAATTCAATTAGACTGACTTGACTTTTTACATTCTGTTCAGGGCACTAAAAAGCAAGAAGTGTAATAGAATGGTTTGATTTGCTAGTGCTTTATGTGTATAGATGTAAAAGGTAAAAGGATGGGTGGGGTATGAATGAACTAGCCTTTACCCTGTAGTGGCATAGGAAGAAGACACATGAGCCTTGTGTTCCTCCTGCTTATTGACCGGCAGTCTCAAACAGCGAGTCCAAGGATTGGATGGGACCTGATCTGCTTCCTATCACCGGCTCAGTTTCATTGAATTTTTCTGACTGATTTCTGAATAAAGCATAATCATTTCTAGTAACTATATACTCTATGTAAACATAAGCATATCCCAAACACTGTAGATTTTTAGTGACTATGGTACATTAGACTAGCACTACAAAACAGTCATTAGTTTGCATTATCTTTGGTGGTCTTAATTTACCAAATTAAGCAGATGTATATCTTACAGGGTGGCACAGTGATTAAATGCACTTAGTTGTGACATGGAGGCTACATTGCTACAGTACAGTGTCTCTTATTAACATAGTTTAATATTCCTGAAATATATCATTCATTATAGCACTTACTGTACAATGAAGGGCTAATACATATACAGTACCAAAATGGAAAGGAATCTTTCAAAGCGTTCGTAAAATTTGTAAATGCATTTAGATTTGTACACAGATTGATAAAAGCAAGGATTTCAAGAAAGCAGATTGGTGGGGATACCAGATGCTAATTCCGTGTTTTTTTTTTAGAAGCTGAATATTCTGTATTGGTTCTTAAAAAGATCTGAATAGTGTTTTTTTTTTTTTAAACAGTAGGCTAGACTGTAATTGTAACTCATGCACTAGTGTACTGTGTTTTTTTTAATAACATAAATGCAATTGTCAGCTGGAAAATTATTACCAAACTCATTTCACAGCCCACTAATTCCATCTCTAGTTTACCATTGGAACGTCGCTGCAGCTACAGCTGACACAAGGTTTACGAAATAGAAAATGTAAGGATGGGGTTATCAGTTATTTATAAAGGCAGGGTTACAATTTCTCACAGTTGTTAATGAGTTACCCTGCCGTCTCTTTTGCTAATCATGGCAGCTTCTGTCTCTCAACATGCTACTCTATTTATAGGCTACTGTATGCAGCCAGTTTGAATTACTTGTGCACTATTCTTTACTGCACAAGACAATCCACACCTGCTTCTACCAGATTAAAAACAATGTAAGTGTCATAAATACGATAAGGTCATTCATAGTTCTAAATGCTCAAAGCTTTCGTTATATGTTATCAGTGCTTAAAATGTTATTGGAGTGATGAATTGAGTGAAAATAACCTTGTCTCAGATATTTTTACCCAGCTCTGAATCTATTTTTCACATTGCCCAGAGAACACCCTTATGTGACCCTACTTTACAGATCCAATTTTGGAGAGAAATAAAGCTTAATAATAATAATAATAATAATAATAATAATAATAATAATACAATGTTACAGGATTTCAAGCGCTGTAGATAAGGATGCAGCTCATTGTGTTTGGCCAATGGCCAGGCAGCAGCTATGAGAAAAGCATAACATTTAAAATATGCAGCAGCCAGGCTTTTTGGAAAATGAAATTTTGCTCAAGGGGCAACTGTGCTTCAGGGAATGTCACCTGCTAGCCAGCTGTAATCCCAGCTTGGGATGCATCTCGTATATCCAGAGATTTGTCATTTTATTTTTTTTATCTGTTACAAAAGCTATACCACATACAGCACTGTAGAGCCTTAGTTTTATAAACATAGAGAACGAAGGATGTTCATAAGACTGATATCTGTAAATATTTTCAAAGGTTGAATGTGTCTGTACTATATTATAAAATGTTATACATCATAAACGTAAAGAAGAATAATAAGAAATCAGTCAACAAGACTGTTTAACTGATAAAATGAATGAAATTCACAGCGTGGCATCTTTACGTCTTTCATAAGAACCTTGTTTCTGGTTTTAAGGGGTGTTTGTACATGGGTGGTTCTACTGTACAATACTGTCAATATAGACATTTGTTCCCTTATAAAATTCTTCCAGAGTAAAATCATAGCAAAGTGTAATAAAGCATGGTGAAGCATAGGTAAGCATTGTCAAGCACAGAGAGGTATGGTAAAGCATGGTAAACTATGATACAAATACAAAATTACTGTGGCAAACTTAATAAGGGTTATGCAATAACTTACTTTCTCTGTATATGCTGTACAGACTTATTTATATTTCTGGCACACTGTACCATGTTGGAAACTGGGAATATCAGGGTTTCAATCTTTCCATGGAAGAAAATAAACTGTGCAAGTAACTATTTTGTTGCGTTTTTTGCACTAACACAATATATTTTTATCTATCTGCTCTGCAAGTTGAGGGATGGATGTGCATTGCGACAGTGTAGTATGTCTTCTGAACAGCTTTAGACAGGTTTTTAATAATTCAATATATTTCATATTGAAAGTGAGACATTGAGGCTGAAATAATGAACACATTTGCTCTTTGTATTTTATTACATTAAGATTATTCATGAGGATAATAATCTGAAGATTGCATACTGCATGTTTTTCAATTCAACTTTAATTGCGAGACATTTTATAACTGCTGCTTTGGATTTTTGAAGATACAGGCTTTTAGACTGCAGGAACAATAAGATTAAAAAACAACAGGTACTAATTGTCTTGGACTCTTTCAATAACTTACATTGAAATTGTTTTACAGTACAAACAATCTCAGTACATTTGTACTGTACTTCGTCCAGCTCTGTAGCTGTGTTTCCTTTTGAAATGTTTTTAAAAGTTCAGCTGTTAAAAAGCAGCATTCTTCTCTGAATTTAAAAGGCATAGGTTGAATTTTGTGCCAGAGCTAATTGAAGACGTGGTCTTTGCTACCAGCAAAGCAATATAGTGTGTGAGTGGGTGCAGTGCTGTGAAAGGAGCCACTCGGAGGTGAGACGTAAAACTGCCTGGTGGATCCTAATAGGTCCCGCTGCACCACACATGCCATAGAACAACAGTGACCATTAACCTCAGTGCACCCCTGCATAATAACAATCCTCTATACTGTAGAATCTAAAGACCAAGCAGTCACTGTTTATATTAGCAGTGCAGAGGGCTTTAATACGTTGAAAGGGTTAATTAAAATGTGTATTCACCAAAACAAACTAGCAAACAAACACTGAGTGTTTCAAATGCCACCTTGTGGACAAAATGTATACACTTTTTTTTCAGTTAATAGGATGAAACTGTGGACTGCAGTACTCAGAATTTAGAATTGTATACAGAAAATGTGAACACACGAATGTTTTGGCAACTGGGCATTCAAATAATAATAAAATGTATATATATTTTCTTAATAAATAATAATTAAAAAAAAACAACCTTGCAGCAACTTCACACTGCAGCTTCACAAACTACAGAGCTACCTGTGTGTGGTGGCACAAAGCCAAATGAACAGAGGCCCCCTTGTGGTGAGTTTTTTTTTTTTTTTTTGCAGCCTGTGTTATTGGAGGGGCCAGTATGTTCAGTATAACTGTTGAGGTAAAGTCCAACCTATGGTCTTGTCCATCATGATCCAAATGACTTGCATCTGGGAGATGTAGCTTTCACTACAGAATGCTGATTATTGTATATCACATAATCTGTCAGGGATTTATTTTACATGTTGTGTTTCTAGATTTTGTCCAGCCCTTGTACACAGTTATACAAATACTTATACAAACTCCTCCTCTTCAATTGTGTTTAACATTGACTGCAGAATATAATATCACTCCTGGGAACCTTAGGTGTCATCAACTCCAGCCCTGTCAGCTTCTCCTAGTATTTACACCACAAACTGGCTCATCTTTTATTCTAATTGTGACCTCATTTAAATAATGGGTACAGATCACACAGCTCTGTCAGCAGGGGACTGCTTTTGATGTGTTAGTTTTACACGCTGTGGTAAGCTTAGATTTATGTAGCCACTGTGTACACGATGAGATTAATTTTGTGAGCCTTGTGAAAATAGCCTGTTTTAATTTGCTTTTACTTGTATAGCACCACCGGAGGTCTCATTTTAAAATGTGATGTGATGGGTGTACGATTACAGAGAACGCATTCTCTGGTCCTGCAGCTGGGGGAATTCTGATTGTGTCTTTTCACCGAACACATCTGCAAGGGCCGCTTTACAGTGGTGGAGTGTGAAGAGTAATTAAGCACAATGAATATTAAGTGGAACTGACAGTGGCACTCCAGTGTTACCACATCCAAACTACTGTAATTATATAGTGGAGGTGAAAGTAAGCAGAAGACACAGAACCAGGAGTCGACAGCTGCTGAAAGATTGTTACACAGTGCTGTATTACAAAACTACACAGCCTAATGCTTAAACAAAGAAGATAACCCTCAGTACAATTCCAATATTGTATTTTGAGTTATATTTCAGAAGCAAAACGTCTATTGTACATAGTTTAAGAATGCTTTTGCCTTTCAAGCATATTCAAAAATAAATATTTCTCTAATTAGGGCAGATAGATACCTGTTTTAATTTTTCTTAGAATGTGCAACAGTAATAGCGCTTTGTGATGGTGGTCCACTATGAAAGGCGCTATATAAAATAAAGAGTGATTGATTGATAATAATGTAAAACTGAATGTAAAATGAAACATGACTGTGAGACACTATGCTACTACTGTATATATACAAGTACAATAGCGGGAAAACAACAGTATTCATTAGTTATGGAAATAGAACAGAAACGGGTAATCTTTTTAGGCAGTGGAAGAAAATAACCTTTACAAACCTTTTGAGGATTCATAACCCACACAGTAAAGCAATCTTATATATATATATATATATATATATATATATATATATATATATATATATATATATATATAAGATATTTAAATGAATTGCACCTATAAAAAATACCATTGTAAAAGCATAGCAAAGGTAGGAAATCCTAGCACAGTAAAACACATGATAAATGCAGAGAAACCATACTAAATGGATAGTAGATAAGACTGCAAGGTGTAGAAACTGTGAAATTGGTAAGAAGACTGTAGTTTAGGTAAGAGTTGATTTTTAAAAAACTGCACAGTAGCAGATCCTTTTGTGACCGACGGAACATGCAGTGGAATGAGATCCCGAGATGCAGAAACACAGTGGAGGTAATGGTGAGGTAGATTGGAGTGGTAACCCCTGCACAAGACTGCACTATGAAAACAATGTGGAGGTTAATACAAGTGCTCCATTGCACATGTGCTCATATTTGACAGCTCTGCAGTTAGAAAAAAATGACTGGCCATTAACAAAAGCTCATTTCTGTGAAACGGCGCACATCAGATTGGTGTTGCAATCTCTTGGGAGCACAGATCGAATATTCATCCCGAATGAACAGATTGCTCTTGGTAGCCTGAAGCAAAATTTTAACTCTGCAGTGTGGAATCAACTTTAATAAGGACTGGCGATGCTTGGATATAGTGTAACCCTACTGTGTATGTGTATTTTATTTCCCATATAAACAGCAACATTATTCTCCCTTCTAGAGCCTGGAGATTATACATGCCGCAATGGTGTTAAAAAGCAATTAAGATAAAAAAGATCTGTGGATGCCTGCCCAGAATCCAGAGAGCCTGGCAGAAAATTCAGACCGTGTCATCAAATCTTCAAAGTGTGCAATGCCCTCTTTTCGTAATGATGGAGGTAAGTGCTGAAGCAGACATTTTGAACTAGCATGGAAGTGGTATTGTAGCTTTTCAGTAGATATATCTATCTATCTGGTACTGTCAGCCTAGAGTTAGAGACCCCAGGGTTTGAGTTACAGGCTAGACCAGCTGAAGAGCAGAGTCAGGACAGCGCAGGGGAGCTTTTACTGTTTGGGGATCACTATATGATACACTTTAGTGAAATTGATAAGAAAGATCTGTACAGAATGTGTGTGAAACACTTTAAAAACATTAAGGAACTTCCAGACACATGGCATAAAAAATTAAATGTAGAAGAGACCTTTGTTCCAGCCTGGAGGGCTCTGTATAAGCACCATTGCAGAAGCAAGTAGGAGACTTACAGTGGAGAGTGTTGCACACCGTTGTGGCCTAACTCTTTCCTTACTATTATCCAACAAGGGGGTTCTGATAAGTGTATTTTCTGCAATAGCAGAGAAACTGTAAGGACCCGTTTACTGTCTGCGGTTAACTTTTTCTCTTTTTTTTTTTTATAGTTGGGGTTATGTACTGCAAGGGGAAAAAGCATAGAGTGCCACTGACAATACACAATCTAATTGTATTTGGTTGCCTATTAAATACTGAATTGTCTTGAATTTGTAAATCATTTTTTTTTTATGTTTGTTTTTGTAAGTGAATAATATTTTGTTAATACAGTTTTAAAAAATATCTAAAAAAGTTAATGTAGCTATGCAAATATGAATTGATACAAAAAAAGCCTATTATATCAGGACATTCCAGACTACAAGTCCTTCTTAATCTGTATGGAAAAAGCAGTGCGTAAGCAAGCTGCAGTTATGAACAAGTTCCAGAGGACAATGACATGATGACTTCCAAGTAGAAGGTTAATTCCAAGAGGCTCCAAAGTGCCTAATTTAAAAAATAATTTGCATTCTTTTGGTTTCCTGGCTGTATTTGTCCCATAGTAAAATAATATATATATATATATATATATATATATATATATATATATATATATATATATATATATATATAGTATATATATATATATATATATATATATATATATATATATATATATAAAGTTCAAGAGCTGTGTCAATCAATACCACAGTGATACATTGCCTGCATATTGCTGTGCTCTTGTCTGCCAGTTAATTAAGGTGCAGTTATCTATAATGTACCAGTATTGTATTTCGGAGACCTTGGCTGTTTGTTAACCACTAATGCGTCCTTGTATTGTATGGTAATTAAAAACAAGAAAGACGTGATGACAACAAATCATTTTTTTCAGAAGATCACGGGACATCCCCCCTGCAGTCTGAATCCCCATTTCAAAGTAGTGGTAAAAGAAAAGTGAGACAGAAGAAGAAGAAGAAAGGGACTATCTCTGCAAATGTGGCTGGAACAAAATATGAAATAGGTAAGCAGTAATTCATGTTAACCAGTTGTTTAAGGTTGCTGTTTTTGACTATAGTAAATGTACCTAACAAAATAGTTCCATAACATTCCTCTATTCATTTTATAGGTCTCAGATGTGCAGTTTGAAAGAAACACATGCTATAACAAACATGTATTTTAATTTCAAAACATGATATCTGGTACTACACTAGGCTAAAGAAATCTCTGTTTACCGCCATGCTTTTAGACCGTCTTGTACTTCCTGCATCATTTCATCTGGAGAATGAAATGGTCCCCTCCCCTTCACTGGCTTCTTTCCTGTCAATAACCAATCAACTGCTTCCCCTGTTGACTGACATGCTATCAGCTTGTAACATGCTTTGACCCAGAAGACAATGCTGAGGTAAAATGATCCAAGTAAAGCGTGCAAGTGCAAATAGATAACCCAAGAATAAGGCATATTAACCGAGAGCTTCCTTTAACCTAAAGTAGTACCAGCGATCATGTTTTAAATTAAAATACATGTGTGCTATAACACGTGTTTCTTTTTAAACTGCACATTTGAGAGAGACCTGTGTAGCTAATGAAAGTGCAACATGTTTGCAATGACTTTGCAGTCATCTATAGCCGAAGTTTACAACTTTCTGATATTCAGTGGCGGTCACAAAAAGATTTCACCAACTGGAATCATAGTATAAGTTTCTGCTGTTTTAAAATTGCAAAAAATGAGTGCAGTTAATATAAAAATAAGACACTGGTATTGAGTACAGAAACTAGGAACCAGAACCATGTGCAAATATGCTGTGAATTTTGTTACTGGACAAAAAATAGAGGAGAACTTTGTATATAAAACACTAAAACAGACGTTTTGAATTCAACATTTACTCATATTTCCTTTAAATACCAATACAAAATCTTGTTTGTTTAGTTTTGTAATTGAACTATTCCCATGTCTAAATACTACTATATGCACAAACAGCGTTCACTGAATTGATTCTTATGTGTAAGTTGTGCATACAATAATACACAACACTGTACGGAAAAAAAGAATAAATCCATTAAATGTACAGTACAGGTACTGTATTTAAAACAAAATACCAAACAAAATGTAATCAAATAAAATGTTAATCGGTTGTATGAAAAATTGTATTTAAATTAAACTATTAATGTAAGCTCTTTGGATAACTTACCATCCTGGGTCCTTTTGAAATGAAAGGCCATGTACTGTCAGATTGTAGCCTATACAAAACAGCATACAGTCAAATTATCAATCTTAAAGGTTTCACCTGTTTTAAATTGAACATTGCAAAGTGGATTAACAAACTGGAGATGAGTGTTTTAGTCATGTGTTTTACTAATGAAACGTACACATATGGGTTATTCATTTTAAAATGTTTAGAAGCAACATGAGTACGACACCCTTTCAATGGCGTCCTATGGGGAACGGCATCACTTCTTGTTGTGCACCACAAAAAAAGTCTGTGTTTAATGGGACCAGGTAACTTTTAATGGTCGAACACACTGGCTTTGTTTCCTTCCCATTGACAAAAGCTAGAATTAGAAAGAGTGAAACAGATATTCATGTACTGCTTCCATATATTGCATTTTAAAACATGTTTGTGATGTGTGTTCAATATTACACCTACACAATGAATACCCAAACACAAAAGGTAATATCCAGAGAATAATTTCATTGGTTTTGTGAAATTCAGTTTTATTATTTTCTGGACTAAATAGAAAAGACCTACACTCAGGCCCAATTAGGATGTGCTATAACTGGCTTAATAAAATAATTCAAATAAATAACATTGGTGGGTTATGATTTCATTGCCATCTGCACATTCAGCATTCACTATAAATACATTTGGTGGGATATTTCTTTGGTGCTAAATTTGATGTATGTGTATACTAAAATAGGGCGGCACGGTGGCATAGTGGTTAGCGCTGCTGCCTCACAGCACCAGGGTCCTAGGTTTGAATCCGGCCTAGGGTACTGTCTGTGTGGAGTTTGCATGTTCTCCCTGTATTTGCGTGGGTTTTCTCCAGGTACTCCGGTTTTCTCCCACAGTCCAAAGACATGCTGTCCAGGTTGATTGGTCACTCTAAATTGCCCTCTGTGTGTGTGGTGCCCTGCAATGGACTGGCATCCTGTCCAGGGTGTAGTCTCGCCTTGCACCCTGTGTATGCCGGGAAAGCAGTTAATGATGATGGATGGATGGATGTATACTAAAATTCATTGGAGAGCAGAATTAATCTTTTGGCTTATTGTTTCAAAGTGAATCATATCTGCTTCAAAAATATTAATAGCTAGACTCATTGTCTAGGAATGTTGAGGTTACATAATTCTCATTGAATAATAAATAGCACTTTTAAAAGGGTCACAGGTACATTGGTCATCTAGCATTTAATGGAATGGGATTTTGAATAGGCATTACAGTAAATATACAGAGTACTTTGAAATGCTGAAATACAGTAATAACCCAGGGGAGTTATTACTGTGAAAATGCACCATTTTGCAGTTTAAATACCTCAAAGATAGAAGCCTTAATTTCAAGACAAATGTTGGACACCCCTGATGTCCCAGCAATGACAGGTATATGCTGGTCAGAACTGGTGGTTTACTGGTTTTCAGCCAGTTGTGCTGGTTCAAAAGATTTAGGGGTAGATGTACTAAAGTGTTGCGTCTGTCGCAATCATTGCAAACCACATGTAAACCGGAAGTGAAACGTGGCCAGGTTCCAATGTTGTAGGTACTGAAAAGGTTAAATTGTGTGTTATGCCTGTGTGTTATCCATTTGCCTGCCCTTAGCCTACATGCTATTATACATTGTTTGTACTAGAATTGTTGTTTTGCCTAATTTGTGAACTTAAGTGAGTTCAGGGCTGTTTATTACAACTTGAACAGTAGAATTTCCAAAGCTATTCCAACCAGTTTATATTTTATCCGTTCATGTTACTGGCATATTTCATAACCTGCACATGCATACACACTTAATAATTAGGGGTATTAGGTCAAATGAGTCTGTGCTTGTTTTTCTTTTGTGCAGTTCGTGTAGTTATAGATGAGATGGTGTTTATGAAAACCCGAGATGAAGATGACACAGCTAATCTCATCTGGAACGACTCTGCGGTACAGCATGAGAAAATCGCTGAGCTCAGGAACTATCAGGTATATTACATGTGTTTCTATTTGTATTCCCTCCTGCAATAATTGCAGTATATCTCATTTAGACCAGGCTGTACACCATCATCCGTTTAAGGAAATGTGTTGAGCATTAAGTTTGGGGTTTCTCAAAATCCTTTTTTTCAGTTTGATTTTATATAGCGCTCTTCATGCAGAGCATCACAGGGGACTTTAGAATAAAAAGAAAAAAAAAGAAAGGAAAGGCATTGGGCAATCAGTCCAGCTCAAAAATAAGCTAACTCAAACAAATATGTTTTTAAATATGTTTTTAACTTCCAGGAACTACCAAAAATTCAGCATTCGCTGATCTCAAGAAAAACAATTGCAATAATCATTTTTATATTATTATTTACAGGAATTAAAAAAAAATTAAGAAAAAAGGTAGGATCAAAATCACAACCAAAAACTATACATAAAATATCGTGGTTATATATTTGTAATTTTATTTTAACAATTTCTAATACAAAAAACACCCGCTATCCTAAAATGTAAATTACCAGTATTAAAATACATAATGTATGAGGAATGTATCCTATGTGTAAAAATACATTCATGGCTTAAAAAAATAATACTAATAAGAAACTAAGTCAAGTAGACATACATTTTGGCTAGCAGCAGTGTACTTTACACACAGGTTTAACCTATGCATAGATACAGTGCCTTGCGAAAGTATTCGGCCCCCTTGAACTTTGTGACCTTTTGCCACATTTCAGGCTTCAAACATAAAGATATGAAACTGTAATTTTTTGTGAAGAATCAACAACAAGTGGGACACAATCATGAAGTGGAACAAAATTTATTGGATATTTAAAACTTTTTTAACAAATAAAAAACGGAAAAATTGGGCGTGCAAAATTATTCAGCCCCTTTACTTTCAGTGCAGCAAACTCTCTCCAGAAGTTCAGTGAGGATCTCTGAATGATCCAATGTTGACCTGAATGACTAATGATGATAAATAGAATCCACCTGTGTGTAATCAAGTCTCCGTATAAATGCACCTGCACTGTGATAGTCTCAGAGGTCCGTTTAAAGCGCAGAGAGCATCATGAAGAACAAGGAACACACCAGGCAGGTCCGAGATACTGTTGTGGAGAAGTTTAAAGCCGGATTTGGATACAAAAAGATTTCCCAAGCTTCAAACATCCCAAGGAGCACTGTGCAAGCGATAATATTGAAATGGAAGGAGTATCAGACCACTGCAAATCTACCAAGACCTGGCCATCCCTCTAAACTTTCAGCTCATACAAGGAGAAGACTGATCAGAGATGCAGCCAAGAGGCCCATGATCACTCTGGATGAACTGCAGAGATCTACAGCTGAGGTGGGAGACTCTGTCCATAGGACAACAATCAGTTGTATACTGCACAAATCTGGCCTTTATGGAAGAGTGGCAAGAAGAAAGCCATTTCTTAAAGATATCCATAAAAAGTGTCGTTTACAGTTTGCCACAAGCCACCTGGGAGACACACCAAACATGTGGAAGAAGGTGCTCTGGTCAGATGAAACCAAAATCGAACTTTTTGGCAACAATGCAAAACGTTATGTTTGGCGTAAAAGCAACACAGCTCATCACCCTGAACACACCATCCCCACTGTCAAACATGGTGGTGGCAGCATCATGGTTTGGGCCTGCTTTTCTTCAGCAGGGACAGGGAAGATGGTTAAAATTGATGGGAAGATGGATGGAGCCAAATACAGGACCATTCTAGAAGAAAACCTGATGGAGTCTGCAAAAGACCTGAGACTGGGACGGAGATTTGTCTTCCAACAAGACAATGATCCAAAACATAAAGCAAAATCTACAATGGAATGGTTCACAAATAAACATATCCAGGTGTTAGAATGGCCAAGTCAAAGTCCAGACCTGAATCCAATCGAGAATCTGTGGAAAGAACTGAAAACTGCTGTTCACAAATGCTCTCCATCCAACCTCACTGAGCTTGAGCTGTTTTGCAAGGAGGAATGGGCAAAAATTTCAGTCTCTCGATGTGCAAAACTGATAGAGACATACCCCAAGCGACTTACAGCTGTAATCGCAGCAAAAGGTGGCGCTACAAAGTATTAACTTAAGGGGGCTGAATAATTTTGCACGCCCAATTTTTCAGTTTTTTATTTGTTAAAAAAGTTTGAAATATCCAATAAATTTCGTTCCACTTCATGATTGTGTCCCACTTGTTGTTGATTCTTCACAAAAAATTACAGTTTCATATCTTTATGTTTGAAGCCTGAAATGTGGCAAAAGGTCGCAAAGTTCAAGGGGGCCGAATACTTTCGCAAGGCACTGTATCTTGTAACAATTGTAAGTCGCCTTGGATAAGGGCGTCTGCTAAGAAATAAATAATAATAATAATAAAATAATTAAACCAAATTGAAGTCCGAAGTGGCTTTAATTTTCAGGAAAAAAAAAAAAGTTTCTTACCTTTTTTTCCCCCTCTAAATCCACCACATGCTGTAATACTGTACAGAACTGGCAATACCAATTGCCATGTCCCACTTAGGTTTGACCCTGTACACGTAGGAACAGTAGTTTTCTTTCCTTCTTTTACCTGCTGTACTGACCGTCAGTGCATTTGAAGTTGCGGTTCCGTTAAGCTCTCTGATTGGAGCTTGCAAGTGTAAAACAAGGCAGCTACTTTCACCTGCACCCACCCACATCCGTATGTGATTGTAACTATATGAAAATGAAGGTTTAAGGACATTTTGTTTATGTTCAGGCACGTGAGAAGTAGTCAAGGTGGTGGCAAAAACGCAACAGCATTCATTTTGTTTCTATTAATGCTTGTATTACTTCCCTGTAAGGGGTGCTCTTTGTTCCACTCATTGTCAACAGGCAAATTAAATGGCTCTCCTTTTCACTGTAAGAAGTGTGTGTTTTTTGTCTGGTTGCAGTAATGGATAGTTAAGTCCCAGCTGTTTCTAAAATAATCCTTTACTTTGAAAGTCAGACCCCATTGCAGACCTTAGGGACAGCTAATATATATAATCAACTGTGAAACTCAAGCATGTATGCCACATTTGGATTCTGTCCATTTTCATCGAGAAAAGCATTGTCAGCTCGAATATAGCTCCTCCTAGCTGTCAGTGTTAGGTCACTTCAGCTGGCAGATCGCTTGTCAGCCACCCTGTGTAAAATAGAAGGGAAAAATAACATAACAGCTAGAGACATTTCATTTTCTGTATATTACTTGCACATTTCAGCTCCCTCTTACTTTGTCCTTTGAGTTATTAATAACAAGTGACTAGTGAATTAACTGACTGTGACTGTGCTGCAGAGTAGTCTGAATCTGTATTAGTTATAAGGGAGTTTTCTTGTATTGCACTGACGTGCACTCAACACAGCAGCTTGTAAAGTAACACACGACAGGGCGTGCATCGTGTTGCATTAGCATACGTCTGTATGTTAATGCAACAAAACGCACAAGCCCTGGGGTGTTATCCCACTTATAAAACGGATGAAATAATAATAACAAAAAAGATATATCCTTCCACTTTCGAGAAAAAATAGTCCCTCAAACAAAGTTCTATTATTTGTTGTAAACATTAAACTGGAGGTTTTCAACGTTTCCATTTATTGTAATTAATTCAAATGAAAGAAGCCTCCGTGCTGGTCTCAGTCGCTTCGTAAACAGAGCTGACATAACCTTCAGTGTTAGTCTTGTTAGCGACCAAGCGTTTAAAAATGCCAATCATGTATTTTTGTTGATAATGAACAGATACAGAAAAGGAGGCAAAGACAACTTTCACTATCCACGCTTTACTACCGCTGATCTGGAGAAGCTAATACAAAAATACATGATTGGCATTTTTGAATGCTTGGTCACTAACACTGGCTATCAATGCGGTTTATGTCAGCACTGTTTATGGAGCGATTGAGACCAGCACGGAGGCTAACATAACACAATTGAGTACTCTTGACTAGCTGAATTACGCATCAAAGCATAGAATTATCGTAGCAGACCTTTTAGATTTTCAAGACAAACTGTTTTTAAGTCGATTACCATTTCTTTATGTTTCATCAAATCAATAAAAACAACAGCTGCCCTTTCCTTAAGCTGTTGACTTGTTAAATCTCTGTGTCTCTTTTGCTTTTTTTTTTCCAACAGAGGTTTTGCTTCTTGTAATTCTATGCACTTGTACACTGTCATGCCTCCGAAAAGATAAAATGTGACGAAAGGAATGTCACTCATTTTTAACAATGTGTATTTTTAATGTGAGTTTTATATGTTGTGGATTGATAATGTATTAATTGAACTGTGCTTCGGCAAAAATTAATTCTGCCGTGCATGTTAAAAAATTCTCAACTGCTTTAGTGCAACAGTAATTTATTTTTCTGTTCAATCATCTATGTAAGTGTGTTTCTCTGGGTGATTTATGTGCATCCCAAAATAGATGAACATTATTGAGGCCTACTAAGACAACTCATACCCAGACTAGTATTCATTGAGGCCCTGTAGAGTGGCCTCCTCAAACACCAGACTTGATGGCCACCTGGGGCGACCTGAGTATTGTATATAAAAAAAAAATTAGAACATTGCCGAATTACAAGATACAATTGGGACTGAATATGCCAAAAGCACACACGACATTCAGGACATAGCTAACTGGCAGGAAAGAATTACCATCTGCCAGGTCATTAATCATGTGGTGCATTCTTTCTCAATCAACCCTGTACATTTTGTTTATTTTGTTTGAGGAACTTGCCTTCTGTGGGACACACATGCTGGGTTTATCCATGCTTTCCTCTGCAAGATTTGCTGTCAAACTGCCTTCCGCAATAGCCTAATTATAGACCTGTTTTGTCTCATTTTCTCAAAGAAACAAATAATTCCACAGCAATTCACTCATCTATCACGGTGTAAAATTGCAGTAGCTGTGATGCAGAACCAATTATGATACACCCACGATGCTGAGATTTATCTTTTTATTTTTAATTAAAAAGATGTGGTAAACTAAATGAAGGTTAGAAAGGTCTTGTGTTCATCTTTTATTTTAAGCTCTAATTGGCCCGACATTTGAATATAAGCGGTACAAAAACATTTCATTTCCCGTAATAAAAACATTTCAGCAAGGTAAGTCAAGCAATATTCATATCTTTTCTTGTAAAACAGAGAATTAACCATTTTCCGGGAATGGGAGAAATCTGCCGTAAAGACTGCCTAGCAAGAAACATGGCCAAGTAAGTATTTTCTTTAACTTAATACGAAACATATGCTATAAACCTTCAGGGGTTTAAATTGTTGTTGAAGGTATGTGAGCATTCCTCAATTCCTTCAGGGTTGATATTAGCAGCATAGTCTGTTCTCCAGAATGGCCCTTACATAGAGTCATCAGAAAACTGTTAGATTTATTATTAAAAAGCAAGAAGACATCAGATTCTGACATTTCCCATTACAAAACAGACATGTGCAAAGAAAGGTAGGACAACAGGACCATTAATCGATCAATAAATGTTTAATTGAGGCTCGCAAAATAAAAACCACGCCGATCAAAAATTTAAAACTATTAATTGTTGCATCTGTGCTAAATACCAGTAATGCTTGTAATATTAGATACATAAGCTACCAACTAATCATCTCCTATCAACACCAGTTCGGCTGTCTTTCCCATTGTGACTGAAGCTGACAGTAAAGTCAGTCATATAGCCTATACATTACATTCCTTCACACAGCTTTTTAAAACGAAAGTGTGTACTGCATACCATAAATCATGCACTTATGTTGGGTAGAGTTTCTGGGTTTTCATATTGTGTTTATGTACCTATGCTTTGGTGTCCATTCTTGTATCTGCAGAATGATAAAGAGCCAGTCACAAGAATATGGCTTCATTCCCAAAACATGGATCTTTCCTGCTGAGTACACCCAGTTCCAGAACTACGTGAAGGAGCTGCGAAAGAAACGCAAGCAGAAGACATTTATTGTGAAGCCAGCCAACGGAGCAATGGGTCATGGGTAGGTCAGAAAAAAAAAAAACTATTAAGCATCTGTGCCTGGCTGTCACATGCAGTGAAAAATGGCTACATCTAAAAACATGAAGGACATTGCTCTTGGTGTGACACTTTGTAAATGATGTGGTTTATTGAGTGGATTGCAGAGGTACAGTAGTAGGCTTGTTTTTGAGATTTTCTACAGTATCAAGCCAAGGGAAGGGCACAGATACATTCAGTCCGTTTCATGTTTGTAATCATTATGATAAAGCTAATGATTACATATATAGATCAATTAGTAATACATTCATTCAAATTTCAAAAGTTACTGTGGGAGGGTGTGGGGTTCACCAAACACACGGGAGTCCTGTTTATTTGAGACCACCTCTCCGGCATCCAATTTTTATTTAAGGCACAAGAGGGCACCCTTGCACCGCAGACCAACAATACCAACAATGGTAAGGTTCTTTTAAAGACAGTTCAGATAGCACACGCAGGTACTGAAAATAACTTTCAAAAACAGAAGGCGAAAGAAAAAAGGAAAATAAAACACAGTAACAAAACTACAAATCAAAGGTGCTGCTTCCCACACTGTCCCGCAGCCTCTGCTATTCGGTGTGGCTCGAGTGTCTGTGACGCTTTGCTGTTCCCTCACTATCACTCACGGGGTTGCCCAGACTTCCCCAACTAAACTCACAACGTCCCATCTGGGTATGTAATAAAGCACTGCTACCTTCCTCAGCTGGGCATGCTTGCCCTTTTATCTCGTTCCAGCCACTGGCGTTCGTTTCGGTTTGTATTAATCCAAGTTTTGAATCCAGCTTCTGCTGTCGTTTCTCCTAGATGGGCAAGAGTGAAGGAACAGCAAAGTGTCAATTTTATTGGTCGATCGTCCCCCCCCAAGACCCGCCTCCCGACCACTCCGAGAGAGAGACGGGACACACCCTCACCCAACCTCTCTGTGTCATTGCATGATTGGCAGGCGGATCCCACGGGGCTCCCAACCCCTCCCCTGCAGGATCATGCCTGCGCCTAATAGCCAGCACAGGTCTCCCCTATCACGCATACTATACAGATATATACACATCAATTTTAATATACATAAACTTGTACTGTGATTCTTGAAATGTATTTTTGTTTACGACTGTAAGTCGCCCTGGATAAGGGCGTCTGCTAAGAAATAAATAATAATAAAAATAATAATAATAATAATAATAATAATACATTTACATCAGTGGCGGTTGGTTGTCAAAAAAATGGGGAGGCAGAAAAAAAGCAGAGGTCTTGGGGTCACCGTAAGCCACCAGCAGCAAAATAATCTTGTTATTCTATTCTGACTGACACTTTTCATACCTTCTTAACGTTTTGCCCCAGTTCAAAGCTGTTAAACTAATTTTCTCCAGCAGCCAGTAGAAAAAAGAAAACAGTAGTGCACCGTAATCTATTCTAATAAACTGAACTGTTGCACACTGCCAAGGTAGGTTTATTTTCTAAACAAAGTTGTTAAAGCAGGTGAAAATCAGACAAAAATCAAGCACACCCTATCAACTTAATTTGTTAAACTTAATAAATGGCCAACAAAATAATTAGATACCATTATGTACATACGAAATGTATCTATTTAATATAAAAGAAGATCTGGAGCAAGGTACATTACTCAGCTGTATCTTGAAACAAAGGTGACTGATGGAAAACCTCCTCCCAAAAGTAATTAGAAAAAACAAACAGAAACAGTAATTTTAATTATAATTTAATTATAATTAAAAACATTTATTGTAATTTAGAGTAAAAAAGAGTTGATGTAAAGATTTATATAAAAAAGAAAAAAAACCTTCCTGCTACTCCTACAGTGTCGTCTGTGTGACTGACAGCGGTGACAGAGAAGACACAGATCGAGAATTCTCCTCTTCTTTGGTGGATAAATAGTATTTTTCAGTAAAAAAAAAAAACTGTTTTATACACGCACACTAACCTGCCCCAGAAGTTGAAGTTTAACTTCACAACTGACATGGTCTCTCTGCTTTTTTTTTTTTAAAATTAAATTTAGTGGTCGCCAATTGTTTTTATTATTTTCTCCCCAATTTGGAATAGCCAATTATTTTTAGGCTCAGCTCACTGCTACCACCCCTGCGCTGACTTGGGAGGGCGAAGACGAACACACGCTGTCTTATGAAGTGTGTGCCGTCAGCCGACCGCTTCTTTTACACACTGCAGGCCCACCATGCAGCCACCTCAGAGCTAAAGCATCGGAGGACAACGCAGCTCTGGGCAAGACTACAGGGGTCGCTAGTGCGCGGTGAGGCAGCGCTTGGCCAATTGTGCGCCGCCCTCTGGGAACTCCTGTCCACGGTTGGCAGTGGAATAGCCTGGACTCGAACTGGCGACGTCCAGGCTACAGGGCGCATGCTGCACTCCACGCAGAGCGCCTTATAAAGCTCTAATTTGACCATGTGATCACAGTTACTGAAAAGTAAACAAGGCCATGCACCAGAATAAAACAATTACAAAATATATTGTGTTACTGCTGATGCGATGCGAAACGAAACAATGCAATTTCAATCAACACTCATAAATTAACGCATACTCTGTGCATTACAGTAGTGCTTCAGCAGGGGTCAGGAGGATGTGGGTGGTTCCTCCAATTAAAACCTGTGCTCAGATCACGCAATCTGCTAGTGCGAGTACTGTTTCAGACAGACAGGAGGTCGCAATCGGAGGCATTGCCTCCTCTGATTTAAAAAAAAAAAAAAAAAAAAAAACCTCTCTGGGCTCCTCCAATTAAAACCCATGCTCAGATTAAGTGATCTGCTACTACTGTGTTTAATGGGAGATAGGAGTTTGCCATGGAGGCAGAGCCTCCCTTCATAAAAAAAACCCTGCACCTCCAGGACCAGAACACCATCTGCCACTGCTAGTACACTAAGTGCGTCTCTCAACAGCCAACATTGCTGATAATTTAGGAATGTTGAATCTAGGGTTAAAATGTATTTTTTTGTAATAATTGTATTTTATTTTATTGAACATCATATATATATATATATATATATATATATATATATATATATATATATATATATATATATATATATATATATATATATATTGTAACCCGTCCGGCACTCACGGTCGTTCGTTTGCCCCTTTCAAAGCAGACCCAGGACACAGGAAATGGAGCGGTTGCACTATTTTTAATAAACACAAAAATAAACACAAACACAAAACAAAACCTAACTCTGTTTTGGAGCACTTACTACACAGGTTATTCCCCTGACTGACTTGCAGGACGGCTAAGCTGTTTACCTGTCACCACAAACAAAACACTAACACAGCACTTACTTCATACATGACTGCTCGGAAGCAGAGCACTTCTTTTCTGCTTCCTTCTACTCAGCAGCCCCGTGCAGACTGACTGCACATCTTAAATACCCCTGCACCTAGTACTAATTGATAGTAACTACTAGGTGCGGGTGATAATTAAACAAATAAAACAATTAATTTAAACAAAATGTGCATTCGCAATTGTTTTTGGCAGGGAAGATCTTAACCCCCCTCCCTGCCGTGTTACAATATATATATATATATATATATATATATATATATATATATATATATATATATATATATATATATATATATAATTTGCAAAAAGAGCCAGCTGCCCATATATATATATATATTATTATTTTTTAAGAGCATAGTTTAGAGTTTAAAAGCAAGTATGTTTTTACTATTGGCCCATAATAGCAATTTTTTTCTGAAATCAAAAAACACTAAATACAAACTACAGTCAAAATACCCACTATAGCCTTTAAGCCTAAATAAATTACAATGCATTGCTATATTATGGCTTGTGACAGGATGCGAGTGACGTGGTGCAATAAATACAATGTCCAAACCAGATTCTCCCAAAATGTCTGTGATTTATTTAATAAAGTTTAAGAAACAAAATAACAAAAATAACAAAAGAAAAACACTCCTAATCCACGATCCTCCGTGCACGAAAACTGTGCTCTGTAATTCCAGGGATTGTGGTGAGTGGTTGGTGCCGTGCTGTGAGGGAAGTGCTCCGGGGATTGTGCTGGCTCAGTGGCTGCAGCCCCTCGCTCCTACTCCTCCGCTGTAAAGACAAACACAGACAGCACGTAACACAAAACAAAATGAGAACAGCTCCAGCTGGTGGCTCATTTCTCTCAGCGCAAAAGCCCAGGTAATGACATAGCTGCTTCCCCTTTGTACCCAGCAAACTCCTCCCTGCAGTCAACGCGTCGCCATGGTTTCTCCAATAGAGGGCTGCCCCGCAGTTGACTGCAATGGAATCGTCCGGAGTACTTGCAGCTACGCGCCCCTCCTAATATGGTCACCTTCCGGTTTCCACCTACCACCGAGGTGGCAAATCTAGAAGGCGGTATACCCTCACCTTTACACAGTACCCTTTCTAGTTGGGAGGGAGATTTACAGCATTGATCCTTTCTCTCTTTATCACATGGCTGTTGACAGCCATAATATAGCAATATATGACAGCCATAATGTGGATTTTAAAATGAAAATTACACTAAAAAAGTGTCTGTAATCATAATAACTAGGTGAATGAACAGAGAATCCATTTGAGGTCAATATGTAATAGGCTTAGTATTGGGTTTCATGGGAGTGACATTTAAATATCTTCAGCTGGGATGCACAAGTCCCCTGTGATAGTTATTATTACCTTCTAAAACAGTTGTCTTAAGCATATTTGAAATACTCAGTTCCAAGTATTAGGTTTCATGCTCATAAGTAATTTATGTTCAATTAGAAAAGCAGTTGAAGCTTACAAGTTATTGTTTGGAGTTGTATAGGTAATTGTAGACAAGGAGGCTAGTTAGAAAGTGTGGGGCATGGAGACAGCAACTCAGGCAGAGCCACTTTAAAAAGGTAAACCTGGGATTTGGTTACCTGATCGCAGTACATTTGAAGAATAAGTATGTCTCATCAATCATCTGTGGTCATTTACTGCTAATTCAACCAGTTCTTTTAGAGGTACCGCTGCCTTACACCATCACAATTTTCTTCCCCTGCTTTTCGAAGTAGTGAAAAATAAACCTAGTAAAATCTAAGACAAACGATTCAACAATAAGTCTTTATCAATGTCTAAATGCGTTATCATTTTATATCATTTTTACAGAATGGAACTAAACTACAGGCACTTTGATTCCATATCGTGGCCATCATTTGTCTAAATGTTGAGATTACATTAATTAAAGCAGAATGCTGTATTTTCACTGGAGAACACAACATTCTTACTGGGTGGTATCTTTTAATTCAGTTAGGAGTTATCTTTTTTCCTCTGCAGCTGAATACATGTCTTATCACTGTGTGTGGAGTGTAAGTTAGGCTCGAGGAATGTAACATGTATATGTTTTATTTTTCATACAGGATCTCGTTAATAAGAAACTGTGAGAAGCTTCCAGCTCAGGACCATTTCATTGTCCAGGAATACCTCGATAAGCCGTTTCTAATGGAGGGTTACAAGTTCGACTTGAGGATTTACATACTGGTCACGTCATGTGACCCATTACGCATCTTCTTATACAATGACGGGCTTGTGAGAATGGGTACTGAGAAGTACCATCCACCAAGCGATACCAACTTGGTAAGGAAAATCCAAGCCAGATGTCTCATTCTTCCCAAGGGCTGTCTGGTATGGTGTTAACTGTTCTCAAAGTAGGTTATTTTACATGCTTACTGACACTTGAGAGTGATGAGAGGCTTAACACAAGATTAATGAAGTGTCAGTAATGCTCTGCATAACAATAGGAAAGACCAGATGAGAAAAGAGTATGAATTCAGTAAGTGTGGGGCCTACTGAATTAAACATCAGCTTTTGTTCCATATGAGTAAGAAGAGATAGCGTACTGTAGTGAGCGGTTTATTTTATATGTACAGGAGATATACATATTTTTACTGAAGTCTGTTTTTAAAAACAGAGAAACAAAAAAAAACATTTATAAACAACAGACACCCCATGAAAATACTAAAGATATAGACAAAGCATTCTAGATTTAGGAGGAAAAAGTACTGCATGAAAAAGCTTTTAATCTATATTTAAAAAATATAATTGTGCTGGCTTTCCTGATATCAAATGGGTTCTGAATACTTTAGATGGGGGGGGCATAGAAACTGAAAGCGCTTGCCCCATCCGGTTCTTTTCGGCTTTTTGGAATCCCCAGTAGATCAGCGTTCTGTGATCTCAGGGAATGTGTGGGAAGATAGGGAACCAGCAGGTCTTGAAGATTAGATGCCCCAAGACCACCAAGGGCCTTGTAGGTAGACAACACTTTAATGGGTTACACAATCTCTTACCAAAAATCTCATTGGCTGACGTTACATTGTTACTACTGGGAATGCTGTAGTTTATGTAATACAGAACCAACTTTAAATACTGTGGGCTCTATTTTAATGATCTAAAATACTCTTTTAAACCTGATGTCACAGAGGCTTTTCCATGGTATTTTTTTGTATTTAGTGATGTTAATAAAGGAGATAATAGATCAAGACTTGTGGGATTAAAGCCGACGTGATTTTTTATCTGCCACTGTTTAGAACGTTTAAATAGATCCCAGTAGCTGCATGTGTAAAATAATGTAATAAAGATAAGCTTTGCTTCATTTTTGTAGTAAGTGATGTTTTATAAAAACACTTTGTAAGTTTGTAATAGTAAAGTAAAAGCCAGTTTATAGACTGCTTAGTTATTGCTTAAACCCTTTTTTCACTCAGAGCCAGCTGTACATGCATCTGACCAACTATTCTGTGAATAAGCACAACGAGAACTTTGAGCGAGACGAAACAGCAGACAAAGGCAGCAAGCGCTCCATCAGCTGGTTCACAGAATTTCTACGAACCAACGATTATGATGTGTCCAAATTCTGGGGGGATGTCTCTGTGAGTATACCTCCAAGATGACAGGAGGTTTTTGTATTTATGTCTACAAATGGAAAAGTTACTTTATTTATCTAAACACTCAACCAGTTTTATCAATTACTAAATGTTTAACTGGATCCAAACTTGTATTCAATTAATCAAAATAGGCTTTAAATACAAGATAAGGTTTTGTGAATGGTGGACTATGTGTAACTTATTTTGGAAGTACTCGAAATGCAGGATCAGTAGTGCCAAAACTGCACTAAAATACAGAACAGAGGCGATAATTTGGATGCAAGTTAATACATTTACCGTTATCCTTTACACTCAGCTCTTTGAACTAGGGCAATTTCAATTATAAAAAGTCATTTACAATAAGCGACTGATAAATTTGTCCGGGACCATGCAGAAAATTTGTAGTATCAGGAAATTAATCTAATCTGAGGTCGTGGCTAGAATAGCTAAAGACCCCCTGTGGTCAGTACATGCCTGTCAATGCCTGCTCCTCTGCCATCAGAATGTGCTGTAACTGGCAGTGCAGGGCTGTCGCACAGGAAATCTGGGGGACCTTAGATAGCAGCCCGCTTGGTGATCAGGACACTATGGCACTATCAAAATATCAATGAATGTGTTTCATTGTTACAGTTTTCTAAGCTAAGTACAAAGGCATTCTGAGACTTAACAAATCAAACATTTTTCAAAAAAGCTTTCGCAGTTTACATACTATATATATATATATATATATATATATATATATATATATTTGAAGCATGACCACAATATGTTGCCACCAACTCTGTTAGCCCAAACCCCAGTCATGTTGAAAACTGAATTTTGTTTCTCATTAAAAAGCTAAATGAAAAAGTGTTTATTATACATTTTTATTAGACTTGAAACATGGCAAATTATGTTACGTGCACCTCCAAAAAGAATAGCCTTTACCTAAAAATAAAAATAATTTTAATAAAATGGTTAAGTAGTTATTTAAATTTAAATATTGCCTCTATATAGTTGTGTACTGACACGGATACCAGAGACGAAAAGAGCAGAGACTTGCATAACACTTGTCAGTGTTTTTTTTTTTGTAGTTTATTTTTTAATTCAATGTTTATTGCTTTGAAACAGGAGCTAGTTGTGAAGACGCTGATTGTAGCAGAGCCTCATGTTCTTCATGCATATCGTATGTGTCGACCTGGACAGCCTCCTGGAAGCGACAGTGTCTGCTTTGAGATCCTAGGTTTCGACATAATACTAGACCGAAAACTGAAACCTTGGCTCCTTGAGGTAAGATTTTTTAAAGTAAAAACAGGATAACATACTGTACTGATTATTCCACTTGCTGTACTACTTTAGTCAGCATTTAAAATAAAAAAAATAAAAAAATTAGTTTGGGCTGTTCACTTTTCTAGCTGCCATTTCAGTGTCATTGCCTCATAAGTATGATAATTCATACAGAGTATTGCTCCCATGGCTTTTCACTATAAATAACTCCTGCCTCAGTTTCTGAGGTCATTTATAATCTTGGGAAGAGGAATATAAACAGTGACAGAAATGAATGCCGAGAACATAGGTCAGAAGTAGCAAGTACATCAGAACTACAGTTAAATCCATTTTTTGAACAGCTCCATTTGCTGCTGTTGAAAGCCTGATTCCCAGATCTCTTAGCCTGGACTCAGCTGACCCACAAAGCAGCTGCAGTACTGTGTGCGGAGTACTTTAGAGTTACATGCTCATCATTTGGGTTTTTGAAAAGCTCCTGGTTAGAGGGAGTGTTTATGTACATTTAATTGGATCATTGTTTAATTCCTCACACACTCCTCGTAGTCCCCAGATGATTCTGCCTGATTCATTACTAGGATACAAAAGATATTTGACCTATACTGTATAATGGCATGCAATAGTCAAAGATAAGCATTTCTAAGTCCTTTTTGCATTTAGAACAGGGGTATTTGAGCCCAAGACAGTGTTTTCTGGCTCTTAAAGGCTAGGGCTCCAAATACAAAAGAGTGGATGGGTGGAAGTTTGATCTTAGATTTTTTTTTGTGCGGTCCCCGCTCTCACCTTCCATATCACATCAATTAAAATCAAAGGAATGTAATGTTACCATCAACCCTTTGGATAGATATTACAGTGAGGCTGAGGATGTTTGTTTGATGCAGTACATGTTGGCAGCTAGCAGAGATTAGTGTTCCTGTAAACACATTCGAAAAATGTATTTAAAAAACAAATCGCATACCAAATTTCAATATTTCCTGAAATAAAATGAAAGAAAATGAGTTTGACAGCACTGATTTATAGAACAAGAAACAAAGCTAAAAGTGTTCAATTATATTGAACTCTGAAGGAATATTTTTTTTATCTTGTTTATTACCATTCTGTAGGGTTAAACAATGCTTTGTAAAATGGGAATAAACAAGTAAACCCTGTCTAAAACAGCTGAAGAAGGGGCAAATAGGATTTTATTAATGGTTTAAAAATAGTCCACAACAAAACCATTTCATATGTATTTAAAAAGACAACACTTATTTCATACCATACTTTTGAACATTCCTGCGAGTTCTTTGTGTTAGTTTAGTTTAGAATGACCCACAGCAATTTGTATCTATTGGAGCTTTCACATTAGAAGCGACTCCCTAATTGCTCAGT
The DNA here is from genome assembly GCF_902713425.1 of Acipenser ruthenus. NCBI lineage: Eukaryota > Metazoa > Chordata > Actinopteri > Acipenseriformes > Acipenseridae > Acipenser > Acipenser ruthenus. Next base: position 17,081,343 of record NC_081198.1, on the reverse strand, counting down.
CCTCAGGGCCTGTGTTGGAATGATTGGCACCTAATGAGAAGGGGTCAGACATGCTTATGGACTGGTAAAACAGTGTGCAGAGACTGCTTCCAGCCATGCTCTGAGAGCACTTTACCACAATTGTTTCAAGATGAAAGTGTTTATTCTTTCCTAACAGAAAGACAAAGCAAACTATAGTCAATCCTCTTTATACCGCCTGGTAAGGGCCATGGGCAAAAAAGGGTGGCGTTATAGTCAGGGTCCAAAAAAAAAAAACACACACACACACACAACCTTCTATGTTTGCAATAAATTCAAAAGTTTAATTTTTTTAGTTATACAATTGCAGTATCTCCAGGCCATTTTAATACAACATGAATCTTTTTTTAAAACTACAGTACTAGTTCTTAACACAACAGTAGGTTTACAAGTGAAGTAGGGTCATCTTTTCTCATCTGTATGAAACATACATAGTTACTTTTGAGGAACAGTTTATACTTAAAAAAAATTAAATAAACACTAATTTAGTGTCAAATCACCCAAGCAACAATTCCATAAAAACTGAAAGCGTACGATTTTTTATTTTTACTCTACTGGTCATTTGAACTTTAGTGTTTGTGGCACGACTGTAAGCCTGCTGAATACTATCCCCCATTGGACGATTCCATCTATTTATTTCACAGAGCAATTTAAGCTCAACAGCATTCTTTTTTAAGCAGTTAAAAAAAACAACAACAAAAAAACGTTGAATATGTACAGGCAAACACTTTTAAACGAAAAGTGAAAAAAAAAATTCTGCTATTTACAAAACTGATGCTTTAGTTTAAGTGAGCCTTCATTTGTGCAAAACTTACACGTAAACAAACAAACCTCTTACCATACTTTCTGTTTTGTTGTACTTTCTGTTTTGCTTTGGGTGCGGGAGTGTTGATGACATTGGAATGAACATTCAGTTAACAACGAATTAGGAAAGCGAGTCAAATGGAACTGCATAACTTTGTTGTTTTAATTGGCCATGATTATTTCGCTGGCGCTACAATGAAGGAAACTACAATGCTTATATTTACGTTTGCTTGGCTTGGGAAGTTGGCGGGTGGCGGACAGCGGGGTGTCGATATAACGGGTACAAATAGCACTGTTTTTATATTGGTGACATTTGTTCAGAGAATAGCTGGCGGTATACGAGGATAGCGTTATAAAGGGGGGTGGTATAACACGGGACAACTGTATAAACAAGTAGAAATGATTCAAACCAGTAATTATCTAAGTTGTATTTTCAGTGGGTGTGCAGTCTTTCTTCCATAACTGTAGACTGTACTTTGGAACGGTTCAAAATTACTCACTGGGGAAGCATATCACTAAACTAAACTAAGGATAGGAACATATTATCCAGTTGTTATGGAACTTGGTTAGGACTTTCTTTAGCACAAGTTATTAATAGGTCTGGAGTCTGAGTCGTTATATGGATGAACCTGTAACTCCGTCCCACTTATGTGTACATACAATGTAAATCATGGGGATCTGCTTTTTCATGGTAGTTATGGCTGGGAAGGATGTTTGTTACTTACAGTACATACTTGTTTCTAATGCATTTGTTTAAGAAATAGTACATGCTGTATGTGCTTCTTTGCATTCTTCTACACACTGTGCTTGTGTCTGCTGGTAAGCATTAAAAAGACAAATACATATGAAAAACAGCATCTGTTTATCAACTGAAATGCTGCATTTCTGTATTTTGCCTCAAGATGGCAGCACCTCCTTTGTTATAGTTCGGTTCATTCTTTCAGTGTGAAATACTAGCTTTCAATGGATCTTTTGTTTTACACGGAACTCAAGAACAACTTGAACACCGTAGTTGTGTTTTACACACATTTAAAAGGGCTTCATTCCAATAAATCAGGCAGATAACAGCATTTAATGTACCACAACTGTCAAAAACAATGTACATGGAAAGTTTATTCTAAACATGGATTCATTTCGGTGGCAGATCTAAAGATGTACACAGCAAAGTTTTCTTTGTGGACTGAGCATACATTTATAGTTTAAACACCCTTATTTTTGTGCAGGTATGGCCTTGCAGGTGTGGTACAGAACTGGAACCATCCTGCAACAAAAAAGATATGTTGTACTCTTTGTAGACTCACCATTGTCAGGATTAAGGCAATGTGGGGAGGCAATTAAAAAAGAGAACAGAATGCTTGCATTTATAGTAATAAGTGTAAATGATCTAAGGGATACGATAAGGTTGCATGAATACTGTGTTCAATTTGGGTCTCAATATTACAGAAAGGAACAGAGAACAGCTACTAGACTGTTGTGTGGCCAGACCATTTGGGTTCTGCTGAATAATTCTTCAAGAGCTTTCTGGATACAGTCCTGTTAGCTATTAGGGCCCGGATAGCATTTCTTATGCTTTCTCAGTATACTGTAATGAGTCTGAGGGTTTTGTTATGCCAGGTTAACCTGTCAGCTGACTCACTGAATGGCTGACTTCAACCCCCAAGGATCGAAGCCCGACGGCAGCCTTCACAGGATATACAAAGAGAAGAGTATTGAATTCCTGCATGGGAATTCGCCTCAATGAATGTAAAAAAAAAAAAAAAAAGATTGATGACTGAAATTGAAACTTGTAGCTCTATTGTACTCAGTCATGTGTTTTTGCCTGTAATTTTCTCAATGTTGATGACATATGGTGTCATTTAAAAAAAAATAAAAAAATTAACAAACATTTCCAGCAAGATGGACGAATTCCAAGATAGTCAGCAAACTGTGCCCACAACTGTATGTCAACAAAACTTCAGAATGCACATGTATCAAGAGTGACTTTCATGTAATTTTACATTTGTTTGACTTATTTTCAGGAAAGAAAACATAAGGTAATTGAAAACAAAACTGAAATGTTTGAGATGTCAGATATTGAAATGGAGACCGGGTTTATGTTACTATATGAAGCAAACCACTCTTTCTTTAGATGCTACAATACTGAGGAAAATAAAACTGCATTGTAAATGCACTGTGCTTCACACAAATTACCCTTATAAAGGCTGACCATAGTAAAAGCATAGCAAAGTGAAATAAAGCATGGTAAGGAATAGGAAGGGGTGGTAAAGCATATTAATAAAAGCCAGAGTAAACTATGGTAAATGCATATTAAAACTGCAAACATACTGTGGTTAACATTTATAAAGGTAATCTGTTACATATCTTTTAATTTGTTTACAGTGGATAGGACTACACATAATAGGACTCATGATGTACAACATCGTACAGCATTGAGTGAATCCATCTGTTTATCCAGCAACTAATCCATTCGTGTATGACTTGAGTCCCCAAATTGAATTGTCTTGCCCTATCGTCATAAGGGTTAATAAATATACCTGCTGTAGTGTTTCCTTGCCTCTCCCCACCCCCTTCATTTCCTTTCCTGAAATATATCATTTAATTTGTAAACATGCCAGTTGTGCTACCTTATGTTGCAGCTTTAAGCGAAATAATGGAGATTGTTATTTTAAAGTAAATTGAAACCAAATGGTTAATACAGTTGGAGATCTGGATTGTATAAAAGGAGTAATACTGCCTGCCAGGAACAAGCGGTTCTAGAAAGTGTTACCAGGTTATGCAGGTTTCTTTTAAACAACATATCTATAATCAAAACACAGTGACAGTAGGAGCCTTGATAATCTTATGAAATGGTAATCCAAGTATTATCCAAGTATCTGCGTATTGTTGTTTTAGAACTACAGATGTAGATATCATTTAAAACTAAACTTTCATCTTCAGTATTATTAAATACTTCTTTGTAGGCAAACCCTTTAAGCCCCAACCAGCGACACCGAGTTTTAAAGGCTTCGGGGGTTCATTAGTCTCAAGACTGGCTTACCTTCCTCAATGAGAAAATGTTTGGTATGCTGCCAGTTTAATTCCTTTCAGGTTGACAAATTGACAGTGCAACAAATCACACTGAAAAATGAGACAGACGCTTAAATGTAACCAGGATTACGCAGAGCAACAATATTAGCTACAGTCTAATGCACTTTTTCTTAATTACATTTGAAGGGTCCTATTCCTTATAAACATTCATTCAGATTTCTTTTGTTATTAAAATGATATTTAACGGAAAATAATAATTCTAGTTGTCAGTTGTTATAACATGAGTATATACTTTAGAACAAACATCGCAAGGGCCAATGAAACGCATTGGTATTAAAAGACACATTCACTGTTGGGTTGTGTAGGTAACAGTATATTGTGGGGGGATTAGCAGCCTGGTGGTTATTTTCGGTCATGTTCAGTTAGTGTGGGTTTCAGCATAATGGGAGCCACAACAGTCTTAAAGCAGGTCAACATGTACCTGAATATGTACAGAAAGATATTATCAGCATTCCACAAACACAGCTTTCACAACCAATTTTTGTTATGTAAACCAAAAGCGTGTTGCATTTCCTGGTCCAGTCCCATACTCAAATACTACTATTAATGTTAATAGAAATTCCTGTTTTTATGCTTATTTTCAGATCTCCTACTGTTTGATCAAGTTGTTTTTTACATGTAAAATAGTTGATCCTGGAGTTAACCTTGTTTTCATGGAAAACATCCACCACATGCTGGGTACCACAGAAATACACCAAATAATGAATTTAAAGTGCCTTGCTGGATATGCATGAATGCGATCCACATCTCAATATACTTATCCTGGTTCTTAAATAGCAATAAGTACAATTAAGCATATGCATCCTTAACTCCATAATAATAATAATGCTATATTCCGGTAAATGAAGCAGATAAGGGAATATGCCATGTATAGAAATTAGGTTTCAATAGAAATTATAGTCATATATGTATGGTAAAATAATACATCTCTGTTAATTGTTGACCTTCAAATAAACACTTTTTAAGGTATTTTGCCACCCAATAAAGGTCAGCTAAGTTGTGTTACTGTTCTGTACCGAATTTGCCACGTTTGACAGTTCCTTGTCAATCTGGAACAAAAAAAGATGCATTTGTCAATTCTGCTTTTATCTATTACCAACCCAGTGGCATGCCTCTCCCTGACAAATGCTATTTTCCATTCCACACTAGCCAGTGACAGATTGCACTCAGCCGATCTTTCCCTGCGTCTGTGATATAGATACAAATTGGAACTGTTGTCATTTTCTGTCTACTCTCATGCTGCTCATACGACAACTGTGATACAAAGCCTGTGCGTTTCATACATCACTGATAATTTGTGGCCATAATAGGTGACAAGGGATATTATCAATGCTCTCCACTGAAACAGGGCAGAGGTTTCTGTTCTAGTCACAGATGAAATGGCTGTGCTGTAATTGGAAGGGAGGTGGCAGCATCGCTGTAGGATTCTCTGGCGCTTTTAACATTTCATTTGGAGATCTGTTGACAGGGTCGACGATGAAGCAGCACCATCTCATAAACGGGTTAGGACTTGCAGGTGCCTGTGGGGTTATAATCAATCAATCAATCAATCAATCGTTATTTTATATACCGCCTTTCATAGTGAACCACCACACAAAGCGCTTTACAAGATGCAGTTGCAAAAACAATGCATAATACATTAAGTACAGTAAAGGAAACACAAAGCAGCTGTTCTAAGATTAATTCAATACCTCCTGGAGTACAGTGACTGGATGTTGCTAGGTTCAGCACATCCCTGAATTCACATCAGATTCTTCCGTATCTTCCAGTGTCCTATTTAAACTTGAATGATGGGCCAGATGAGCCCCCCGGATCAGTGTTGAACTCAAATTAATCATTGTTGACACTTTAATGACAATATATTAATATACCCCACTTTGATATGTTTTTTTTTTAACTGAATATGAAATTTCAAATGATGTAGCTCTGTTTATTGCGAGTGGTGTTTTCGGAAAGTCACACTTGCAGTCAGTAATGGGTGTTGCCCCTTGTTGGTATTAAGGCAGGCTGAAAGAAGAAAAACATCTAGGTGTTACAAAAAAATGGTTCGATTGGGGAGAGGTTGGGAGATCAACGCTTGTCATGGCAGGACATTGATTTGTTTAGCATTGTATGCTGGAGCAAACAAAATGATGAGCTGCAGTAATGGTGCAGATACCGATTTAATCTACTAGACCTCAATAACTTTCATCTGTCCCTATCTTTTTTTGGTCTGAATAAACAAATCGATTTGTCGTGAATCTACCTGTCAACATTTATTTCATACTTTATTTCACAAATCAAATGTGCTAATCTTTTTTTGCTTGGTAGATACAGCTAAACATTTGGTGATACACAACTATAAACATATTATTCATTCTGAGATACAGTTACAAACTATGATTTCAAATAATAAAAGTGAATGGTAATGTTTTTCTTACTACAACATATTATGTAAGAATGTTATTTTATATTATTACATATATAGTATAACCACTTATAATGGATCCCTAAACTAAAGTGTTACTGGGATTCTTGATGTATTAGGTGTAGGTGAGAGGTAGGTGTTGTTCCTGTGGTACAAACATGCTATATAAAGTGATTATTTGTATTACAGTATTACAATACCAGTCTTTCATATTAAGATAATTGTAGTATACAGCACACATTTGTATTTTCTTTTAGATTAATCGTGCTCCAAGTTTTGGTACGGACCAGAAGATCGATTACGATGTGAAGAAGGGAGTTCTCCTCAATGCCCTGAGGCTGCTAAACATCAGGTACTTCTCAATTCCTCCTGGTCTCATTACGGTTTGGGCTTTTCATTATCAAAACCATTCATTCAGCAAAGTATTATATATGAAAGCATAATGTGTTGCTCAGTTGTGTGGATTAATAACAGATAGATAAGAGTTTTTTGGGGTTTTTTTAACTTTAAAACCCCCTTCTGTAGTTGTAGATTGTACTGTACATGACGGGAATATTTTCAAAGTGTTTACTTCAGTCATTTCACCTCAGAAATGTCATATCCTGTTTAACCCCTTCAATGTCTTCTTTCCTGTTATTAACCAACCATCTGTTTCCTTTAAATGAAGCATATACTTTGCAGCCAGATAGATTCTTTGACCTCAGAGACACTGCTCAGGTGAAATGACCCAGGAAGTACAACCATAACAGACTACCTAAAGCTTAGGCTTGCAAACTGAGAGTCTGGTATGATACCAGATTCAATTTGTTAAATTGAAATTGCGTGTGTGTTATGTTTAAACTTCACATGTGGGACCTGTTGCGATTTCTGCAGCTTTTCACATGTTGGAATCACTTACAAACCGTAAACTGTTTGTGTTGTTGCTGTCTGTTTTAGAGCCAGTGATAAAAAGAGAAATTTAGCGCAGCAGAAAGCTGAAGCACAGAAGAGGCTTTATGGACGGGGCTCTGTGAAGAGGCTGTCACCGTGTTCCTCAGAGTGGGAGAAACAGCGCCACACACTGGAGCGAAGAAGAGAGGAACTGGTACGAGTTTCCTGAAGTACACAATCAGGCAGGCAGAACTGAACCTTTTGAGGTAGCAAATAAAGTAGTTTAGATTGGCATTCCAGGGCCTAAACTAAAGCTGTTACTTAATCTAACGTCAATCTATGTTTTCTGCTTTGTGCACAGCCAGGAAAAGAGCTAATTGTAGGCATTTTATTCTTCTAGGATAATCAGTTCAGTTCATTACAAAGGGATAATTCCCATGGACTTTTTTTTCTCAAAAAAACTGTAGCATACATTCTTCAGTAAAATAGACACTCATTACTGTGTTCAGTGCTTCTCGGACGCTGCTGGTACACAGGCATTCCTCCAAGACTTACACACGGAGAGCGGGCAGGAAGAGCTAAAGATACCAAAAATGGTAAAAATGTTTTGTGTCAGACCATTCCTGAATATATATCTCTTTTTTCAGTTTAGAATGAGTAAATTCATCTTAGCTTGGCTTTTGTTATTCTTTATCCTGAACTGCAAGAGTGCACCTCTTGTGCAATAAAGTGAGTAAGAGACACAAAATGTACGAACATAAGCCTAGGTTGTCCTGGTGGGTATAATCACTTTAACATTACCCTCTACACACTCTTTTTCTCTTTCTCTTTTTTCAGAAAGAAAGACTGGCCCAAGTACGTAAGCAGTTATCAAGAGAGGAGTATGAAAACAGGCATCTAGGGAATTATAGGTACTGAGCTTTTAAACACAATAATGGTTTGTCCAGTGTAGTATCTACTATCCTTTGTTAAAATCGATTTATTGTACAACCACACTGGGGGAAATTCACAAAACCCTCTCTTACTCCAAAGGTTTATTGCAACCATGCAATGTCACACAACATGAAAACAAAAATACCAGTGTGAGTGTTTTAATTAAATTCCTGGGTTGTTCATTTCAAGTTTTGTATTACCTAGGTGTTGGCTTTGTGCATTTCCCCCATCCTTAGGCTGAATAGCTGTGAAAAGATGTAATGGAAAGGTGATGTGTAAGCTGTCAACATTTTGTTCCTGTAGTTAACACAGGGATCTCTACCCAATCAATTAGCTGGTATTGTTAGACATTTTCTGACAGATCCCAACCAGCTGAAACATCACTTGGGTGATCGCACTGTTTTTCAGTGGCCTATTCCTCACAGATATTGTTTCCCTCTACACAGCTTTGCAAATAAACATGTACAGTGGAGCTCTGCCAGTAAAAGCTGCTGCACTCTGAACAGTCACTGGTATTTCTAAGATTTTAGCTGAGAGAAGATTCATTTTTTATACTTTACAGTTGAAAAAATAGACCCCCACCTCCATACCATTTTGAAAGCATCCCTTGACATTTGGATAAGTCTTCTGTTTGAACTGGCCAGGTGACTACATGTCATTAATACATTGCTGATGCAGTTGCTATACTGTGCGTGCCGTAGACGAAATGCGTATTCTTAACATTGATTGTAATCGAATAATCTTTTAATGGTTTTGTTAATGCAGTCTTCTTAACATTAATACATAAAGAGCCAGCTCATGGTCAAAGAACAGCATGGCTATTGATCCAGACTCCCTCATGCCCTGAGACCCTCAATGAGATTATTCCTGGTATTGGGGGAGGATCTGCTTGGAAACAAGCAATTGATTGCAAACAGACACCAATTATGTAGCCTTCAAGCATGTACACTAACTATATGAATATAATAATCCCTACTCTGAAGAGCTGGTACCTTTAGATACTGTATAATACAGGGGTGGCCAACTCCACTCACATGCTCAACATTAAATCCCTATTACAGATTTCATGTTCATATGCATGTATGCACTCTTTCATCGGGATTCAAATAATTATTTGAAAGCGTATCAGATGGTTATTAGAGTAGGACAAACTAATTTTGACCTTGTCAAGGTTGTATGTCTGAGTGAGTATCAGGGAACAGTGTGCAGTGACACAAGTGGAAATATCGTTGATTTCTGCTTACTAAAATCTGGCACCTCCTGGGTTATTTAGAAGTTTTTTTTTTTCATTGCTGAAAAAAATAAGCATATGAATTCTAAATGTAAACTGTGTCTTTTTTTTCAAAAGACGCATCTACCCTCCAGATGACAAGCAGCTCCTGGAAAAGTATGAAAGCCTCCTTTCTACTGCTTTTCAGACCTTCCTCGCTGGGAGAGCGGCTTCACTTCAAAAGGAAATGAATAACCCACTGAAACGAATGAAGGCAGGTATCCGAGTGACGACTCAGCTCATTGCTTAACATGCGCCTGTGAAAAACACATTGTTTCTGCTTAAAAAAAAGTCAGTTCTGCAAACTCAACCACACATTTGTCATCCCTGTCCTTGTGAATACATTAAGACCCACGATTTACTGAATGCTGAGTATATAAAGTTTTATAAAGTACACCTGAAGAAAATATAGTATTACTGTGTGTGTGTCTGTGTGGTTGTTTTGTTGGATATTTATATTTTGAGGTTCCATAGCAATACCCAGCATGCTTTCAGAAGGGGTTTTTTTGCAGGTACTAATGGACTGCTTAGTGTATGTTCACAATGCCTTCATATGGGCTTTTACAATTGTTTGATGTCATGAAAGTATGATTCAACCATTCAGAAGACATTGCCAGTGAATCCAATATTTGTCCTGGGTATTACTAGAAAAAGCTCAGTATACAGTACTGTGCAAAAGTTTTAGGCAGGTGTGAAAAAATGCTGTAAAGTAAGAATGCTTTCAAAAATAGACATGTCAATAGATTATATTTATCAATTAACTAAATGCAAAGTGAGTGAACAGAAGAAAAATCTAAATCAAATCCATATTTGGTGTGACCACCCTTTGCCTTCAAAACAGCATCAATTCTTCTAGGTACACTTGCACAAAGTCAGGGATTTTGTAGGCATATAGTCAGGTGTATGATTAAACAATTACACCAAACAGGTGCTAATGATCATCAATTCAATATGTAGGTTGAAACACAATCATTAACTGAAACAGAAACAGCTGTGTAGGAGGAATAAAACTGGGTGAGGAACAGCCAAACTCAGCTAACAAGGTGAGGTTGCTGAAGACAGTTTACTGTCAAAAGTCATACACCATGGCAAGACTGAGCACAGCAACAAGACACAAGGTAGTTATACTGCATCAGCAAGGTCTCTCCCCGGCAGAAATTTCAAAGCAGACAGGGGTTTCCAGATGTGCTGTCCAAGCTCTTTTGAAGAAGCACAAAGAAACGGGCAACGTTGAGGACCGTAGACGCAGTGGTCGGCCAAGGAAACTTACTGCAGCAGATGAAAGACACATCATGCTTACTTCCCTTCGCAATCGGAAGATGTCCAGCAGTGCCATCAGCTCAGAATTGGCAGAAAACAGTGGGACCCTGGTACACCCATCTACTGTCCGGAGAAGTCTGGTCAGAAGTGGCCTTCATGGAAGACTTGCGGCCAAAAAGTCATACCTCCGACGTGGAAACAAGGCCAAGCGACTCAACTATGCATGAAAACACAGGAACTGGGGTGCAGAAAAATGGCAGCAGGTGCTCTGGACTGATGAGTCAAAATTTGAAATATTTGGCTGTAGCAGAAGGCAGTTTGTTCGCCGAAGGGCTGGAGAACGGTACACGAATGAGTGTCTGCAGGCAACAGGGAAGCATGGTGGAGGTTCCTTGCAAGTTTGGGGCTGCATTTCTGCAAATGGAGTTGGGGATTTGGTCAGAATTAATGGTCTCCTCAATGCTGAGAAGTACAGGCAGATAATTATCCATCATGCAATACCTTCAGGAAGGCATCTGATTGGCCCCAAACTTATTCTGCAGCATGACAACGACCCCAAACATACAGCGAAAGTCATTAAGAACTATCTTCAGTGTAAAGAAGAACAAGGAGTCCTGGAAGTGATGGTATGGCCCCCACAGAGCCCTGATCTCAACATCATCGAGTCTGTCTGGGATTACATGAAGAGAGAGAAGCAATTGAGGCTGCCTAAATCCACAGAAGAACTGTGGTTAGTTCTCCAAGATGTTTGGGCCAACCTACCTGCCGAGTTCCTTCAAAAACTGTGTGCAAGTGTACCTAGAAGAATTGATGCTGTTTTGAAGGCAAAGGGTGGTCACACCAAATATTGATTTGATGTAGATTTTTCTTCTGTTCACTCACTTTGCATTTTGTTAATTGATAAATATAAACTATTAACATGTCTATTTTTGAAAGCATTCTTACTTTACAGCATTTTTTCACACCTGCCTAAAACTCTTGCACAGTACTGTACATAAGATAAAAACGACAGTATTGAAACAGACAATGGCAAAAATGAAGGCTAAAATATACTGAGCATCAGAAGAAACTTATCACTTATATTTGAGCATCAAAAGAAACTTATCACTTATATTTGGATAAAATTCACTAGATGTAATCGAAAAATGACAAACTGTTTTAGAGCAGGTGCAGTGACTTTTTATTGTGCTTATTAACAATTTATATCACGAAGATGCTGCAAAATGATCTGTCGATCTTGGGCCGGTGTTGTGACTCTTGGTCTCCCAGTTCGTGGCCTGTCCTTTACAGTGTGTCTGGCTATACCATCTCGCCAGGTTTGAAATTGCTGGCTGTGAGCACCCAAGACGGTGAGCCACAGTACACTGCCCTAGTCCAGCCTCCAACATGCCGATTGCACGAAGGCACTGCACTCTTGACAGACACTTTTTTTTCTGTGATTTTCTTTATTGCTTTTATTCAAGCTTGCAATTCAAAGCTGAAATCACTCCATATCCAATGTCCAATCAACTGTCTCACTAATTAGGTGATTAAGTGCATATGCTTCTGTCATAGTCACTCAAGTGTGTCATGGTCAAGGGTGAATGATCAAGTGATTAAAAAGAAACCAAAAACATTTCGTCAATGTCCATCATTTGTATATCTTATTTTTTTTAATAATGAGAAGTTTCTTTTGATGCTCGGTATATATAAAACGTCCTTTAAGTTAAAATAATAAGAAAAATATAAAGCAGTTGAAAACATGCTTACTGAATCACTTCCAATGTGCACTGAAACATGTCTTGTCATATTCACAATCACAGGAAGAAGATATTTTAGACCTTCTGGAACAGTGCGAGCTCGATGATGAAAAACTCATGGGAAAGTCAACCAAACAAAGAGGGCCTAAGGTATGTTGTTTTGTGTGTGTTTGTCTATTTCACTCGCTTGACTGTTTCTCACAAATGACCTTCTCCTAAAGCTAAGGGACTGCGGCAGAGTAAGAGCTCTATCTGTAAACATTGTAGTGTTTGTTTTAGTGGTAGTTAACAGGTATGGGGTTAATTCATGTACCTGCCAAAAACATGTGAGACTGTGGCTGCTCCTTTATTGAATAATTAGTGATAATTGGGAGCAGCCACATCCTATGAAAAGGAGAGCTCAGGGCTCCATTAGGAGAGACTATCAAGGAGCTGGCACCAAAGAGAAAAAAAAAAAAAAAAAGGTAGTGTTTGTGATCCACTTCTAAACAATAAAAAAATGTTTGACAGTGAAACAGCTTAGCTGTCCGGTATAGCTTAGACCTGCAACACTAGTTAATACTCCTGTAGGCCTGCGTTTTATTTTAGAACTTCAAAACAAAACATACAGGCCTACCCTGTTGAAAACCTACCTGTGCTTGTGTGGAGTACTGTTCAGTTTACACAAAAAACACATGAAAACTGTCCTGTATGTGACAAACCTGTGGTGAGCTTACCACATGCAAGATAGTCTTCACTTGTCTTGTGTAAAAGGAACAGTACTCCACACAAGCACAGATAGGCTTCCAACATGGCAGGCCTGTAAATTTATCTTAAACACCAAAACAGAAATAACCAAAAATCTATCTCCTTCCAGGAGTACTAACTAAACTGTTGCAGGTCTAAGCTATACCAGGCAGCCAAGCTGTTTCCCGGTCAAAAAAAAACCCAATAGGTATTGTTTAGCAGTGGCTCACAAACACTGTACCTTTCCTCTCTGGTTCCAGCTCCCTGGTAGTCTACCCTAATGGAGTGCTAAGCTCTCCTTTTATAGGATGTGGTTGCTCCCAATTATCACTAATTATTCAATTAAGGAGAAGCCACATTCTCACATGTTTTTGGCAGGGATAGGAATTAACCACCACCAAAACACACACAAACACCACAATATTTACAGGCAGAGCTATCACTCTGCCACAGGGACATCTCTGAAAAAAAAACATTAACTGCAACAATAATGCTGTCTAGGCAGTTCTCAAGCATATTAAACCTCTTAAAAGATAAGTACTTGCTCCATCGTGATTGCTTTACTCAGACTCATTTGCGCTTGTCACTTTTAACTCTGTAGTGTTTGAGCGGATTTCACTAACTTTGCTGTACTCTGACTCTTGCTGGACGTTACTCTGTAAAGTTGTTATACCCACTCCCGCGGGTATATTATGAAGACTGGAAAATTTGATACACTGAAGTGATTTAAATGCAGTGGATTAATGTTTTGTCAGCACATCTTTCTGTGTCTAAAGGAGGGACTTGAAATACTAAAAACGTTTTTTAAACCTTTTGTTTGAAGAAAATAAAGCTTTGTTTCACGTTTCAGAAATGAGAATCCACAATTGATGTAGAATTGTCATTTATTGATTTAAAGGAAACATTCCCATAGAGATATACAATATGACAACTTTTGGCCCATGGCCTTGTCCATAGGATCTTGTTAGCCGCCCCTATGAGGCTAAGTAGGAGGCTGTGTGGTCCAGTGGTTAAAGAAAAGGGCTTGTAACCAGGAGGTCCCCGTTTCAAATCCCACCTCAGCCACTAACTCACTGTGTGACCCTGAGCAAGTCACTTAACCTCCTTGTGCTCCGTCTTTCGGGTGAGACGTAATTGTAAATGACTCTGCAGCTGATGCATAGTTCACACACCCTAGTCTCTGTAAGTCGCCTTGGATAAAGGCGTCTGCTAAATAAACAAATAATAATAATATGATGGCAGAATATGTGATATCTAAAAAAAAAAAAAGATTTAAACTAACTAACGAATGCTGGCGGGCAGGAGAAGTGGCATCGGGCCACCTACCTCCTAAACAAGGCTGCTGCAAGGTGGAGGCAGGGGAGGAGGGGGCCAAACAATAAAAAAGGGTTTAGACAAACAAGGCTTTATAGGGCTGATGATTACGTTATTGATTAATGGGTGGATTCTCCTATTCAGAAAGACAACGGGTTTCCAAGTAGTGCATGAATGCTTTTTTGGATCAGTGAAACACAAGTAAAAATGAATAACAGAGTTATATCCTGTAATGTTGTGATCAATCTGTTCCTGTTTGGAGGAATTATGGATTCAATAAGCAGGCGAATGTGGTGCAGTATTTATCTGGATTGAATGAATACCTCATCAGCGATGTGATCATTAAATCAAAATATTACTTCACAATCCCCTTGTTCATTCTGTAACGTATCACTGCCCCACCATTTCTGATATATTGTATCTTTAATTCCATTGTTTCAGCCATTGTCTTCGATGCCTGAAAGCACCCAGGTGCCAAAGAAACAAAGAGACGACAGCAGCAACACCAGCTGCAACAGCAGCAGCACCTCGGCATCAGAAGAGGAAGATGAAAAGGAAGATCTCTTGGAGACGAAGGAGAAGAAGGTTTCATACAACCTAGAAGAAAACAAGTACCAGTCCCTTGAGCGTTCAAGTAAGACCATTACTTTTCAAGTTACTATATCCTTCCATCCGTATTTAATTCTAATTTCATGTTCCTTCTTTAGATTGCAATATAAATTCTTTAAACCAATTTATTTTGTATTCATGCAGTCCCACTTGGGTGGGTGGATTCTTTCTATGGAAGACCTGATTGAATTGACCTCTTCAATTGTGTAAACTGATGTCTATTGCCAGGTGGAAACAAACAGGAGGGAAGCTCATATTCTTGACTGGGGCAGGTTAGAGGTCATGCAATGCAAACCATTGTACTGAAAACAATTGAAATCTTTTCAAATTCTTTCACTGGGGCTGGCTCTGCTAAACACAATGTGTGACAGTAGGTTTTTAAAGTTATTTCTCAACAGAATAAACACTGCTTTATTGGAATTGCAGCTGACAGGAGAAAATGAAGAGCCATCAGAAGCCACTTTCAGAAACATGATAAAATACTGGATGGAGGAAAACACATGCAAACGTGTTAATTAAAAAAGCTTGAGGATAAAGCACATGCTTTTGTTTTTTTTTATAGCACTTCACTGGGTTGACACTGCAAATTAAAGTGACACGTGCACTACTGTAATGCTCTTAACAGGTGTGCTTTCAGGTGTCTATTTCGTATCACTTCAACTTGCTGCTGTCTGTTCTTCTTGCAGGCAGGATCAATTCTAAATCTCCAATCAAGCCAACCAAAGCTGGCCCCTCAGCATCTCCGTCACTGTCTGCCCCAATCAGACGCTCTATATCATGTCCTCGCTCTATATCCTCTGTAACTGCGCAGTCACCAACTAATGAGCAGAGGGCTGTGTCGTCAAAACTGTCCGCTCCTGTGCTTCGAACCAGCTCTGTCACCCGCTCCCACTCTCTGAATCGCAGCGGCTCAGTCAACCGAGTGCCCCACAGCACCAGCCTGGGCACCATTCACTCTGCAGTGGCAAGTTTGAAAAAAGCCTTCTTTGTTAAGCGCAATATAATGTGGATTTTAGTCTGTATTGCATTCATTTCAGGTGCGCATGTTTTTTCCAGACGTACTTGCTGTACTGTAATATTTATATCAGCTCTGCTAAAATGACAAGAGAAAAAAAAAGTATTTTAGAACCTTGTACTGTACATTACTTTTTATTTATCTTTGCAGATTATGGCAAATTTAAAATATTTATGCTGTATGCTTATCCTTGTACATTCCATGAACTGACATGATAATTGTTGTATGACACCTGAAATTAATACAAATATTAGGGAGATTTAAAAAATAAAATAAAATGAACCCTTTAAGGACCAGGTATATTACATACTGTACTGGGCCTGACTTTTTAGCAAATTATACTTTTGAAGTTTTTGGTAAAAACATGAAGGGTTTTCATTTTACAGGTTACGGCTTTAAAAAATGACATATATATATATTAAATATATATATAAAATTGTATATTAAATTGAATATATATTAAATTGTATTTATTGAATCAAATGGTCTTTATATGCCTTATGAGTTAAGGGGCTACTGTATCTGATCTCCAACCTGAAGGAGTCTAAGGACATTTTATTTACTGGGCTCTTATTTTTCATTTCAATTTGAATGGATTATAAATAAAAAATGTGGGCACCTATTTTATGCAAACAGAGAGCTTATTTTTTTTTATCTTCAATTGTTTTTATTTTTCTAGGGAGAATCTTTGCTCAACCTCAGAACAAAAGAACAGGAGGCAGCAATGACACGGCAGACTCTGGCTGCTCTGAATGAAATGAGAATTCGATTCCCAGGAAAAACAGAGGAGGAGGCAGAGCTGATGCTGGATGATGTAAGTGTTTGGATCTCACCTTGGGATCTCGGGACACCAATAGTTCTGTACTCTGATTTACTTCTGCAGTCAGATTTATTTTTGAGCTAAAACTTTCTCGGGCTGTCTATTGATTGTTTTAAATACTTTGGAAAAGAATACAGATTAAAAATATATATATATTTCAAGGACCTCAAGTGGCTGGTAAAGGCGTGTGCTGTGCAGGGTGAGTCATAGAGTCAGGGAGTGCAGGGGAGCGCCAACATCCACTCATGAGCTCCTGGGTCTAACATCCACTCATGAGCTCCTGGGTCTAACATCCACTCATGAGCTCCTGGGTCTAAAAGGCAATTGGGTTGGTCGTGGGATCGAGGAACACCATTGACCTTCAGTAGTTGTGAGCTGTAGTGAATTGCTGTGGTGAGGGAGCAAAACGGGGTATAATTGGGCACTCTGAATTATTATTAAAAAAAATGTAAATATCCTGGTTGTTCCCTCTTTTTCATATATTGGCCTACACAAAAGATTTATGAGGCAGGTATAGTAGTTAAAAGTAGCGCTCAGTAATTAAAATAAATTTAAAAAACTTGGTAGAGGCAGTTAAATTAACAAGTTTTATAACATTTTATTTTCAGATGCTCATCATTGGTCTTTAGAAAATCTTTAGAAGATGTTTTAAAAGTAATGTTAATCAATCACACGTAAATAGCACAGTGCTAGTTTGTGACCTTGCAGACTCATATTGCATGTGGCCTTCAACAAAGCATGTGTCTTTGCCCTAAGGTGGTATTAAATGTACAGCCAGAAGGGAAAACTAGCAGTGTGTTATGAAATAGTTTAATGTCATGTCTGCTTTCAATGGCTCATATTTCTTCTTTATGTAATTCTTTCTCTATTAGTGGCACCAAAGCAAGTGTACAGACAGTTTTTCTGTATACTCAGTCATTTAATTTGGATCATATTTGTCTGTGTGTAGAAATCTGCTGTATCAATATGTTGTAGCTTAAAGAGCAAGGTAGCTTCAAATGACAATAAGTTTTACCTTCCCTTAGCTTTTAATGATATTTGAAATCGTCCTGAGAAGTTCTGAGTGGCGTTGCTCATTTGTTTTTTTTCTGTGTGACCTTGGACAGTGCTTTGAACTGTTTTGAAAAGCCTGTTGACTTTAGACGTTGACTGAGCTTTGAATTTCCCTTGTACTTCCCCATTCAAAGTTCTGTAGATGTTGACGGAGCTTTGAATTTCCCTTGCACTTCCTCAATCAAAGCTCTTTAGACGTTGACAGAGTTTCGAATTTCCCTTGCACTTCCCCATTCAAAGCTCTGTAGACGTTGACAGAGCTTTGAATTTCCCTTGCACTTCCCCATTCAAAGCTCTGTAGACGTTGACTGAGCTTTGAATTTCCCTTGCACTTCCACATTCAAAGCTCTGTAGACGTTGACTGAGCTTTGAATTTCCCTTGCACTTCCACATTCAAAGCTCTGAAGACGTTGACGGAGCTTTGAATTTCCCTTGCACTTCCCCATTCAAAGCTCTGTAGACGTTGATGGAGCTTTGAATTTCCCTTGTACTTCCACATTCAAAGCTCTGTAGACGTTGACGGAGCTTTGAATTTCCCTTGCACTTCCACATTCAAAGCTCTGTAGATGTTGACGGAGCTTCGAATTTCCCTTGCACTTCCCAAGCTCTTTCCCTGGCAAAAAAGTAATTACAAAAAAATCAATAAAAACAATAAAATGCAACATCTGAGCAATAGCACAAACATTTTAGAACAGTTGCAAATGAAGGTTCTTTAAACTTGAGTTTAATCCAGCAAATCAAACTAAATGGGCGCAATTTGGGATTCAAATTCCCACATCTTCTAGCTAAAAGCTCTTCTGAATGTAGAGTAATGATGGCGCATGTTCATTATACTTTACAGCCTGCTAAATAGTCACCAGCTGTCACTGCTTTTTACAATACAGATTGGGCCTGCTGTAATTGAATAAATCAGAGATTTAAGAAGCTTATTTGTATTAAGTATTAAGGGACAGTCACCTAAAGGCACCTGCAAAGGGGGGGGGGGGGGGGGTTAGCATGTTAATTACATGTGAAACTCCTGCTCAGCAAAATAGCTTAGTCTAAACCAGGGGCTGCATAAAGTGGACCCTTTTTGGATGTTTGTACACAATATTACACTATGTCAATCTTAATCTTGTACAGCTGCTTTCATTGTATAAAGCACATTTCATTACCAGCTTATATAAGATAGGTAATAAAATACCAGCTAAAATAGTTCAGTTGGCCTATATATATTAGAAGCTTCATTCCACCCTCACATGTGCAAGGCCACTCTGCAAAGGGCCTGTCATTTTTGAATGCCTAATCAAGTAACCTAAAACTGCCTCACATTATCTGACAGATAGTGCTTCAGCGCCCATGGTCTTTTTTTGGTTTGTACTGTATTGAACCTGTGGCCTTTCAGCCATAACAAGTATCTACTGAGTCAAGACAACTCACTTCGGCCATTAAACACTGCTAGCTTTATCACTTGTACTATATATATATATATATATATATATATATATATATATATATATATATATATATATATATATATATACAGTGCCTTGCAAAAGTATTCAGACCCCTGACCAATTCTCTCATATTACTGAATTACAAATGGTACATTGAAATGTCGTTCTCTTTGATATTTTATTTTAAAACACTGAAACTCAAAATCAATTATTGTAAGGTGACATTGGTTTTATGTTGGGAAATATTTTTAAGAAAAATAAAAAACTGAAATATCTTGCTTAAAATAAAATATCAAACAGAACGAAATTTCAATGTACCATTTGTAATTCAGTAATATGAGAGAATTGGTCAGGGGTCTGAATACTTTTGTAAGGCACTGTGTGTATATATATATATATATATATATATATATATATATATATATATATATATATATACATACATACTATTCCTCTGGGACACTTAGTTTGCTAAAAAAAAATCGCAAATCTCTGTTCAATCACAGTTGTAATTGATCACAGTTGTTCATTAATTTGATTAGCTTTTAAGCATCAGTGTGGTTGTTGTTGGTGAGTATAGTGGCTAATATGTCTCTGCAGTGAGGCAGATTGCTTAAGTTTTAGAAGATGGAGACACAGTAAACGGGATTGCATTTTAATGAAACTTTTATGTTATGCTGGATAATCTTTCATTTAACAAACAAGCTTTCTAACAGCGACAGATGCCAAATGAAGAAAAAAATTACAGCTGGTTTGCAATTCAAATGCTATTTCTTTGTTGTTTTTGAACTTGTTGCAAATGTGAATTTCATGTATTCACACTCCTAGATCTTATTTGATGCTCAATGGTTTGTTTGTTTTTTGCCAGTTACTAAATTAAATATATACATGTACTTCATATGGCGCCCAAAAGAAAAGAAAAGAAAAAACTCTGTTTCACGTTGATATTATTACCACATAGGAAATGTGCAAATGCATGTCCTATAATCATTTTATCAACTCTTGTTTCTGAAACATCTGAATTTGAAATTATGATATTACTGACTGGTCCATGCATGTATTCATTTTCATAGTAGTCTGATTTTCCTACTTTCAGATACTGGATAACTGGAAATATCATAAACCAAAAGTGGCCTCCTACTGGCTTGTGAAGTTAGATTCTACAAAACAAAGGAAGGTAAGTGCAGGCACTTTCATTGGCAAATAAAACAAATGGCTTCAAGGGATTGTATTTACTGAGAATCCATTAAACACCTACGTATTAAAAACAAAATTGCATAAAGGAATGTTTATCTAATTAGCTGCTAGAAAGCTCCTTGTTTCTTTTAGGGTGTGGGTCAATTATCCAGAAAATCAGCTAACCAGACCCCAATTAGTTCAGTGACTTGTTATTTTAGTAAACATAACTAAATAATGAATTATATTATTATGAGACAAAACTGCATATTCTCAAGCAATCAACACACATCTGATATCTGTAAATATATATTTTCAAGCGAGCCATTTCAGTTCAAATGTTGATTCAATCAATACGTTGCTTATATGACTTCTATAAATGCCAGGATTTTTGCTCTACATGCTGATGTTCTGTTTGGTCTACAATGTGCATGTACAGTAAACAATGGATGCTGTCTATTTATTATTAGCTCATTAAACCATCATCGTCTTCTTTACAAACTATAGTAACAGTATTTAAAGGTGAGCTGAAATGACATTGAGATGTCCATTAAAAGCAAACATCTCAGGCACTATGGCTCATAGTCTAGTGGCTATTGCCACTTCCTTTAAAAATGTAGGTGCCAGTCAAAATGAACCTCCAGGCATCTTAATAGGCAGATTAATATGTGATGCTGGGCTAGCTACTGTCTGAAAACATTCACTCTCTCACTCATGGAACATCATTAAATGTGTCACATTTCAGACATTCCTAATAGGGGGAGAGAATGCAAAGGCCCAAGGCCCCCAAGTAAATATATGTTTTAAACAAATCTATTGTGCAAAAACTTTTCATACTGTTTGCATCAAACTGACATTTGCTGCAATGTATATCCTTGTTGTGAGTATAGTGTACTTTATAATTACATCTCTTTCCCCATTGTCATCTGTAATTTTCTCTGCCGAGTTAGCATAATTGTCACTAATTTGTCTACAACTGCATTCTGTGAAGGTGTGACCTTACCAATGTGTTTTAAAACTTGTATTCCCACACTGCATTTTAATGAATTGGGAGACAGCTGTTTGTGGATGTTGTTTTGTTGACAGACACCTGCAAGTAATGCTTAGTTTTGTTTTTGAATATTGTATTCCACTAGGTTTTGGACATAGTTAGAACAAATCTCCGCTCTGCTGTGCAGAGGATCTGGAAGGAGCCTGACGTTGACAGTTTACATATATACCGCCTTTTTAGTCGTGTTTTCAATCGTCTTCTCTGGAGCCATGGACAAGGCCTTTGGAACTGCTTCTCCAATTCGGGGTAGGTCTGATACAGGTCAAGAAATATTTTTGTTTAGTACAGTAGAGTAGCTTCAAATGTCATCCACCCAGCTGCCAATTTATTTTGGCAATTTCCATGTCAAAAATTGCCTTTTTTTTTTTTTTTTTGCAGATTTCATTCTTAGCCTCAAATAAGCAATTTGGACAGTTTTCAAAAAAAAAAAAAAATTGCCTTATTTTTTAAAAATACACACATTTTTATTGTTATGAAAAACGGAGATATATTATTTCAATAGAACTTAAATAACAAAATAACAATTTGTTTACAATTGTAGCATTATAACAATATCAATCACAAAATAACATACTTTTTTTCCCCAATAAGCAGCATTTTAATAACAGTGTGGTAAAAAGTAATTGTGCAGTTATGTCACTTTTTAGTGTTATAATTTCAAAGCAGACGCCCTTCAAACACTTATCAATACTAACGTCTTTATCTAGTACATATACATCAGAAAACTGGCATGATGTACAGGGTGATTAGAAAGTAAGTTTACCACACAAAGCACCATGTCATTGATTTGGTAAACTTAGTTTCTATCTTCCAGTTTCAGGTACGAGTGTGTACCGCTGTTATATGCATTATTATCTGTCAAGTGTAGGTACTTCATCAGCAGAATAAATCGGTTCCTTACAACCCCTTGTAACATCAACAAAGAAATAAGTGCCCTCATCTCATTCTCTGTAATAGGCAAATGCGGCCGTCCATTTTGTACTTCTCATCTATGGATGGGCCGGTCTGTCAAGCACATTTCTTAGGGACCGCCGCCATCTGCCAGTGAAAAACAAAACTGCAGACTGTAGTACCATATATGCTGCTTATTGATTTAGTGTAGCACGTCAAAGACATGTTAAACTTTGCAGATGCACATTAACCCCTGCACGCTATTCTCACAGGAGTGTCAAATGTGGACTTGCTTGCTCTCCCACGTGGAAATCGCGGGATAAGCAGCTGAGTGGTTAATTGTTACACTTCGCTAATGTTTTATGCTGTTTGCACTGCAGTAATTTGAAGTGGTTCTGGGTTATTGATTTATTATACATGTTCTCTAAATCTGGCTTTAAGCATGTCTGGAGAGTCCCAAGTACACTTCATTCCGATCACAGAATTAGAAAAATCATTGGAAAAAGTAAATATTGATGCAAAAGGGTCATTCAGAATAATTGCAAACACTATAAAAGAGCAAGGGAAGTGTAATTATAACATTAAAACATTTGAAGCTGCTTGCTCTCTAAACAGTTAATGTGACAGAACCAGGCCTGTTTTATTGTCTGTGGTGATTACACACCCTGTTTGATGTATGGAGGATGGGCAGTAGGTTAGGTCTAGAGGGTGGGCAATTGGGAACCCCATTCCCAGCATAAGCTTTTGAATTATATATGGATATTGGAATTTTACCCACACCTGACACCTCACCTGATTACTATTTTACATTGAAATGACTCTAGAAGGGCATTATTTCAATACAAGATTTGGGGATTTATAACGACGAATACACACATGTATGAATTATTTGAAACAATGCAGTTCTATGGGGATTCTTAGAGTTGTAGCTACTGTCGGTAGATGACAGTTATTATCAACGGGAAGGCTAATAAATTATTTTAGTCTACACAATTTTTTTTCTTTCATAACTGTTTTATATCATTTATGGATGTATACCTTTAGACATTCTGGTGGTTAAACATTTTAAATATCTTGGGGTAGACATTCTCCCCTCCTTGCAGTCCACTGCACTAACTCATTTTAATAAGATATTTAAACAGGAAGCTGATTTAAATAGATGGCTGCATCTCCCTATCTCACCTCAAGCCATCATCTCCACAATAAAATTGAATGTACTACCACGCATTCATTTCTTTAGCTCTATGCTACCTCTCGCTCCACCTACTTGATTTTGGAATAAATTGCACTCTATGATTTCTAAATTCATATGGAGGGGGAAGCGTCTGCGTCTCAAGTGGTCTACTTTGCAGTGTGAGAAATCCACTGGGGGTTTGTCTTTACCAAACTTTAAGTACTATTTTTGTTCATTTGTGCGTCGCCCAATTAGTGTTTGGCTTGAAACTAATGCTCCTGTTTCATGGCGACCGTTAGAGGAAAACCTAGTATATCCACATAGACTCCAAGACTAACTTTACTCTGCAGTTCCTCTCAAGCTATGTAAACTTCGTTTTGGCCCTATAATCTCTCATTTAATTACAATTTGGCTCTTAGTGTAAAAGGATATTAAACACCAATCCACATGGTTCTCTCATATGCCTATTTTTCATAATTTCGCTCTGTTGTCAGGCGGTTCCCCCTTTTTATTTCCACAATGGAGAGACAAAGGGATAAATACTTTTGCAGATATTTGCAAAGATAAACAGCTTTGCACATTCCAAGATTTACAATTGCAGTACGATTTGCCAGGTACCTCATTTACCTTCGGCTTCGTTCTGCAATGCGTTCCTATGGGGTTCCCTAGGGGACAGATTTGCCATCACATGTACTACATGACATGTTAGACACGGGGGAAAACTAAAGGGCTGGTTTCCTCACTGTATGTTCATTTCCTTAAGTCATCATGTAAACCTTTGGTGGTTAACACTATCTGGAATAGGGATTTATCTATTGAAAATGAAGAAATCTGGGATAATCTAAGCCCTGCTTCCAAACATCCAAACTATCAGCTGATTCATTTTAATTACCTTCATTGAACTTATTTAACTCCTCGCAGATGCAACCAAATGAAACCTATCCCTACCCCTGCATGTGCATACTGTCCCCTAGATACCGTTTGCTCCTTTTTACATATGGTTTGGGAGGGTCCTGTTGTGGCTCTGATCGGGTCTCTTCAGCTCTGTCCACTGTTCTTGAGAAGAACATCCCTTGCTCTGCTAAAATATTATTACTGA
This sequence comes from Acipenser ruthenus, assembly GCF_902713425.1. Taxonomy (NCBI): domain Eukaryota; kingdom Metazoa; phylum Chordata; class Actinopteri; order Acipenseriformes; family Acipenseridae; genus Acipenser; species Acipenser ruthenus. The sequence continues at coordinate 17,056,591 of NC_081198.1, read as the reverse complement.
ATCATGACTCATCCCTCGATCTATCAGTGCAGCAGAAACGGATATGGTTGGCTGGTCTCACAGCAGCTAAAAAAATGATAGCTCTTCGTTGGCAACCTCCGCATTCCCTCCCCTACCCTCAACAGACCCTTGCCTTTCATGATATAATTTATATGGAACTTCCTACTGCTCGGGTCCATGGCGCTGGGGAGAGGACTGTGCAGGCCTGGAGATTGGCTGCAGACTATTAGATCTTTGATTAATCCTTCTTCAGTTTTATCTGACTGATATTAGTTAGGGAGGTCCTTTGTGGAGGGTGGTTTGGGTGGGGAGGAAGGGGGGTGAAAATGTAAAACTTGGGGAATAATTGTATTGTATTTAAAATGATATGTTTTTGTATTCTCCACAATAAACATTTGATCACAAAAAAAAAAAATATATATATATATATATATATATATATATATATATATATATATATATATATATATATAAATAGATGCATGATTTTTCCATATATAATGCTGTTTGATTTATAGTAGCAGTATCTTTCTTCACTGCTGTATCCATTAACAGCTCACAGCAAGGCACCTAACTGTTCACTTCACTACAGTCATAACTTAATGAAACTGCAATTGTGCAGCTATCTTTGGATGTTTTTGCTTGGCTTGGGACTTTGGGGATTTAAGTACAGCAACACCTATCTCCAGTTTGAAATGTTCCAGCTCCAGCTTTTAGTTTCTAGCACCTGTGCCACTGAACATAATTAACTGATGCTGTTGTGGGCTTACACAGTTTCAACTGAGGGTTTGTTTCACTTGATCTGTATATAAGTGTCTGAGGATCTATAAGCCATATGTTACTTATTTTAATAGCTCCAAAGGAGGTAAACAGTTCATTATAGCAGATCTGTTATTGTGTCTACTGTAAAGGAATGTTTTGTATTTTTGTGTTTGTTTCTATCTGCCTTTGTGATTTTGAATTCACACTTTATACCTTTAAGTCTTTAGTTTAAATGACTGCTGTCAGCAAATAAAAACATATAAATATAAATGAATGATCACATCGGGGTAGGTTGTGATGATTTTACAGTACACTATAGATTACCTATCGAGATGTGACCACAGGCAAGTATAACTCTAGTATTAAAGCTAGCCCAATGAAATAGGTGGAGCTTGTAAGCTGATCTTCCGTTGATTCACAGTCATTCACAAACACGGATGTTGTTTTGTTTCTATGACAACAGGTCCTCGTGGGAAACCATTTTCAACAAAAGCACAGAGCTGGTCACCCCTCAGGAACTCCAGTGCTGCCAACGGCTAGTTCAGCTTTGCAGAGACTGCCTTTTAGTGGTTTATAAGTTTGTAGCAGATTCCAGGGGCTCGTTAACTGGGCTCAGTCCAGAATGGGATGACACAAGGTAAACCTCAATTGCTGTTTTCTTTTTATTTCTTTTCGTAACTGTGCGCTGTAAAGTCAGGCTTTCGTTTTAACACAACACTGGTACATTGTTTATTTGTTGATTTAACAGAAGTATATGAAGTAGATAACTATTTGTAATCTACTGTTGGGCTATCTGGCAAAAAAAGTTTTCTGGTAAGTGAAAGAAGGAAACGAACTGCTAGTACAATCCTTTTAATCCTTAGTTTTACTGACACGACTGATCATCGTCTTACAGCTCTTTAACATAATTGTGCACTTACATTCTCGAACAGTTGCATGTTTGTTTTTATAGAAACACAGTTGCTCCCATTAAAACAACAACACACGTTTTACAGTACTGTTACGAACCAACTCTGCTGTATTCTTTAACACAGAGGCCTGATAGGATATGGAGGTGGTTATGAGTGTGATCCCTAATCGAGATTCCTCTGTAAGTCTGAAATGCAAACACTAGAATATGGTTTGAGTGCCATTTGTAATACAAAGGAGGGCTGGCATTAGCGGATGGAGATTGGCAGTGAAAGGAATTGCTATGAATTGGTGAAAACAAGTATTTTATATGAATTATGAATCCATCATGTTCTATTAGATGGACCAACTCACCCCATTCATAGTTAAGCATCACCTGAAAGGGGGTGCTTATATGTGTCACTCATTCCACAGCTGGCGTCGAAGCCAGCACCACACTTTTAACACCTTATTTCTCTGAAAGCATTTCAGAGGCAGACTTCTGGGGCACAATGTAATGGTGATCTTGGCCTTCACATCTAATCTAAGATGGCTGCCCTTCCGCGGTCATGTGATTTGTTTGCTTGACTTGTGATAGAAACTAAACACCTTGAGATATTGGCTTCACAGTTCGTACACAGCTCTGTTCGATGCTTCTCTCTGTCAAATTAATGTATGGGCATGGAACAACCCAAATGAACCCTGCATTGGAAATGGCCCATCTAATATAGCATAAAGCATCGTTCATACAAAATGCCTTTTTTTACAGTATTTCTTTGACCTTCCAACTGACTCCTTGCTGCCTTCGAATTCCACATCAAATAACTATTAGAAATGTGAAAGACTTGAATACAAGTTACTGTAATCAACTGTATGTCAAAATCCATACAAGTGCTGTGAATGGCAAGACTTAGGTTGAAAAACAAACAGACTTCATATCGCATCAAAAACATATGGAACACGTATTTAACATTGGATATCAGAGGATTTACAGTACATGTTCTTATTTGCATCACCTCTCAAATCTACTGAATATGGTGAAGATCACAATTGGTTCAAGTGACTGCTGTGCGACCATCGACCGCCTCATTCTTCGAAGCATCTTAGTTGTATTTTGAATTCCCCCTTCCCGTCCACAGTTTCGTAAGACTGAATGCATACTGCACATCCTTTCACTACCTCTTTGTTTGTCTGTGATATGACATGCTGCGGGAGGCTACACATGATTTAGCTTGCTAAAGATTATAGTTATCTCCCAATCTCCCATTCTGCCTGTGGGCTCCCTGAACAATAATGTCTCCTCATTCCTCTCGTTACCCTCAGTCTCAGTGTACTTGACAATTGCCATGCGATGCATACAATAAATGCAGCTGTCCTTTGTAAGGCACTTCATGAATGCATTGCCAGAGCTGACCCACTTTCTAAACAGAATAGAAGCTGAACTTTGTTATTTTTTCATTAACTGTGCATGCTTTTTCCTCACTGGAAGTCAAACTTGATTATACCACTAAAATTGGTTTTGGGAGTACTGTCTCATATAGTCCTTCTTGCTCACAACCCCTGTTCCAGTGATTCATTACTGCATTGTCATGTGCCTGAACTTCTGAACTGAAGTCCCTGATTGTTCATCCTCCCTCACAAGCACACATCTTTTAAGTGTTCCCGTTATGCTGTTAAGAGGTACAAACCTTTACGATGGAGGGACCAGCTACTTCTGTAGACCATTTTAATTAGAGGGTTCTTAAAAGAGTACACCCCTGGAAATCATATTGTATTAGATTCAGATCATTATTCATGTTTTAGTTTGAAGCTACTTTTCACATAGGCAGGGAGCAAAACTGAAACAGACTGAATAATTCCTATCGGCTGCCAAGGTTTCTTTCCTTTCTTTTTTCTTTTAAAAACCCAGCAATTAGGAAATATTGGACCCTAGTCATGTACTGTCATGTGGATCCTATTGAAGAATAATGACAGCTTCAAGATATTTACCTTCAATAGAACCTGTTCATAGAAGAAAATACGTAAAGAAAATGATGATAGACTTCACTAATTTAACCCATTTGGTGTACCACATATGATACAAATAGTGTGCTTACAAACCAGCCTCAAAAGCCAACTTTTTCATATGCCATACGTTATAGTTGCTGACAGTTTTGTGTAGTATCGGTATTGAAAAGGTTTCCACTACTTCTGATAATAAACCCCTTGAGTTTTAAACACACTCCTCAGATTGTCACTGCTCTGGATTTGCATTTTTATGTCCTGTAGCATTTTTTAACATATAATCAGTGCTGTATTCACAGCTGCACCTGCCCAAATGGGGTAAACACACAGTCTAACACTATTTAAATCTATGTGCACGTACGATAACAAGCAAGCTGCATAAATATTTTAACACCGTCGGCTGGGTTATCTTGCTTTAAAGCTCAGCTATTTGCAAAACTTGCTGTGTTCCTGCTGCTTGAAAATATCACAGATTGGGTAGTTATACTGATCATAGGCATCTGTTATGCAAAAATTCATAAGGAAAACTACACACTTAAATAGGGTTGACAATATGAAAGGTAGCCTTTTGTCCTATTAGCCCACATATGGGTGATATCAGACCCACCCAATATGCCACACATAAAGCCAAAAGGGCCTTATTCATGCATTTCAAATTACATGGATTCTGCTTCTGACCTTTATTTTCTTTCAATTTAACACTCTGTAGGTACCTTAATTGTTTTTTTTTTTTTAATTTAGTTTTTTTTTTTTTTTTTTTTTAACATTGCTGTAACTTATTCCAAATTATGCCCAGAGCTGCAGCTTAGAAAATTAGAAACAGAGGTTTTGGCATTGGTATGTATCCTAGCAAGCTTGCTGACAACTGCTTTTTGTGACCAAACAGACATTGAAAATCAAATTAGATGTCAAAGGAATGTCTTAAAGAATGAGAGACAAAGGAGGGAGAGGCTGTTCAAAGTTGTCATTTTTACTACAGACCATGATTGACACACCAATACACATGCTAATGACACATGTTGTTGCATGCCTGAGAAAGGGTTATGCAAGTAAAAACAAAAAGTAAAAAAAAAAAACACTCTTTCTCTCCCCCACTGGCATTTTAAAACATTCCTATAACTCCATCAGTTGATCCTATTAATTAATTAAATCTGCTAATTCAAACTAAGGCTTCGTAAAACAAACCAGTCAACAAACACTGTGCTATTTTACCTAATTGACTGTCAGCTAGTTTTGAATAAACTAGTTTGTTTCCAACAATGTAACACATTTTGTAAGAGATACAATGAACAGTGGGAACTTTAAAAGTGTAATTTGAAATAATTAAAAAAAAATACCTTTTTGTGTTTTAACTCACAGAAGTATTAATATAATTTAAAAGCTGAACTTCAACACATGTTAAGAAATAGACCTTACCAAAAGCACACCTTTCCATGGGGTCAAATTTAGTTTAACTGAAACTAAAACTAAACTAAATATTAGAAGAAGCTACGGTAACGCTTTATATTGTGTGGCATAAATTAATATTAAATAGACATGCAATTGCATATTAATGTTAAATTAATATTTAATAGATACGCAATTGATATTAAATGTACGCTCAATTATTCCTTGTTACTTTCCATTAACATTTAAGTCAGATTAACTGTATTTTCAATAAGGACAGGTAAGCAATGGGAAATTATTACATATTTTCAAGGGAAACTAAACATAATATAAATGGACGTGATATGCAATTACATTTGCAGTCGACATTTGGTTAACATTTAGCAAGAAACCAGCTATTGCATATTTATTAAATATTAATGTAACATTAATTTAATATGCAATTGCATATCTATTTAATATTAATTTATGCCACGCAATATAAAGCGTTACCGAAGCTACTAAGTTTAGTTGGTACTGTAAGAAATATGTTTTTGCTTGCCAAAAATGACTTGCACATAACTAGGTAAATAAGATTTCTGTTTAAATATTGTAAAATGCACATATCTACAGCCATGCATAGCATTTTCACCAGGTAGAAAAAAAGTATTTTATGAAACAACATCGGTCTTTGTTCTTCAAAGGTTACTAACAAAGAGAGGGCTTCTTTTCTGTAAACAAAGGGCATGACAGTGGTTTATTGAACCAAAATTTGTGAAATGCTCAAACCCAGGGCACAATCTAATTAGCTTTAGCAAAAAAAAAAGTAAATTCATGATATGTTCATTCAATGTTATTTAAATGAATTCAGAAGAGAAACACTGAGATTGGCTGAACAATAATTTATGACTGGCATACAGTACAGTATAGCATAGTGCATATAGTACAGAGATGGTTCTGGAGTTTGAATTGTATCTGCTCACAAGAGTTTGATAATTGGTCAATATCAGTGGTATTTTTAGCCCAAGGAGGCTTTAACAGGTGCTTTGTGTTGCAGAGGACAAGGGCCTATAATATGGGAATTCTGCCTACAAGTGATGGCCAAAAATAAAATCAATACTATGGAAGTTGTTTCACCATAAATGTAACCTAGGTAGGCCAACTTGTGCAATTTGTGCTGTTTTTTAAGGTAGTTTTTCCTACTTTGCCTCTAATTTTTTAATGTGAGCGCCATCTTTAAAGAACTTCTGTATGTTGGTAAATATTAGAAGATGGCGCTCGCATTAAAGAATAATTTAAAAGTAGGAAAAATGCACAAGTGGGCCTACACATGATTCGATACAAATGAGAAGCATACGAATGTGACAACAGACAAATTCATTTCTGCAAATAAAAAAGTAAGACAACTTTCATAATAAATATAAAATGTTTGGCCCTCAGTCCTTTTCAAATGATTTAACAGCAAAAATAAAACAAACCCTGCGGTTTGAGGATGGCAGTGTTGTGAGGTTTCCAGTCCCCACATTATGAGATATAATCTAATTTCTTATTCTTCCTCTCCAATGTTTTAGGTATCTGTGGCCAGTCACGTCCCAGTTCATCATGAAGTCACCGCCTTCAAGCTTCAACCGCCCCCCTTCAGGAATGCCTCGATCCCGCAGCCTCTTCTCCACCAGGGTGGGCCAGTTCTAATCAAATGGAAAGGTTGCCATGCTTTATAAATAATCCCAATCCATTTGAAAAGAAATCTTTGAAGCCCAGTCAAAATATATCTGCTGTATCATATTTGCTCGCTGTACAGTAAGTCATAGTACTGTAATGAAAAACTAATTTATTTTAAGATGTAAAAAATATTCTGTTCCACCAGTGAACACAAGAATGCGATATCAAGTAATTGCTTGCTAAAATGCTTATTTTTGCTATTTGTGGCAAATGCAAACAAAAAAAAAGATTTTAGTGCTTATTCAAGTATGCATAGCTTTTTTTTTTTTTTGTTACTTCAAACATTGGATTGAAAGACTGGAGGTTTGGCCTGAGAGATTCTTTAACAGAACTCCATTCCAATCTCAAAGTGTTGCCCTGTGTGTACCGTAGGAACCCAAACAGGTTGTGCCTTTAAAGATGGGTTCTCTCAATGTGAATAAATAAATGCACTCTGAGAAGTATCTGCAAGCAAGAGAAATATTATATGTACATTTAGCTTTCAATAGGAGTGAAAAACAAAAAGCCAAAATTGCATCAATGCTTACAGTATAAACAGAGGGCTATGCAGTACTATGTACTACTGCGGTCCTCCTGTTTATTTATTGTATTTGCCATATATAGTGATGACATCTACACCATCATGTCTGCTTTATGTTACATTGGGAACAAAGCCAACAGAAAACAAAGCACTGTTCTATTGTTTTGTTACAATAGAAGTTAATTGCAAACTGGTTGAAGGTTAAGAGTGTGAAATGTTTAAGAAAACAAAAATAATTCTTATTTAAGACATGTATATTGCAGTCTTTGAAGTACTTTCATAACTGCTGCCAGCTGCATAATTTCCTGGATGTAATTACAAGCTACAAAGATCTTTTCATGTACAGCAAACCTGTCAGTCGGACAGAATTTTGCTTTCGGGATAAGTGCTTGATTAAGTCAACTTTTTTTCTCACATTTAAGTAACTTGAAAGGCTTTTTTTTTAAATACATGTATTTGTCATTTTAAGGTAATATGATTTTTTTTACAATTCCAATTTCGAGAGAGAAAGTAAAATATTAAATGTAAATGTATTTTATACCACAAACACTTAAATTAAACCTATTTTATCCAAAGTGCTTTGTTTTCTACACAGAGTAGGTTCTGTTGTAGGCTTTTCGAGATTGTCTTCTACAGCATGTTATGAAATAAATAAAGTGCCAGTTTCAAACTGTGGTGAGTCAAAAAACTGAACAGTCAAAACCAGTTGTTCATTAACATTATAGGGTCACTGAACACCATGCACTTATTCATTTTCCTGTGCTGTATCCTGGCAATATATTTGTCAACATAATCCTGATTGTTTGAATCTTTTTGTTCACATCATGCGTCATGAAGCAGCTGGGGAATACAACCAAAAACATTTCTCAGGACAATGAGGATGTGTCTTATGAAGATCATAGTGTATCCAGATCATGCTCCCTCCTGCAACTCATTTTCAGTTACCACAATAGCCATTCATTTCTATCAGATCATAATTACAGGAGGGAGCATGATCTGGATACACTATGCCAGTAAGACAAATCCTCTTTCTCCTGGCACAAGTGAAATGTTCCCAGCTTTATTCCCCAGCTGATCTATCACCCATGGTGTATGAAAAACAATTGAGATGATGCTGAAAAATATATAGCTGCAATAAGGATGGTAAATTAACACGCTTCTTACAAACACTGCAGAGTGTTCTATAACCCTTATAGACTGCTGGGTATTTCATTCTTATTGCAAAATGCTACTATTATTATTATTATTATTATTATTATTATTATTATTATTATTATTATTATTATTTGTATATAAAAAGAATATGGGTGGCTTCATTTTATATTTAATATCAGTTGGATTTTTGTTAGAATATTTTACAAAGGTTATAGGTGGTTAAAATACCTGACTATAACATAAAGCAGTTTTTAAAACAGAAGTTATTCAGATACATGGGTCTATTGTAATGTTCTAAACCAGAGCTCCTCAAAAGTTTTTGGGCCATGGGCACACATTTGCATTTCTCATTGTTTCTCTCTTGATATTTCACCAACTTCCTTTTCCAAAATGTCAATTAAAATAACATTACATTACAAATTTATCAAATGGCACAAAGGCAGAGATTGACTTGATGACTTGAATTCTACATCAGTATTGCGGAGTATTACAGATTACAGTTCAGACACATTTGTGCCCACGGGTGTAGTTTTAGAGGACCTAAATACTGACGTCCTTAAACTCCCAGCTGTCTTTACCATTAACTTCCATTGCATTGTAGTTGTATTTATTGATGTTAATAAGGTGTCAAAGGGCAGCAGCATTTAATTTATGTTTTAAATAAAATAACAAACAGCTTTGTGTAACATATGTCTTTACCGAAGGCCCAAAATGTGTCATTTTATTATGAAGATGCCAAATATATGTGATTTTGCTTGCATATGTATTTTAGAACACTACCTTACCCATTCTGAGTTTTCAGTTTACATTTGAATAAATGCTTACAACTCAATTTCTCTAGAGTATCTTTTTTTGTTTATTTTCACCAACGACAATTTTACAGATTTGAAAATATTTTTCAAAGAGAAAATCACGTTCCTTTTTTTATTTAAGGGTTGAAATCCATTGAACTTTAATGGCAAGATATAGAGCCCAAACAATTTAGATTTACACATTTTTATTATTTTTATTATGAATCCTACACTTTCAAAAGCATTTAGAATTGACCTAGTTTTATCATTTACCTGTATCTAACATCCTAGTCACTGGTGAGTGAATGTGCCTGTAAATGCAATGTGGGTCATTCATTCACCCTTGCTGAACTGAGTGAAGTGTTTTTTGTTACAGTGGTGCTTTTATTCCTTTAGTGAATTAGTTTTCTGTTTTATTTGACACTATTATAACCACTGAAAAATGAACTTTATTCCCATTTCATTTTGACACTGCAGTCAAGACCATTCAGGTACTTTTCTGTGAACTCCAGAGACCCACCTTCATCATAGATGGCAGAAATATTGTGACAGTTGGTGAGATTTCAGTTCTGGGAAAGAGCAGTGTGCAGTCCTCAGTACTGGTAAAATCTTTCAAATTAATCACTTTTAGAACACTCAGTGCTCACCTTTTCAGACCTTTTCCAAGTTCTGTGTTCCATTGCATGTCATTTATATTAACACTAATATATGTGCTTGAGTTGTTTGCTCTTGTACGCCAGAGGTTGCTTATAAAAATACAAGCTGCAGACACAGTTATTGGGGTCCATCAGTCTGAAGAATCTCTTCACTGCTAGCAATATTTCCCCAAGGAGGTCAAGGCACAAAGTAACAGGTGCCCACTAAAAATAATAACGTGGGCTAGATACAAAATGTTATGCCGTAAGCGCTGATCGTATTGTTAAATAACTTTTTAAATTATTTTTTTTCATATTCAACTCTAGAGAGAGAGTTTTTTCTACCAGATCTCAATTTGGAATCTGTCTTGCATTCATTTCAAACTAATGGCAGAATGCCTGGATGAAGCACACTGTTCCAAATTACAAATTCTTTGGTACTCTTTGTGTGTTGTATTAATACCAGAGATGGTGAAAGATCATAAGTGTAACCTGAAGGAGAAAGACATGTGTCTTTGTTAAGCAAATGCCAGGCTTTTTCATTGTTAGCCTGAATTAACAAAATGTATGGATATGTTTCAGATTTTAATTTGTGCAATTTACATTTGCATGGGTAAATGAGAGTAACAATAAAATATTAATGTATTACGTTACTTATGCATAGCTAAACCATAACGCTAATATGCATGGATAAAAATACTATTTTTAAGATTTTCTTTTGGTACCTATTTCAGAATGATTAATGAACTCCCATAGATAATAAACACTTGTAAATGTAATCGATATTATACTACTGGTTCTGCTTAAGCCAACATTTATTGACCTAATAACACTTCTTTAATTGTCTCAGATGTAAGAAAATACTAGAATCCACACTGCATAGATGCACCCGAAAACGTGTGAATCGGCTGACAGATTATACATATACTGTATACTTAGAACTCTAACCCTCCATCTCAGATTTCAGCCTGGCAGGTGAAAACACGTCTTCCTCCATTTTCCACAGCATGAGGTATGTGTGCAGATTTCCATGACCTGCAAATTGTTCAAGAAAATTACAGAAGACCTAATAACAGGTCTTGAATGAAAACAGAACACATTTTGTTTTATAACTGTATTTTTCTGCTTCCTGCAGATTAAGGAATAAGGCTTGGTGGCAGCCTAGATTACTTTTGTGCTTTATTTAATTTGACTTCACCTCATAGACCTCTTATAAACCTGAACTGATGAAAGTGAACAAAACTCATTTCTTATTTGACGGCTCTATTTAGAGCAAATTGCAAGACCCAGACAAATTCAGTTAATAGTGGTTAGTTCCTTGTTGGACATCCTGACTGCATTACACTTCTACAGTACAGTATGTTGGCCCAAAGCCATTTCTGTAGATCATGCAGTTGTGGTCTCCAGCACCATGCCTGCTGTATCATACATAGATTTCGTTATTTAATCCGAAGGAGGTGCAAAAGAGAAGTGAGCCAGGCCCATTTTGACTTAAATTAAACAAATTGAAGAATCATCATGTCACTGAGACAGAAACACATTTCCTCTTCATGAAACAAAACTTCCACATCCTAATGGAGTTAGCAGTATTGGCACAAGCTTAGCATCGTCTACAGTATTGACAGATCTTTATGAAGGAATCCTAAGGGAAACATTCAACCAGTCTCGGAGAAAGAGATACAGTAAAGCTAGGATGATAAACTAGAACAGCCCAGTTACTTATGTTATAACCCAGGTGGCTGAGATAAGGTAGGAAAACTGGAACAATTGTGTATTATCATTCTACATTTTATAAAGGTGTTCTACCTCTGTTTTCCATGTCATATTCAGCTGATCTTATTAAAACAAACAATGAAAACCTCCTTTACTCTATTGAAAACGAACTTCCCAGATGATTAAGGCAATCAGTGCAAGCACATGTCATTTCTAATTATTGGCTGGCACTGCATATTTCATGTGTAAAGGTATTAACCCCCCCTGAGCTATAATATACATAGTCAGAGCAAGGACATGTTAACCACAGCATGTCAAAAAATGCAAACATGTTTTTCTTGCTTTAAAAAGAGAGTTTAACTTGCACTGATGGTACTGAGTGTGCAATTTCTCAGAATACTGTAATGATGGCGACACCGAGTACATTAAAAGAGTGCTCCTGAAGGAGGGCATTTTGATCTAATATGCCCATTGTGTTCCCATGACTTTCTACCTATACAATACTTATGAGATTTAACCAGAGACTAACAGTGAGGAATCTGATGCAGTGCAAAAAATAAATTATTATTTATTTTTTTTGGCATATGCCTTTATCCAAGGTGACTTACAGAGACTAGGGTGTGTGAACTATGCATCAGCTGCAGAGTCACTTACAACAACATCTCACCTAAAAGACAGGAGGTTAATTGACTTGCTTGGGGTCATACAGTGAGTCATTGGCTGAGCTGGGATTTGAACCAGGGACCTCCTGGTTACAAGCCCTTTTTTCTAACCACTGGACCACACAGCCTCCTAAAACATTTGTCAGACGTGGGATCTGAACCCACACCTCCAGGGGAGACTGCGATGAGATTAAAAGGAGAAGGTCGCAGACCCCGATTAGCAATAAAGTACAGTATAATAGTCCAACACTGGAAAACAGGTTCTGTAAAACCAGCCCTGTGAATTTTGACCTAGATTTTGTTCACCAGTATCTGAATAGATCATTATGCCAACAATAAAACAATGCCCAGTTCAAGCATGTTCTGCATTTATTGGACTAATGTTATTCTATGGGGCATATGTTATAGGGGTGTGGGAATCTGCTGCAAATGAATGAGAGAGACAAAGGGATTGCTGTTGACACTGGCACTGGTGTCCAGGTTTTTATTCACTTTCAAAAAAAAAACTAAAACTCAGTTGCAATACCATGCAGCAGCACCACCGAGCTACCAGCAATGGTGCTTCTCAGAGTGGTGTTGTTTCTTTAAAACAGTCACAATAAAACACTACAAAAACGCTACTAACAAACAAAAGGTGTCTGACAGTAGCTTGCCCATGTGCTACTCTCACTACACAGGGAGATCTCGCACCAGGAACCCATCCTCTCCTACTCAACTAAACTTACGTTCCAGTTTGCAGTTAAACACATGTAAAACTGAACTGAACTACTTCTAATACTGTACCAGGTACAGAAGTATTTAAAATAATTCATTGATTAGGTTGATGACCCTAAATCTGACACCATGGTCAACTGGAAACACTATATGGCATTAACAAAACAAACATGGATATAACTGAGAAAGAACAAAACAAAGCCTTGGTAATTAAGCAGCCCTGTCAAAATGTATTTCATGCCATACAGTATGTTAACCAATACCCACATTCATAATGAGTGTTGTAAAATGCAACCTGTAATGTTTTAATTTTAATACATACTGTATTGTTGAAAACTCCAGCAACAAAATAAGGAAACAGAAACACAAATAGCAGGATATAACTGGCTCAGGTGTACTATCCTGATCACATATATGCATATATTTGAAGTGCCATAGCAGGCTGATGCCACTAAACAAGCAAGGACATCTGGAATAATCTGAGCAGTCTATACCTGGAATATATTTGTTGGTCAAAGGTACCCTATTGGATTGGCTAGGCTAGATCATGTGCTCTCTTGCAAACCACAACCTGTTTTAGTTGTTTTTGTTACATTACTTATTCCCCTCTCTCTTCTGGATGCTATGAATTGGTTCTCAATGGAAACCCTCTCTTGAGCCTGTCTTCATATTCAGTGGTCTTTTTCACTGTACCCTTTTTTATATAAAAAAATCACTTAATTTGACTCTCTGCTGTTCTTCATAAATGGCTGTCAGGACCAACCTATTATCGTATGTGAACACACTACGTAAGATAAAGAATCAATATGTAGGGTTGCCAACTGTCCGGTTTTAGACCGGACAGTCTGTTTTTTAAACCTTCTGTTCGGTTTTCTAGTATACTGAAAACTGGAGACGCATTGCCTGTTAACACTGAGGCCCCAGATTTATAAAAGGATTGCGAATGTTTTACGACTGTAAAACGGGCGCTGTGGGTTCTGAATTCTTGAATGGGATTTATGAAACACACGCAATTAAGACATGATTTGTGGGGGCAATGTCTCTGTGCGCTTTAGCCCTTGATGCATTTGTAATTCTGGGGTGTTTCTGAACGAAACCGCTAAAAATGGGATGGGATTTTGCAAATAAGGTCTATTAAATATTCTGTCTAATTAATTCAAGCGGGCCTCGTATTTGCTTGATTATTTTAAGATCTCAGTCAATCAGTAGGCTATATAAAAGGCAAGGTGATGTGGGAGACTTGTCTGCAGCAATAAGGAGACATCGTTTTCAAGGACAAAGAAACATTTAATAACAATTTGCAAAGAGCTCATTTTTTAACCCTTATTATCAAGTCAGTTTGTGAATTGCAGTTTATAATACCATATTGTTTTGCAAACTCCAATTTTCAATACATGTTTCATAGCTTACATGACAAAAACGAAAGTCTGCAATGGAGAATATAGAATCCATGTAAAAAGGTTCATAGAAGCACCTAAAAAGGTCTCCCCACAGTGGCAAAGCAAGGTTCTAACGAGAGCCTTTACTTCTTAGAGTGTAGACATCATTAAAAGAACAGTGGAGGAGATTAAGAAAAGATGGAACGATATTCCGAGGTGCACGAAAGAAAAAGTCCCATATAATACAATGAGGGCTCATCCTCCACTGTTCTTTTAGTAATGCCTACAAAATTTTTTTTTTGTAATATGACATTCTGGTATTTAACAATACTGGTTCAGGCAGTATTGTTAAATACGAGTTTGAAAGAAAACAGTAAAAAACGGACAGAGGGACAGATGACGCAGTTAGAGTTTGTAGCTAGAGCAAATACAGTTTTATGACCATATAGACCATACAGATATGCTTTTTTTTATGCAAAAATACAGACATACATAAGAAACAGGAGAGTTGTAACTGCATAAGGGTTTAAAACGATAAGACGTAGTTAAACTGAAGACTGTTCGTATGAAGCTGTATAGAATTATTGTTGCTGAACATATTGATGTACAATGGAAGGATTTTCCACCCGTTTGACTGCCATGCAAGTTAGTAAATAAAACGTATTGTTTCTGCAGTTTGAAAAGTCTATACACCTGGAAGTATTCTATACGAAATAAGAAGCTGAACTAATATGTGAAGCACAGTAACTGGATGATGCGTCATAATGTATAAGCAACCTAGACTACAAACTCTGAAGTGGTACATTTGTTTATTAAGGAGCCACCACACATTCCATATTTTATTCATTTGTCCTGGTGATGTAACACATATTCATGTTACAAGTACTTCTTGTACCAAAATCTCCAATTCCATATTGGTAAATTTCAGTTTTCGCTTCCGAGCATCCTCCACACCATGGCTAGTACCAGGCTGAGGTCTTTGTGTGCCATTCATTTATTTATTTTGGAATGTGTAGCCTACACACGCAGGGTTGACCCAAACCCGCTATTTATTGTGAGAGGTGTGTAATTCTCCACCGCTAATTGCGGTGAGGAGTATTTAAATTGGTTGATTGTGGAATCGCCTGCTTCACCTAATTGGTCTTTTAAAATACGTTGTTATTTTGACACTGAGCGCAGCCGTACTGAAAAACATGCTGTCTGGTTTTGAAAAAATGGAAAGTTGGCAACCCTAATATTTATGCCTCCAAATATAATGTAGAAAATGCATTCTACATCAATATCCTTTGCTCTGCGCTATAAATCCTGCTGGGCTGATTTTGAGATCTCTTCTCCAAAGTGAAGTATTTTTCCGGGTAGGCTAACATTCAACTTGGAATTATAAGGGAGGAATCCCTATGTTTGATTAATCAACGGTCCATGTATTTTTATTTTATTTTAACTATTTGTTCACTAGTGATAGCTTTAAGCAAGCGTGAAAGCATTCTGTCAGAGCTAAACTTTAAGCATGAGGTAAAATGCACAGACGGTGTAAATGAAAGAGATCTCAGTAGCAGCAATACTAGTCACCCATATGTTTTTTTTTGTTGTACCAGTTGACAGTCTGTCACATAATTTAGGTCCCAAGAAAAATAAATAAAATGGTGTGAAGTGAAATTGTCAGACAGACAGCTGTGTACTTCACAGGACAAAGAGACTTGATTTAGCCTTTGAAATCTAAAACCCATTTTATTATCACAGGTTATAGCAGACTACACAATGCAGTGGCTCAATTTTGTTATGGTCACAAACTTAGCCCGTGCTTTTCTTTCCTTTTCCTTTTTCTTCAGCTACAGTATTCCCTCATATCTTAATTCCAGTCACGTGCCTTCAAAGAAGGCACACAGAGATTTTTACTCTAGGGTTATATTATATTTAATCAATGAGAACATGACAGCACAGATGTCTATTGTTGCTGTCAATAAGGTAACAAGCAGAGAGGATGTATACTGATGAATAAAGTAATTAAAGTACTTGTCTTGGAATCAGAAAGTTACAATTTCTATTCTGAATACCTTGGAAGGGGAGTTCTATGAAATGAATAGTGGATTAAGATAGTGACATCTTAATTAAGGTGGTATTGTAAGATTATGATTGAAGGAAGTACACCATAACTTGCATTAGGCCCTGTAACAGGGCGAGCAGCCCTGTACATTGTTTATTTATTGTTAGATCGGGGTCTCCCCCTCCACCCCTGTGCAGTGTATTTATTTTGTATTATTTTTATTGTATATAGTTGTATTGTATTGTATTTATGTCGGCGAACGCCGTATGTTTGTTATTGTTTTGGTTAAGTGACGGCGTAGCCGTTTGTTTATTTTATCCTGTTTAGTAATGTGGATGGGAAGCCCCATCCACAACATAATTAAAACTCGTGCAGAAGGTGGCCATCTCCCGAATTAATTAGGTGATTTAATTTGTTGCTAATCGGGAGATGGTCACCTGTTATAAAAACCCTGCAGCTCTCCAACTCGAGGTGGGTGTCAGAAGGAGAGAGTGTGCGAGAGGAGTGACGGAGAAACGAGAGAAAGAAAGTAAACATAGGAACAGTGAAGGCAATCTGCCCAGCCTGAACTGTGTTGCAGTTATTTTGTGTTCGTGATTTGTTTTTGTTTACCCTTTTATTTTGCTCTGTGAGCGAGTGTTTTTGTTTAAATATTTATTTTATTTTTGGTTTGCTTAAATAAAACGGCGCCCGTGCCACTGCACCATACCTTTTTGTTTTTGTTGTGCCTTCTTCTGCCGTGACGTCAGACCACACGTCCATTCCTGTCACAGGCCCCTTAAGCTCACTTCACTTTCATGTTATTGTATGTTGCTACATTCTTCCATAGTTCGGCCTCTTGTGAATTTAGGACTGTAAAGGATTTTGTAAACCTCCAAAAATACTGATATCACGCATATTTTACCCATAAAAATGTATATGTTTTCTCTTTGCTGAGAATATGAGAGCTATATGTATTTCTTGTAATATGGTCATATCATAACAAAATCAACACATGGTCATTTTTCTTTAACAAAGCTTGTAGTCGACTTTCAGAATTTTCTGCTGCTGCAGTAGTAAATAGGAGTGTACCGTATAATGCAAATGTATTTACAAGGTGTGCAGGTTTTAGTACAGTATATATTTCAAGTGGTGTGTGTTATACAAGGTATGTTACCATAGTCATGCACATTATACACATGGTGCCTGTTCTATACAGAGTGTTACAGCAGCTCCTAGATTGACAGTGTCAAGAAGGTTTCAAAGATAAAAAAATGTTGTGTTCCAACAACTAAAACTACATTTGGACAATACTAACCTGGGATGTTTTAGCAGAGACTACAGAATGCTTTATTGTGAACGAATGTACAGTAGGAGTGTGAATGGATATGCTGGTTACCGGCAGGAAGGAGACTCAGATACAGAGAGATGTAGTTATAAAGGAGGTGCACGTTTATTCACAAAACAACACACCAAAAGAAGGGAACAAAATAAGCGTTAAACAAAACACCGAAAACAATATTCCCCTTTAGGCTGACTTCTCTCCAAACTCAGCCCACAAACAAAGCTTCCACTCCCTTCATATAGCATGTGGCAGGAGCTGGATTGACCATCAATTATTCAATCAAGGCCCCAGCCTCATTCCCCACATGGATACTGGCAGGGATGGAATTAACCCCATCCTTGCCAAACCTACATTCACAATAATGAAACACTGTTTACAACAAAACACAAAACACACTACTTACACCCGCAGGGCTTCCACCATGCCACAAGGAGACAGACACCAAACAGTCTTACTTTAGGAATCAATACCAACATAGCTCGTAACCTTTTTGACAGATGAGGCCCCAATTTTTAATGTAGACAAGGGGAAGTGTTAGGTATACATATTACAGCAGTATTTTATCTGTTTTTTGCTGTCTGCCTTCAACTCGCCCACCGCGGCTTCAGCCCTTGTGTCTCCCTGGTGTATGCTACGTGCTGACCAGGTGTGTGACCACGCAGTTAAGGTAGGCACCATTGCATAGCTTCCCTTGGTGTTTCGGTACCTCGGTGCACGCATAGCCCTTGGTACTCCAGTATCTCGGTGTGCAAGGTGCTCATTGCACACGGCACATGGTGCACAGTGCTGCTGCACAAACGCACAGTGCTGCACGGTACACGGTGCACGTAGTGTGCACCTGACTAGATGCGTAGTGCCCCAGTACTTCCGTGCACATAGTGGCCCTGGAGCTTTGCTCACTTGTCACACACGACACACGGCGCTTAGCGCCCCAGTGCTTGGTATAAACAGCGTTCAGTACACCCTTCGCACCCGGTGTTATTGCAGTCGGTGCACGCGGTACTAAGTAAGAATGCTCAGTATGCTCGGTGTTCAATACACTCGGTGTGCACGGTGCTACACTAGGATTCCTGGTGCACTTGGTGCCCGGTACCCTCGGTGCTCACAGCTCCAGCGAGCTAGTCCCGGTAGCGCGCACGGTGCGTGTCACTCGGTGCGCACAGAGCCAATTGCGCACAGCACTCTACCTGCACTGCTACCTGCACCAGCCCCGGCCACTGAGCCTCCCATGGGAGCCCAAGCTGAGCCTAGATCACAGCCATTGAGAGCGGAAGAGGACACTGTCAAGATATCTGCATGTACTCTTTATATATATATATATGCTCTGAGCACACTCTTAAACTCAGGGGAGACGTTCAAGGAGGACAGAGATGTTTTAAACTCCTGTAGTGGTTTTGTTCGTGTACTTGGTGGGCTATATGTCCAACTTTTTAATATTCAAGAAAATCACACAGACTCATTTGATTCGAAGTTTTAACGAATCAGAGCAGTAGTAGTGCTCTTTTCGGTTTATTAAATGCTTTAAAAATTGGATTGGTTGGTTGCGCAGACCACCATAAATCCCAAGTAAAAAGCAGTCTGGGCGATCCACTGCTTTACAGGTTTAACAGCATTAATACTTCAATATAGTAATACAGATATGGTTAATTATATATATATAATAATTATACATGCATAAAGCTAGAAATGCTCACCGCTAAATTCTAGAACATTCAATATATATATATATATATATATATATATATATATATATATATATATATATATATATATATATAGTGTAACACAGCAGGGAGGGGGTTAATATCCTCCCTGCAGAAAACATGTGCGTATGCACATTTTGTTTAATTGTTTATTGTTTAATTATCACCCGCACCTGGTAACTATTGTAAATTAATGCCAGGTGTAGGGTATTTAAGGCAGCCTGTCTGTACGGGGCTGCTGAGTAGAAGGAGGCAGATAGTGTGCTCTGTCTCCGAGCAGTCGTACTGAAAGTGCTGTGTCAAACCTGTGTGGGTATTTTGTGTGTTTGTGTGACAGGTAAACGGCTTAGCCGTCCTGCGAGTTAGTCAGGGACTTACCTGTGTAGTTAGCACTCCAAAACGGAGTTAGGTATTTGTTTCTGTTTTATTTGTGTATTAAAAATAGCGTGTCAGCGCTTAAACTCCATTTCTCATGTCCTGGGTCTGCTTTAAAAGGGACAAACGAACGACCGTGAGTGCCGGCCGGTTACATATGGTGGCAGCGTGTGTGGGCACCCCTACGACCCAAAAGAAATGGAGAGCATAGAAGAGTTGATCAAGAGGATCAACCGCAATACTGCTGCTCAAAAAGAGCAGACTATGAGATTGGAGAGAGAGCTGAGAGAGTCGGGGTGGGCCCCGCTGGAAAGAAGGGAGCGGGAGCCAACAGAATTGGAGCTGCTGCTCCAAAAGTGGGAGCAGGCAGAAGAGGCGTTGTTGTCAGCAGTGCCGGCGAGAGAAGCCCTGGAGTCACCTGCACCAGAGGAGTTGATGCAGGGAGAACAAGAGGAAGAGACCGTCACGGAGCCAGAGGAGGTGAGGACCGCACCTCCACCACAGCTCCAGCCCACAACCCCCGAAGAGGATCCGGCGCTGGTCAGTGCGGTCCCTTGCCCCTTGCTCCTGGACACCCTGCTGGTCTTCCTAGACCTCCCTGCGCTGGACCTGGAACCCAGGAGTCTGCAACATTGGCCACAGCTCTGCCCCTGGTTCCCTGCTCTGCTCTCCCCGAGCACCCAGATGTCGCTGGGCTGCTGCCAGACGTCACTGGTGCTCCCCCTGTTCGCTGCTTCGCTCCCCCTGGGTGATTGGACATCGCTGCGCCGGTCCCCAGGTGAAGACCTCTGCCTCTCCTAGCAGTCGTACTGAAAGTGCTGTGTCAAACCTGTGTGGGTTTCTTGTGTGTTTGTGTGACAGGTAAACGGCTTAGCCGTCGGTATTTGTTTGTGTTTTATTTGTGTATTAAAAATAGCGCGTCAGCGCTTAAACTCCATTTCTCGTGTCCTGGGTCTGCTTTAAAAGGGACAAACGAATGACCGTGCGTGCCGACCGGGCTACAATATATATATATATATATATATATATATATATATATATATATATATATATAATCACTCTCTTAAGACTAAAACATAATTTCTATACCTTATAGCAATGCATCAACATAAGAGATATTAAATTCAAATATATGCTTACATTCCAGTATATGGAAGTGTAGTGTAGGATATATTGACAAATAAGAACTGTCTTCAAAAGGCAGAGACTTGTGAATACGACCAAACAGCAATCAGTTTTTCAGAGACCCTTAGAGCATGTATCACATCAGCTTGTAGTTAGCAAGTTGAGTGATACTTGACTGGGGTTTTACCTCGGTTTCCCTCTATTGAATACATGAGAAGTCCCAAGTAAATCTAATCATCATTTGGCCTTGACATTTCTTATCTTTAAGTTAATGATTCATTCTAGAGGGATCTGGTTAACTCCTTTTTCAAAACTGATTGGATATAACTTCTTGCAAAAAAATTTTGGAACATGATTTCATCGCTCTCTTTTTCCAACTCCTCCCTTTTCTAAAAAGTCAGGTGGACCAAAGTTCACAGAATCCTTGCTATAATATAATACAAGTATATGTGTATATATGAGAGATGTTTTTAATATGTAACACCAGCTCTATTTGATTATAAGGGTCAAAAATATATGTCCCTCCTAGCCACATATTATGTTACCTTTTCAGTGTGTTGTCAGTGGGTCAGTTCAACTTCATATACAAATGTGTGTTAACAAAGTATGGGACAAAGATTGCCTTTGAATAAGCATACAGTGGTCAGTTCAATTAGTTTAATTTAAATTCAAGCTATAATGAACATGTTAAATATAATAGCCTTGTATTAACTTGTACCGTGCTTGCACCAAGCTTGACCTCTCTCTCTCTTTCTAATAATTCCCCTGCACAAGCAGGATTCAGACACCCTGTTTTCTTGCCAAGACTATTGTTTTGATTAATATGAAACACCATTGTAAGCACTTCTCCAAATTCACAGCATGAAATCAGTTTTCACCCAAAGAAAGTCACTACTTATTTGATAAGAACTGTGACTGGTCACAACTCCCCTAATTTGTGGAATGCTCACTTCGACTATGAGGTTTTCTTATTATAGAAACATGGATTCAAAATCTCACTTTGACAGCCAAAAAGAACCTTCCATATCTAGCACTGCTCTGCTTGCAAGCAGATAAGGGCAAGGCTATTTTTCTGTAGATTTTTTTGTGTACTAAAATTATTGAATACAGTTTACACTTTATTTGTCTAATATTCCAACCTAACAGTTCCTGTTTTTTATTGCAGTAAAACTTTTATATAAACTAAACATTGATATTCTTTAATTTAATGGATATTGTAATGTCTAAAATATTTTTTGTTTAGTTGGAGAAAGAAACTGAACTAATTCTTAAATTGATTAAATTAAATGCTCGCTCCTGCTTTTACAGTCTATTTGTATTACAGTAGAGCCTTAACAAGCAAAAACACTTGTTAGTTTAAATATTATGTTTCTTATTAGATCAAAATACTTAAAACATATTATTTCTCTTCAGAGAGTTTTGTCACTCTATTATTAGATCAGAATACTTTATTTAAAACCTTTATGCTTAGTAACATCACAATCAAATAAAATCAAATAGGTCTTTTTAGTTTCAAATATCGTTCCCCTTTTACCCTTTTGTTTTTACTATTTTTTAATACCTAACCTCCTTTTAAGGTTACAGACTTCCACGAGTGTATGTGCACTAACAACAATTTTTTCTAATATTACCACTTGTTCAGTTTTCTTAGTTCAAATCCTTTTAACCTGTTCATAATTTGCTGCAATATTATTTAGGCTGGTTTTATATTCTTTAAAACACAGTACAATTATTACAATATTCTGACAGTGTCAGTTAGTACTGAACTTCTTTTGTTTTTTAACTGTAATATGTTCTTTTAACAATAATAGTTATTTGTATAACAGTTTAACTTTAAATGATTTTATAACATGTATTTTCAATTCAGTTACTTCAGTATAACAGTTGCTAATATTATTTTACTGAATTAAATCTGACCTCTTTCTCTGTTCATAAAAAATCCAGTTGAAGCAGGTTTTAATCCTAGCCTTTTGCCAATTTTTTGGTGTTGATTAATATGAGACATGAAGTAATGAAAGTAAAGTAATGAAAGAAGCTACTTTTTTTCATAAAACTGAAATATGTTAACAAGTTAAATAGAGCCTGCCAAGTTTGACTCCTTCCAGCAGGTGCTTTCATAGACTGCACACAACATCTATCCATTGTTTTCTACTGAGTATACAGATATTTTTGGAAGTAACATATACAGTATTATTATAATTAATACAGGTTAGTTTAAATCATCCAATAACTCAGCACATTCCCAACAGGATTCGAACTCGGCGCCAGTCTCAGCTCGGACTGGTTCTGCGAACACCACGACATCTACTAAAAATATTTTCTAAAACACATTACAGTCATTACAATATCTGTTGCAGTTTCACAAATGTTTAGTTTGTTTCCCAAAGATAGGCCTGCTTCCAGTAGCTGTGACAGTCTTGGGTCAGTTTCTGCTCACAGGTGTGGGTGACAGTCTTTAAAAGCCTGGTACCTGCAAAAACTTAAATCTTGTTAGCTGGGCTCCCATCTCTATATTCCCATTCCCATCATTAGTGGGAAGACTTCAAATAAATTAAACTGTTTCTATCAAAGAGTCAGACATCTCGGCCGCATATACCTTTCACTCATAAAAGGTGCTCGCGCTTTGTACACGGGAAGGGTTTTAGGGTCATTCTGTGACAACACGCTATCGTTAGCGGCCTCCTGGGATGACTCCTTCCCCACTGAGATGGAAGAAGAAGGGGAACCAGCACCATTGACCGTGACAGAACCTAGCTCAGAGGTTGCCTCCGAGTCTAGTTTGCCACCGTTGCCCAGCTCTATGCCGGCACTGAGGGGGCGTGCAAACTGGCAATCCTGGTGGTAGCTCACAGATCAGGGTACCTGATGCAGATATGGTGGCGTTATTAGACACGCCGATATCCCCTGGGCATACATTAGGTCTAGATGTGGAGGAGATCCTACAGTGCTCCCTCTGGCAGCGCGAGGCATCTCGGCAGGTGGCCGCTCTGCTCCCTCCCCGCGCCCCGGCGCAAAGTAGATTGAGCCATTGGCAAGCACCTCGGTCGAGGACCATCACAAGAGTGATCCCAGTACCCACGGCCTTGCTGGGTGATCTGAGCCACCGCCTACAGGCCTCAGTGGTGATGGAAAACCGAGGCCCTCCACAGATTGCCAGCAACGCGGGCCGCGATTCCTAAAGGAAAGGAGGTTCCAAATGCTGACTCATCATCACATTCTTCAGTCCATCCGAGAAGGCAACTGGTTTACCACCATGGACTTACGGGATGCATATTTCACATTCCCATTCGTCCAGTGCGCAGGAAGTATCTTCGCTTCGCCTTCAGGGAAGCGTTACGACAGTGTCTCGCAGGTGCTCAGGGGCCCTGAGATGGTGGAGGATATCCTCCCACCTCCACACAAATGGCCCAGAACGTTCCTCTATGCATTCCCGCCAATACCGTTGCTCCCGGTCTTCTTGGAGAAGGTCCAGTTAGATTCAGTATCTCCGGGTGCACATTTTCTGATGACCCGGTTTCTCAAGGGAGCTCGTAGATTACGCCCTCCTAGGAGGACTGTCCTCCCCGAATGGAACCCTGATGTTGTACTGGAGGCTCTCACGAAGGCCCCGTTTGAGCCTATTCACTCCACAGAGTTGAAGCATCTGTCTATAAAGACAGCCTTCCTCTTGGCTATCACCTCCGCTAAGCAAGTCAGCGAGGTACAGGCGCTGTCGGTGCACAGCTCCTGTATGTGTATTTGGGACGATGGCAGCAGGGTGTCACTGCATACAAACCCTGTTTTCCTCCCCAAGTTGATCACAGTCTTTCATATTAATCAATCTGCGGAACTGGAGTCCTTCCATACACCCTAGTTTTCTTTGGAGGAGGATGAGAGATTTAATTTCCTCTGCCCAGTGCGGGCATTGAGATGCTACGTGGATAGGACAAGAGCTCTGCATCATTCTGACCAGCTCTTTGTCTGTCACGGAATACGGACCCTAGGACAGCCCCTCTCAAAGCAGCGTCTGTCGCATTGGATTACGATTGCGTATGGTGGTGCCGGCTTGCCCCCATCTGGGAGGGTAGCCGCACACCCCATTGGAGGGTTAGCTACACCTTGGGCCCTCTTTATAAGGGCCTCGCTGTCCAATAATTGTACTGTGGCTAGCTGGGCTACGCCACATACTTTCTCCAGGTTCTACCGCCTTAATGTGGTAGACCCTGCCCTGCCTTCGTTAGGCACAAGGGTCCTTGAGGGTGAAAGCTCACACTGCTAACCCTTGAGTTATGCAGTGCTGATGCGTCTCTCATACAGGGTTTCCCCTGGGTTTTTGTAGTCACTAGTGACTAATCCTTTCTAAAAACATTAGTCACTCCAGATATTCAGTAGTCACTACTGGCGCACAGCTCAAGTCTTCAAGGGTGTTATGAATCCTGTTTTTTTTATGTTATACCTTAAATCACTGTATTGACCAAAACAATTATTTAATTAAACCATTTTAATAATGCTCTACAGTTTAAATAAATTGGTAATTTACAGCTGTAAAGTTTTAGAACATTGAAACTCAAGAACCAGATTTTTTTGCCCTGAAAAGCTACATACAGACACAGAATGCATTATGAATTACTTATACTATGTACTTATACAATAAAAAGAAAAAAAAAAAAACAGTGTTAGAATATTATATACAACCCATGGAAACAGAGTTTTGCAATAAGGCTGAAACTTTGCTGCTTGTTTTCTTTTTCTTTTATCTGACACATGTGAGCTTAGTTTGTTCTTTTTTTTCTGCTGTTCCGAATCCAAGTCTTCATTTTCTACAACTTGTTGTTCTGTTTGTTCTATTTCACTCTTTCTGAAAAAACGAGTGGATTTTCTTCTGCGACATTTTACAGTATTGGCTAACAGTTTTGTTTTTTAATTCGCGCGCACAAGTTTACAGCAATCATGTATTTATATTTATGATAAAGTTATAGAAAAGAAGGCAAAGAAAAGTTCACTATCCAGGCATCTCTACAGCTGACCTCAATACGAAAACATATTACTGGCATTTTTAAATTATTGGTGACTAAAACGTACAGTACTGATGCTAATTAAAAAATAATAATAAAATGCTTACCTAGTATCAGTGTAATGGATGTCCCTGCTTGTTACCACACAAATCACTGATGATGACAGGGAAATTGGTGAGAGCTTCAGTCGCAAGACATTTTTGGCGTTTTTAATCTTTGATGGTATTTCGTCTTGATCGTCCTTTGCTAGTAATGTACTGGTATTGAGCAAACAATCCACATTTTTTCACTGGATTGAAGCTAAAAACTCTTACTACGCTCACACCAGACGTAACGGCTTGTCAAACTAGACCGCATGGCAATACTGCGGTTTCTGACTGGCCATACATTCTGTATTTTTAAATGAACCAATAATACTTAAGTTACAATAAACTTTAATCGAGTCATTGAAACAAATAAATATCGACTTGCAGGCATGAACGCACACAGGAAATAAAATGAGTTCAAGACTAGGCTTTTAGTTTTTTAAATCCCAGACAGACTGCAGTAACCGCCCAACTGTTTATATTACATTTAAACAACAGGGCTTATTAAAAATGTACATATTTACTATGTAAATTAGTCGTGTGTGCACTGAACGCTCTGTCACAGCACATTAGTCTGGTGTTAGCGATTAAACGTTGATTGACATTTTTCATTCTTGGCCACCAAGTAAATATTTTGGACAGTTTTCAAAACAATTGTTGCTTTATTTTTACAACACACGTTGGTGTTGTTGATAATATGATAAACGCGTATATCTGCTTCAGGTTAAACGATAGGCGTGTTACACAGAACACTACAAATAAAATGTCAAATATACACTATGTATTTAGTTGGTTTTGTGGATTTGCTATATTTTTAACTTATTTTAATACTGCACATAATTATATAGTTTAGAAAATGCTACTTACCAAAACCATGCTGCACGTGAACTGTATTACATAATAATTTCCTTTATTCCGATTCCAGTGGTGTTTTCTCAATGCAAGATGTATTGTAGGCATATATACAGTGCCGTTTTATCATGCTCGATAGGCCTACTGGCAAAATGGTCCAGAGACAGTTGGTGCTTAACACATACAGAATAATTTTGGCCCTGAATTTTAGCATTTTTGGTCATAGAAAAGATACATTTCATATATTTTATAACTTTACCGTCTGCTTTTTTTAATTAATGATGCGTTTTCGGTTCACAAATCTTCTGCACACAATATTTTTAAGCACAACTATAACAACCTATATTTCAGCAGTCACTGCCGAAGCTTATTACTTATTCTTCCAGAAGTAATGGTCGGGTGTAACAGGGATACGAGGTTATATTTGCGCCGGGCTATGTTGTTATTAACAAGCCTGATGTTGTCGTCCAAGCTTTACTATGAAACTGCCTGTAACCAGGGAGGGTGTAAGCGCATTCTACTGGACTGGAGAATAAAACACAGGAGTTTAATTATGAAAACGCAAGTGTAAACAAACAAGTAAAAAAGATTAGCCTGTCGTCAGACATGTCATGGTAATACAAAATGCATTCATATACTGTGTATGGGTATTGATTGCGTCTGGTCAGGGAAGGGGGACAAACGGGCGCGTTAAGAGAATTTCAGCGGGACATTTTTTATTTCAGCGGGGCATTGGCGCAATGGCGCGAACACTGCGGATGCAAAGGTTTGAGCAGAACTCTCTGTAATCGTGAAAGTGCAGCTACAGAAACTGTCAGGTTGCAAAGAATCATGTGAGGCTGAAAGCTACATAATGCGCCTCATAAAGCGGTCTGGGTTACCATGGTAACTGACACGCAACATTAAACTGAGGCGCTGATTGGCTGACTGCATTTACGTCGTCTACACGGGATGAGAACGTTGCAGAATCAATGAATCGAGAGGCTGAGGCGCTGATGGTTTAGCGATCCCTTCTTTTGAAGAAAGAGACGTTGTGTGTGACTTTAACAAAAGGGATATTTGTTATAGTACAAACAGAAACGATCGTCACTAGTGACGATTCCACAATTTTTTTTGTCGTCACTTTCAAAAAACATTATCCCATACATAATGTCGTTGGTGGTTGTCTTTGAATTGAAGGGGAATGTTATGTTACTCACATAACCCTGGTTCCCTGAAAGAGAAGATGACCACCAACCACGAGGTCACATCGGTCACCCTCACGGGTTTGATGGAAAAAGAGAAATGGCTTCCTCAGGATGACGGGTTTAATTCCTCAGTGGGCGGGACAGAGTGCATCATCCCAAGAAGGGGCCTATCGGCAGCTCTGGTATAGAGAGCTCAGCGATACCTACCCAATGGGCAGGCATATCCCATACATAATGTCGTTGGTGGTCGTCTTCTTTCAGGGAACCAGGAAACAAGCAAGAACCTACCAGTGCATGATAGGTAGGGCTGTATTTTTCACTGTAGAAAATTGCTTATTTCACTGCATTTTACGGCCTAAAATAGGTATTTCAAGATAGTTCATGATTATAATATTTATTACACAACAAATGTTCCTAAATTTAAATGCTTACGTGAAAAACAGCAAATGGTCAATTGTAGAATATTTCATTTTTTAAGTCCACCCATTTTAAAGATATTCTATTTTCACCATCAGTGAATTATCAAACAAAATACTGTACAAACATAAATAAATATAAAAATAACAACAGACACATAAAACGTCCCCTTCTTGTCCTGGACAAAGCGATCTTTTGCAGGCATATTTCCATTCTTTTTCGTTAAAGACATTTTAAAGAAAGCATTCAGCTCTATGCAGCGTGTTAAATTGTTTCAAGTGATAATCTGGCTTGGGATTCATTGTGGTGCTAGCACATTCAGTGCATTAAAATGAGCTACACAGGTTTTCTGTTTATTAACACAAGTCGGTATTAAGGACCTTCTGGACCCCCCTCCCCCATCCCCATGACTTCATTTAATACTTACTCGGACAAGTTGTTCAGTGTTTTTGTGCTTAATTGGATGAATGGTGTGTTGAGGTTTAATAAACAGCAGGACTCCTAGCATAATAAAACGAATCTATTGTTTTTGTTCCAAAACTCCACAGGGAATAACTTCTTATAACCAACTTTATTCAAGAGGATTACTGCTATTATTAACTCGTTATTTACCCATGGATGATGATCCTCTCTCATTGAGTGGGGGGGGGAGTGGGGGGGGTCACACAAAGTTTAGGGGAAAGAATCTGAACCTCTGACCTATTTAAAAATAAAAACGATGACTATCTTCAAAGCTTTAACTTCCATTAGAAAGCAGCTATAAATGACAAAGATTCTCTAATATACACATCTAATAATCCTCCAGTAGATGCACAGCGCAGATCACCCTGATAGATGGGTTGAAACGCAGCTGTGCGGTTTTTATGAGTTGGTGCTTACTGGCAGTTAACAACCAGCTTTTAACCAATTACATCAGTTATCTGAGTCAAACAGATTAATAAGAACTTGTAATATCCTCCAAGGGTGCTATTATGCTACATGTAAACAACATTTTTTTTTCTCAAGAGCGACCCCTAAGAGGTAAGGTTTAAATTAAAAAGAGGAGTGTTTATATGTAGTCCATGATGATGAAGGTTTCCCAAAGGAATCCAGGCGGTCAGCAGAGAGAGGCAATAATCTTATATGGCTAACTTCATTACTTGACTTAGGTAATAAAATACAGTAGAATTAGATTACTTGTGCCAAGTTTACAAACACAGCCTTGTATACTTCCTCTCATTGCTTCCGTAGCATGCATGATGCCAGACAAAGCCTGATTTGGCACAGCTATCCTGTTCCATGCAAGGTTAACCTTGTTTTACAGTCCAACAAAGACAAGTAGGCCAATGTTATTGAATCTTGGAATACATCTCGTAACCCGAGCACTGCAATAAGGAACGAAATCTGGACGGTGAAACTTAAAAGGGAGTTTAATCTCGTTTTGACTGACAGCAAGAAGGTATGCTAATCTAATGGAAAGCAGCAGAATTGCAAATTCAAACTCAGACTCAAGTATTTAAGCCGTTGCAATGTTAGCACTTATAAAAGGGAAAAACAAATTGGTTACAGAACTAAACTAACCAGCAACATGCTGTTTTCCCTGTTAGATTAGCATACTGCACCTCACTGGGTTATTTATTTAAAAGGACAGGGTCTATAAGACTGGGATTTTGCCACAAATGAAATATTGACAACCACAAATGAAATATTTACTATGGAAGTTGTTTCACCTTTGATGGAACTGATATATGGTATATTTTTTCCATGTGCATCACATCCTATGTACAGTAGGCCCACTTGTGCAGTTTTGTAAATTTTCCTAAATTGCACCCATTTTTTAAGGTAAACTCTACTTTAAACTTCACATATGGTATTGATTAAATGCGGGGCTCACATTAAAAATTGATTTAAAGTAGGACAAATTTTCATCTTTGGTTGTCGCTTGTAGGCAAAATTACCATTTTACAGATCCTCCTCCTTTTGCTAGATTAACATTTTTTTTCTGTTTGCACTGGAGAAATTGTAATAGTTAATCTAACCCATGGTATATAAAGTGGTCCTTACATATATAAAATGTAAGCCTTCTCTATTTAAAAACATGATTAAGCTTAGATCAGAGTATTATTTGTTACTGCCGTTGTGGTCTACTAACTATTATACAGTAATTTGATGACTTTTTCAAGCCCTTGTTTGCTTAATCAAATGGCCTTGTCTTGCTTCTTAAAAGCTTATTAAAAGTGACTGGTTTACCAGGTTATTGGGGGTAGATGAAATGCAATTGCCAGGCAGGACTATATTATACCTCTTCGGAAACTCTGAATGTAAACTCTGCTTACCGTTTCCAGGGGGCCTGGATGATACAGGAAGCTGTTAAACTGTCACAGAGTGGCATGAGGCTCTGCAGTTGGTGAAATTGTTGAAAATAATCAAAGCTCCGAAAACAGCTGCAAATGGGTTTAGTATTGCAGCATGAAGCTGATACAATGTGATGAAAGCTGTGAGGATGCCTTCCATAAAGACCAAGTATTTTAGATTTGGTTAATCCAAGCAACGACTGCTGTTTCTTCTTGAACAAATGGGTTTACTCGACAGAATAGTCAAAATCCTTTGAAAAAAAAAAAAAATACAGCCATTGTTTAAATCAAATAAGACCCTGTCTGGAATGCAGCTTTCTTTTAAACACCCCAAAACAATTAGGAGACTCACACACACTGTTTTCCCTTCCTTTTAATGGTTTAAACAATGGCAATGTTGAGATCAATACTGAATTCCATTTCATTTTACAAGACGTCAGACATAGCAGACAGGAAATAGCGCTGATGAAGACAGGCTCAAAGCGCCTGTATTGGGACTTGAGTCTTCAATGAAAAGAATCCAGACAGGCCAAAGCCACCTTACATAACATTGTGTGGTTGAAAAGTTTAGCAAAGGACTTTGTGTCAGGCCAGTGCTGCATTTCTGTGATGTTTTGCATGTGGTGTATTATTTCACCCTGGATATAGTTAATTGGATTCGACCAAGCTAATTTAATTCAACCCGAGAAGCGACTTAGGAAAATGCTTAGTATCTGACTGTACAGTAAAATGGGATCTAAATCTGTACCATCTCAACGCTTTAGGTTCATCTGGAAGACAGAGGATTATATTGGTTAATGCTAACAATGAAATCCATTCCAATTTTAAATTGAATTGGCCCTTCTACTATCCCATGCTCACATTTCAACTTTGGAAATGTAGTGCAAAGAATACCTTGTGTCATGAAAGGAACTGAAATCCTGTAAATAGACACACCTGGCCATTCCCAAGCAGAAGAAAATAAAAGGAAGCAATGGGAATTTGAGCTGGTTTAAGCGTGTCAAAAAGGGCTGCCACACAGTGTACATTTCCACAGAGTCTATATTTTATTCCTTCCAAATTAAACAGTGTAAGGAATCCACAGAACGTGTCACAGTGGGACAGTTGGCTTCCAAGCAAACAAAACCAGGCATCTGGTCAGTAAAGCAGCAAAAGGAAAATGGCTGGGTACTTACTGTATTGCATGTTTTGTTTAATTCTTTTGAAAACCTATTGCAACTGAAAAAGCAATTCTAAGTGGTCAATGATTATAAGCCTGACAGTCCTCATGGGTTGCATTGATAATAGAACAAAGAACACTGAAGGCAAACTTAAAACACCTTAAGACCTCTAACTATAGGCTTTAGAGACAGGGCAAAGTTCATCCAATCCCATTGGCTATGTTCCTCCTGCTTTTTTTCTAACATGCATCCATTCTTGTTTTCATAAACTTCACACAAAAAAAACCCAAACCCTTAATTAACTATGCAAACCATATACTCATTATAATAAGTCTTTAATGTACTTTCCTGCCAAGGTACTCTTGAAAACAAGATTGTATTATTAATTCACCCATTTAAAAGTATCAAAGAGATCAATGATTATTTATGTACTATTTAAAAAGAGCAAATAGGCGTATGCTAATTTAAAAAAAGAAGATATTTATAATGTATTTGTAGTTTTGTCTCAACCTCATTATTATCTGATGAAGAGCATATAATACACCTTGTGTTACTGTGCTTATAAAATGTCTCAATTTTGGTTTCAAATTAAAAGTGCTTTTGTTTTTACATTGTGTAATGAGGCTGTGCTCCAAATCGTGTGCTTGTATTGACATAGTATCCTTTAAGAATTCAACAGATTTAGCACACCAGAAATGTTACTAGCTAGAGTATAAAGGCCAGTATACAAGTATGTTATTTTGCAGATACAGTAGTTTGTACAGGTGCAGTGCCAGGCAATAACCAGAAGGTGGTGCTCCAGTATCTCCTACATAAATCAACCCGTCTTATTGCTCATTAAAGCAGGTGAGAATAATAAGTCCCAAAGAAACTAAGACCATTTTTTTTTTTAACCCACTCAGTGAATATTTTCCAGCGCCTCCATGCCCTTGTACCGAACAGGGTAAACATATTACCATATTATTATTATTTTTTTACGTTATAAATTTGACAACACACAAATATAAATGGCCTCAGTTGAAGCCTTGATCATCCTCTCTTTTCACACACCATTTCAGCTCTGTAATTACATTGCCTAATGCAGTCTCATAAGACCACTCTGCATTCTAATGCTTTCAGATGCGCTTCCTAAAATAACTGTTTTAATTTGCCTTAAGCACTTTAAAAGATATGTGCATGCTTCAGGCCTAAACTGAGCACCGACAATTTCATACTAATATTGAAACACACGACTGCTGTGACTGTAGAACATTATTTGGGCATGCTATTAATTGAGCGATTGCTGTTTGTTGGCATGTTTCAGTGATTACATTACAGTGCCTCAGTGTCAGATGTAAATCTCACATCTGCTGTACATCATTTGAAATACAATTAATAAAATGCATTGAATGCGTCAAAAGTGAGTCATTTGTGATTTCCTTTGCAATGTACAATGGTGGATTTGTTCAGTTTTATTAGGAATTTGGTAAGCAAACTAAGGTTAGTATCTGTTTATTTGGCCCAAAATTTGAATCCCTGAAAATAACAAATCAGCTTTACAACACAACTCTTTAAACAGCTGAATACAACAGGGTAGGATATTGAAATAAAATATTGGTGCAATGTTTAATTGCTGCCAAGCTTCACTGTACTTTAAAAAAAATAAAAATAAAGAAATATATAAAGTCCTTTTTGGTTTTGAAAATGAATGAGGAGGCTGCAGGAAATTAATCATTCATTGTAAAACTGAGCTTTACCTTGGTGGCACTAGTTACATAAGCTTGTGACTCAATTCAAAGTAGCCCCTATAAATTCATTTACCTTCAGTATGTCATCAGAATGGGGATTTTTCAGTTGGGATTTCTTATTTTTTCTTGTGTGTGAATATGATCTCCTGCAACACCCCGAATGGCCCTTCAATGAACTCATTACAAATATGTTATTTAGAATCAGGTTGACAATACTCAGTATACTACAGTATATAAAACCACATGTGGCTTTCAAATTATCAGCACATTTTCTTTACCAGCAAGTGTGTATGTACAGTTATCAATCAAACATATATTTGTTTATGGTTCCAGGTATCAATCAGTCTGCCAGTATATCTCTCTGACAGAAAGTATATTTTTAATTTCTTGTTTTTTTTTCTTCGGTTAATTTATGAACTTTGGCAACCTCATCTTAAAGCAATAAAAAAGGCAGAGGTCATTTGGGTAAGAATGAACAGAATGGTGGAAAGTCTTAACTGCATTACTTTGACACAGTGGGACAGACCGTCAAAGCCTTTTATTCAGACATACTGTAGTGGTCTGTAAGTGCTGAATTTTTCCTCATAAGTTTAATTAACAACGTCAAAATGCTCATTCAAAATTCTAAAGTATAACTATAAAAGACTAAGCCAAATAGACAAAATGTTTTGGCTAGTGTCTTCTTCAGTGAGGTTTGTCAACTGGACTTCTTTTCTCATGGCTGTGCCTCTGGTAGTTTTTGGAAATTGTAATTTTCTTTCCATGCTAATAATGATCTGGAGTAAAACGCTTTGACAATCCAACCCAACAAGTAAGCCCAAGGCAGTGGATATACTTTGTCTCCCATGTTATCAACAAGCTTCTTTGTACAGTATCTCTCAGAAGCAAACAGGTTGTAGTTTTTGTTACATGCATTACATATGGAACACAAAACATATGGGCCCCAACTACAGCTTCAAATTGAACCCTGATTCTCCGGTTTTGCGATTCCCAGATTAAAACAGATTGCTCTCATTAGTTGGCACACTATGTGAAAACCAGAAACAC
The DNA here is from genome assembly GCF_902713425.1 of Acipenser ruthenus. Taxonomy (NCBI): domain Eukaryota; kingdom Metazoa; phylum Chordata; class Actinopteri; order Acipenseriformes; family Acipenseridae; genus Acipenser; species Acipenser ruthenus. The sequence goes on along the minus strand of NC_081198.1, from coordinate 17,021,907 downwards.
AAATGAAAAATGCTGGTCTGAAAGACAAACATCAGTGTATTTGTTATAGATAACACAGAATATATTCTTTTTCATTTTTTTTCTGTTATTAATTCAAAGTTTATATTAAGTCAGGTAAAAAAGCTAAAATATGAATCTGCTACTGTAGCCATGGACTCATTTCCTGCCAGTTACGTCACTATCACAATATGTACAGGGTTTGGGAAAAGCAAATTGGAACACCTGCTATAACATCATCAACAGGGTGAAGGGACACCTGTCGGTCAAGCAACTTCTTACAGACTTCAAAGTCTGTCAGATCTGTTTAGCCCAAAGGGACAATGCATTTTTAAATATTACTGAATACATGTACTTATTTAGCACTACAAATAAAAGTAAGCCCATTTACACAAACGTGTGTTTATTATTCTTTATTTGTCCCTATATATACTGGTGTTTTGCTTTAGGGATTCTGAACCTAACACCTGGGTTCCAATGCTATATGCTTAAAAAAAAATGCTTCAGAATACAAAGACTGATAAGTTAAAGTTAGGAAGCCAGTCTATCTGTATTACTGGACCTGATTTAAATAAAAAAATGTATCAATTGTCATAGATTGATGTTAAAGAAGTCAGGAACTAGAACACTTTCGTTAACGTCAAACTGTATTATCAACTGACTGGAATAAAAAAAAAAAACGCCATTTTATTTTTAAAGCATAATAGGGCTGGTTATCACATTTGAATAGCCGGAACTGGCAAAGAGAAATGAGAAAAATCTGTGAAACCTTCCAACTGGCAGCATGAATTAGACCATGCTATCAGGAAGCATGAAAAATGACAAACTCATTCTGTGTGCGACCTCTTTTTGACTTTGGCGTTTGCCAAAATGGGAAGCTATGATTGTGGAATTGTGATATGAATATCAATCTGCCCTACCTCAAAGTCAAGATGCATTATATAGCCCTGAACAAAAAGTGACGATTCTGATGCATTGTAAACCACTCTGACAGATGCAACAAAATACATAATCTCTGTAATCCTCTAAAACCTGTTAATAATGACCATTTTGAAACCAGAAGACTGGGGAAGTACACAAGCGGTTCGGTTATAAACACAGGCCCATTCACTTAATATTGTCATGAATTCAAGCAATTGTTTACAAAAATTACCAGAAAGACATATAGACCTGATATTGTACCATGGTTTTTCACTGAATTGATGGTTAGTTTTTTTAAGATTTGATTTTATGCTGTCTAAAAATTAACTAATTTAAAGAAGCAATGTCTAATCACGTTTCAGAAATACATATTGAACTTGTTTTTACATTATAAGCCTGTTTTGAAAGAAAAGGTCTAAAAGTACGTTTCCTGTAAAACAATACCAGTGCAATTTGAAAAAAATAAATACATAGAAACTGCATTTCATAACCTTCTGTTACTACACTTTGTAGCAAAATCTTTGAATAACAGAGTGGTACAGGGGCAAGCAGGTTGAAGGGGGAAGAAACTTATGTCCAACTATCTTATGAGAGTGTAAACAAACTGGAATCAAAACACGGTCTGCCGTGTGATGAAGTTGAGTGCACAGAAGATTAAACTATGGAAGACTGCTGTGAACCAACAACAATGAATCATATTTTACTATAACATTTACACATATTGCAGCTTTTTAAAAAATAAAAACTGATAATTATAAAAGATAATTCATGTAAATCTGTGTGGCATAACAAAAGGTCCACACTAAGATCAAATTCAATTCTATTGTCTTCTTGTTTCAAAACAATAATAACTAAATACCTGTACTGCCTTTGAAACAGTCTCTTCAATAATTAAAAGCACAAAATGCTCAGAAATAGAGTTCATTCTGAAATGGATCATCACAATTTAATAAAGCAAAATCGCCCATGCAATCTTGTTATCCAGTGCAGCTACACAATGCTAAGAACAATTGATTTAAGCACAAGTTATATTAACTGTAATATTTTGGGAAAGCAATAAGTTTTTTCCCCCCAGCAATCAGTTCTTTTATTAATCATTATTGACATCAACTAAAACTATTCAGATAAAAACAAAACAAAACAAGCACTTCAGAATTGACCCCTAGGGGTCACTAGAGATTCAGAAAACATTATGATTCAACAACAAAGCAGAAAACTATAGTTTAAGAAATTAAATAACCTCATTTTACTATTTTAATTTCTGATTACATAAAACCAAAAAAAAAAAAAGAAAATCTGTGAAAAATATACATTATCAAAACAAATATATTTTAGTTATGTTTTAGTGTAATATGTTTAAATGTAACATATCAAATCTTCATACTGTAAAATAAGAAATAAATAATAATAAAAAATAAAACAGTAACATCTAATTCATACCAGTGATGCAAGCATATAGGGTCACAAACGTTTACTCCAGCCTTAAATTTGTTAACTGCTATTTTATTGAAAGGAGAACATTCCTCATAATGTTATCAAATTAGAAACAAACAACTTGGCAGTTCTGAAGATATCCTGAATATAACACTTTAAAAAATCTGTTGTATAGCCTTTCAGAAACAAGCGTTAAGACTGGAGTAAATGCTTGGAAGACAGAACAACAACAACACTAATAATAATATGCAGAAAAATTTACCAAAAAAAAAATGTCTTCAAGACTGAACATGACTTAATTAATTAAATGTCAACTCCAGTGTTTAATTTAATATAAACAAGTTCTGCAGGATATAAATATGACAATCTGGCTATATGCACTGAAGTCCTTGCCAGTATACAATAAACAAAATAGACTATTTTCCACACCATTATATCAGTTTACGTATTTAAACAAATGGTTGCAATTATTAAAGTGGCTTGGATGCATTTGAAACTTGTAAATTGGCATCAAATATATCCGATTTGGAAAAAATGTAATTAGGTAAAATTGGACCAGCCTGTATTTTTCCCCCTTGTATAAACTTGATAAATATTTTCTAGCATTTGTGACAAGCATGAAAACCGTGGAGTCAGCCTGACTGAGTCTTAAAAAGGCTGTCTTTAATCCACTTCCTTTGTTAAGACGTTGCGATGCTGAGGGCAATGGAGTGAAAGCTTGTGGAGATCTTAGTGGAGCTGCTAAGCTCTATCTAAATTAGTGAGCCAGACAGTTCAGGGATTTAACCTTTAAAGCAGATCTCTTCCTTAGCTGTTTGTTAGGTTTTTAAATATTCTGGTGGAAATGTAAGATTCTATATTTAACATATGATTCTGCGTTTGCCTTGTTATTTTTTATGACGAAAGCAGAAACACTTTATTTTTTATACAGTATTTTCTGTTTCCTCATTGTGAAATATAGTTCTTGTTTATCAAAATTTTGCTTAGTTCGAGAAGGAACTTCTAGCCCCATACGGAATAAAAATATATTTTTAATATATAATAAGAAATGTATCAATCTTATATTTTCCCCAACATAATTCTTGAATTAAATAGAATATTAAAAAATATATATTATCAAGATATTTTATATATTTTTCATACACCACTTTTCTAGATATGAAAAATAAGAGATATATGGTAAATATATGTCTTTAAAATATATAAATGTGTATATATGTTAAATGTATCATTAATGCTTTTAAAATATAAAGTAAACATATTGAGATATATAAAACTTATGAATACATTCATAATGTATTTTTATTCAGTTCCAAAATAATTACACCAATTTGTTGCTAAATATATATTTAATATATTTAAACAGCATCCATAAATAATGTTTTTAAAATATATGATGAATGTAAGGCAAAAACGTAATATATTTTAAATGTATGGTAAGTTTGTTGCAAATATATATTTATAACAATATATTGTAAAATATTTTTTGTCAGTTAAATAAAATGAATTAGTAATGTATAAAAAAATACATATCTGGTGCATTTGGAGTATATTTTAAATATAATTTAATCTGTGGGCCATATATTTATTTGATATGTTGAAAATATATGGTAAGGTTATAAATGTATTATTCATATATTTAACATATTTCCCATTCATAATATATATATATATATATATATATATATATATATATATATATATATATATATATATATATATATATTCTGTATGGGAGAATAGTTTGAAAAAGTGACTAAGTTTCAAGCAGGATCCCTCTAGTTTTGCCATTTCCCCCTGAAATCCAGTATTCTGATGCATCATTCAATCTGACCATTCTCTTAAACTACAACTCCTTGGTACCAATAACTTTGAACTAGACCCAGGGGTTCAATAGTAAGCATTAGAACCCCTTATAATACTGTAGGCTGATAAATGGCACTTAAAGTTTGAATTTTTAACTAATAACCGTTGTTTTTATTTCCACTCATCAAGAATTTAATCTGACAGCAAGATGATTGTAGTGGCTACCTGTCAGTCTGCTGTGTCATGACAAGTGTTCAATTTCTGTATCTCAGTTTACAAAAGTAAGAGGATTCTTCTTTGCCAGGGGATGATGGTCAGATTCATCGCATCTCTGGCCAAGGTTACCTGGAGGCAATTTTAGGATGCAGCGGTAGATTTATCAGGAAGGCAACAGCCTTTCCTAGCTTGTGCTGCTGTACTTGAACTACAACAGCTACAACTATATTTATTATTATTGAATTTTGCATTATTGTTGCACAGTATCCTGTTTATGAAATTGTTTCCTAATAACCTAAAAATAAAATGCTTTATTTTGATCCTGATACAGTTTATTTTGTGTTTGAATTCACAAACCTCTTTTTGTCCTGAATGCTGCTGACCTTGCAATACTGCATCTACTGTATATTCTGGTTTCTGACACAACTACACATTAGGACTGACACTATTGAAAACACAGGTGAATTACAAGCCCTTGAAAAACAATATACCTTCTGTGATTTAATGATTACTCACCATTTGTGTATTATTAAGCATCCTGGTGATTTTTTTTTCTTCAGCAACATTGTAAGGATTTTTATAGATCCAAAATAATTTAGTAAACAATCTATATCTCCTCCCCAGACAGATTGTCTGGCACTATTGATTTGGAACACATAGTGCACATATATCAAAAAGCAGTCTGACAGTCCTGGAAGCAAGACAGAAGTATATTTAATTTTCGCCCTTTTAAACTATTGTGGCTTGTTTTTAATTTGATCTCATATTTGTAGATGGTAACATCAATACTTTGGGATGTGCATATTGGAACAATTCCCATGTAATGGATACACTACAGACAGTACGTGTATGTGCCAGACAAATGCATCTTAAAACATATTCAAGTGATGGATGCTTTACTTAAAAACATGAATACATTGTGTTATCCACATTATTTTTTGTAATTGAAAATTGTAATTTATTTTCCTGCAAATATATATAACACATTTTAATGCAGTGTACAGATAAAACAAATTATGTGATGTTGTGTTTAATGGATTTCAATCACATAATCTGAAGAATGTTTCCTATTGTAACTAAATGTTCTGTTAAACTCATTTTTTGTCTGTTACACTGTTTTCAGTTTAACAGTGCAAGGTTTTATAGGGATATGTCAGTTTTTGTATAAAAAATACTAAAATACTAGAAATGTAATTAAAGATGCATTTTAAATCTGTCCACTTTAGATTAAACAACATTTAGATTAAAAATAAACCAAAAAAAACAAAAAACTTTTAGTTAAATAATTTGTCACTATAAGAAACATTTGTCAAAAAAATATTTAATTAGCATTATGTTTTAATTATTTAGGATAAATATTTTTAAAACATTCATATAATGTCAGTTTTGGTCATGTTAGCTTTACAATGTAGTCGGATTTGCCCAACTATAAATAAAATTGATCTACCCATAAAGTCTTTACAGACTAATGCACTTTTTTCTCCTATCAAAGTTATGGTCTTATACAAAGCTCATATCACATTTAAGGCCATAGAAAAGGCATTCACTAGGAACATATCCTTCCTAAATGCATTCAATAATATATTTGTATAATTCAGGTCCTATCAGCCTGCAAGTTGATGAAAATGCTATTGATGATGATAACCCTGAGAAAAAAAACCTGCATCAAATAAGCACAAATATATGTACTGAATACAAGGGCTGGGCCAAGTATGTGAAACACCTACTATGACACAGTCAATAAGGTGTAGGACCAAAATCCAGGACAACGTGGAATTTAGTCTAAGAGACTTCTCATGAAAAAAAAAGCCTTAGCCGTGCAGTGTTGGACACAGAAGCCCCTGCCACCTGACCATCACATGAATAACGGCACAGTTCAGAAAAGTATTCAGCAGTTTTTTTTTTCCTAAGATATATTTGCAAGTGTTGACAATTAGAAAATGTTCACAAAGAGTAATTGAAGTTCAAAGATGTGTATCTGCCTATCTGCAACACTGTTTACTTTTTTTACCACTTGTGTTATTAACATGGATCCAGCATTACATATTGCTTTAATCTGCTTGATTAAGACCTGCTGACAGGGCCCATCAGTGTTGACTGTTTTACTGCTTCACGTCCTGGTTGTGTGCTTGATACCAAGCAAGCATCAAGAATGCAGGCAGAAAAAGAAAATGAAAGATCTGACATAGGAGCTGCCCTGGCATTAATTCCACTATGTGTTCTGTGATGGAAAAAGCATGAATATGAGAAAATACCTTTATTGTGGAAATACATGCTACTTCAAAGACACATTCTTTTCCAAGACTTGTTTAGTCCATTTTTTGTTTGTTTGAAAGCATTATGTAGTTTTTGTAGCAGATATTTCCACAGAACAATGCTGTTGCTTGACAAAATGACTTCAAATTAGATGAAGCACAGTAGAATGGCACAGTGTATGTTTAAAGAAGAAAACATAAAAATACAATAATATTTGGAAATATTATTATTATTACTATTATTGTTATTATTATTTATTATTACTGCTACTACGACTAGTAATAATAATCCCATTTATACTTTGGCAGGATTAGCAGTTGTGCAATATTTGAAGCCTAGAATTACATAAAAACAAGCAGGTTTCAAGGGACTAAAACTACATTTGGGGAGTAAATAAACTGCAATGTACATTTCTGCTTGCTAATGAAGTTGAGTGCACAGAAAGCAGACGTATTGCAAGATTTAGTAAACATATACCAAATAATCATAGTTTGGTGTCAAATTAGACATGACTGGAATACAGGTTTAAATAATGTAGTATATCTGTTCTGTTGGAAGTTATTAGAGACATTGACTGTAATGTAGGCACAATAAGTCATCATATTATTATTATTATTATTATTATTATTATTATTATTATTATTATTATTATTATTATTATTAAAAAAGAAATACAAGCTGCATTGACTGTCCCGTTAGGGATAAATTCATTTCTGAAATTGCTTGGTTCATTGGTGTTGCTAAGTGTGGTTCAATCAAAACAGTCAGCCCCACGCAGTTTAATAAATCTAAAAAATTCAATAAACCTTTTCAGAATAAGTGCACAAAGCCAGCAGGTGCTTTTCTATTTAGTGCCAAACAATATCCGAGGCATTCCTCAGTAGAATATCAAACACATTAGATTCTTTGCAATGCTACAAAGGTGCCTGGTGTGCAGATATTGATATTTATACCTAGGGTCTCTTTTTTGCTGTTTTTAAAAACAGCAAATACTTACATGTATTCAAACCAACACAGAGATCATCTCATGTTATATTATATAATAATTGTTTTATGTTCCTGATGTTAAATTATGTGTACTATATTATTGCATTTTATATGCTATACTTTCAGAATTATATTTTTGGTTTCAGGGAACTTTTAGGATACTGCCTCATTGAATGATTTTTGACAATTTATCTACAGATACATTTTCTATGTTTTTATACCAAGATAAAAATGTCAATTGTCCTAAAGGGCCCTCAAGGCTTGTCATTAGAATTGTTATTTTATCAGGTTTTTTTTTCATGGCTACTTGGGACAATACATTGCAAAAATGAACTAATCTTTTTAAAATATATTTTAAAAAAATGACATGTCCTTGAATAAGGCATTCAGCCCAGCATATTCAAAACAGAAGGAAGCCTTTAGATGTCACTCTACTTTAAGAAATAAAGGACAACTTTTCCTGCTACAAAATGGTGTCCCCTAGGTACTGTACAGCGTTTGTTCAGGTAGCCCATTTAACATGCCTCAATATACTGAAAATGGCATTGTTTTTTTTTCTGTAGATGGTAACATTATATGTATGTATGCTGTTCATATTATTTTAAAATAGATTTTAATGGAAACCTCAGAGGCTCAATTTGCTTGAGGGGTTACGACATCCATTTCCAAAATAGGGACGTCTGCCCAATCTCCATGAGGATTTTTTTATTTGTAATCTCCTAGAAACTAGGGGATGCACTTTGAGCTTTTCCTGAAACCCTGCCATTCGTATGCAGTCATACATAAAAAGTTTAATTCATGGATCACAAGCCTGCCTCTAGAATGCTTAGGCTAAAATTGAACATAATTTGAATCCAATAAACTATAATGAAAAACAACATCAGAAGGTCCCTTATTCCAGAGCACGATGAACAGGCTATTAAAAGACTGAATGAACTGATGTAGATTGAAAATTATTTGTGTTACAGATTTTTGAAAAAAAAAAAAAGTTGACTAAAGAACAGGCAGTGTGGCCTAGTTAATTACAGCCAAGGACCGGGAGTGAGAAGGAGTTTAAAATCCAGAGACAGTAACCTACAGTACCAAGTGACCTTGGACACGTCAGATTACCATCTGCTGTCTCGGTCTCACACAGTTTGAAAACTGTAAGATAAGGCATATTTTACTTGAACTGTCCCAGGTGAATGTTGCCTTATTAAAGGTATAATGACCCAAATGGTTAAAAAATAAAATAAAATACATGCTTTGTATTAAAGGGCATTTTCTGAAAACGTTTTTTTTAACCTGTTAAATATTATTAGTGTTTTGTCTAATTTTTTATTGCTGTTTCTGCTTAGATGTCTAATGTCCTTGTTCAACCACTGAAAAAAGCCTAAGTCAGCATTTAGGAGTGTTTTCAAAAGGTATTAGAAAGCCTAGTAAACAATGATCTTAGCAGAAGCACCAATTAAAAATTAAACAAAACACACATTATAGGTTTTTGAATAGGTAAGAAATTACATTAAAAATGATCAGTTTGGTATGTATTTCTTGTTTGGTAAAGTGCTATCAGTACAAACAATTTTTTGTTAGGTTTCTGTTTTGCATCTCTGATTTACAGCAGACCACGTTTTCCTGCACAAAGTGACACGAAGGATTAAAGGACGGGGCATGAAGCTTCATGTAAACACAGTGCAGATGTTACAGAATGTAAACAGACTAGAAAACCAACAAGCCTGCTATACCAACAAGAATGCTACAAACAGTGCTAAACTATGGAGAGGAATGTACTACTGTGAACATTCACCTATAAAGCATATTAAACTGTAACCCTGATACTGTCACTAACAAACTGCCCCTTCTTATCAGTGGGTCTGAACTCAGTAACATGTTAATTTTTTAGAACAGAAGGAATAATACTGAAAATAATGAAACAAGTAACCTTGGAGAGAAATACTCTATTTGATAGGAAGACTAGCATGTATTACTTTAATTCACTTTTTTGTCTGATTTCAGCATGCCTAAAAATGAATCTCCTGTACCATTTGATTACAATACCTGACGAGGTAATTAACTGTTTTTGCATTCATGTTGTTGTACCTTGTGTTTGACCTGTAAACTAGGTTATTTAAAATGATATCTCAGGTATATAGAGTGTTATATTATGCACTTTCCACTGTATTTAATGTATTATGCTTTTTTTCTTTTTTTTTTACTGTATATCATGTATTCTGCATTTCTCTGTATTTAAAGTATTATGGATTTTCTTGTTGTTACTGCATCTTGTAAAGCGCTTTGTGATGGTGGTCCACTATGAAAGGAGCTATATAAAATAAAGATTGATTGACTGATTGATTATATACACATCGTATACACTGTAACTATACTTTAAAGATTGCACTTTTCAATTGATTTACATTAATGTGACTAAATCATGGCATATATTTTGTTATTTGTAAAGATCCTAATTTCTAGTTCTGTAATATAATTCAGAAGATGAAGTAGCTGCCAGTATCTCCCCTTGTGTTTTAGAGACACACAGTTTTCATGTATTTGCTGTTTTTTTTTATTAAAAAGGCCTCATTTTAAAGTTGCCAATATCAGATGGACTGCACACAGTCATTTACATAAGACAGCTTCAACTGACATTGCTTAAATTCAAAAAAAATAATCATGCCCATAATCTGTTAATTCAATTCTAAAGTACTCGAACATGAGTGCCCTAACTGAGATCTAGCATTCCGATAGACGTCGGAGAGCTGTGGGATCAAAGATTATCCTCCAAATGAAGTCTCTGGTGCAACAAGTGGAGGAGGGGAAAAAGATGGGGTTCTAAAAATGACACCACATAACGGGTGGGGACAACTAAGTTGAAAGGTCACAGTGTCACATGATTTCTCTTGAACCACGAATCAAGGACACATGGCTCAATAACATAGTATAAAGCAGTGCGAGGCGACTTTAAATAAATCCCAGTATTGGAGCAAAATAACTGGGAAAGATTGCAGACACAGTGCCGCACATTTAGATGATAGGAAAGGTTGGTAATCATATGTTTGAATCTGCGACTGATATTAAACACCTTGAGAAAGACAGAGAGGTTGAAACGTGTGTTTTATTCTAACACAATAAGAATTTTTCGGGGCAATATAAAAATGCAGCTTGGTTTCTATATTTACAAACTCATATGTGTTTGTCTTCGAAGTTGTCTCGGAAGCTAATATTACAATATCCACTGCACTTGCAATTTGATTTCTAGTACAGCGTAAACTTCGTTTTTCATTTTCGAGATCCACGCCTTTGAAAATACGGTAGAATAACAATAAATGTACAGTAAATGTTGGAACTTGATGAAATAAAAATGATTGTGAGGCAACAGATGTCAGTGTGGGAGCTAATGATAAAGTGGGAATATATTTTGAATGGCTTTATTAAAGACTGCTGTGGTTTACCAGGGCATACAGTAAGGGCATTGGATACGAAACTATAATAAGTATTGATGCAATGTCTGGGGCTAAAATACTGTACTGTGGAGGACAATATTAGTAACACACATTTTAAGTTAATCACGCAATACAGCATCTTATTAAAAATGTTACTGAATCTTGCTTCAAACTGCTCCTTCAGCAACCATGTAAGGTCTGAAAGCTGGTTAAAGTAGCATAAACATACAGTGATAGCCAGTGTACAGTTTAACTGTGGAGTGACGCACTGGCCGAATGACCCTATTATAATACTGCTGTACAGTATATATATATCAAATAGAAACCAAAAGCAGTTGATTGTACTGAGAGTCAGTGACAAGTGTCAGTGATTTTGGGGCCATAGTGTATATGACTGATTTAAAATGCTACGTTTTTTTTTTATTGGCTTATAGAGATGTGATATCATATAATGGGTTTCTTGGGATGTCAGTTGTAGTTGTATCAAATCTGTGGTCTCACAGCCCATGGGGTAATTCTTTCTGTTTACACTCATGTGGCATATCGTATCCCTGATGATTTTATAATTGCTTCATCAGTGCATTCCACAGACATTATAGAACATGTTACATTCATAAGCTATTCTGTTCAGTTCAATTATAAAACCAAAACCAGTTTGTGTTTCGTGTGCTTTACCTTTTGTTTAGGTTACTGTAAAACCAAATCTGACAGGAGGCAATGGCGTATCTACCAGAATATGCAGTAGTTCAGTTGTACGATACCTGTATGGTTATTTATTAAGCTGCATGGAGCATTGAGTGTACTAGAGATATTTCTGAGAAAAGACCAGGATTTCATACTAGCAAACATGCAGATGTTGTACAACGGGAATCGATTCACTCTGATCCTTCTGTTTGTCCATGTTCCCATTTTTATTTATTTCTTAGCAGACGCCCTTATCCAGGGTGACTTACAATTGTTACAAGATATCACGTTATTTTGACATACAATTACCCATTTATACAGTTGGGTTTTTACTGGAGCAATCTATGCAAAGTACCTTGCTCAAGGGTACAGCAGCAGTGTCCCCCACCTGGGATTGAACCCATGACCCTCTGGTCAAGAGTCCAGAGGCCTAACCACTACTCCACACTGCTCTTAATATGTTCTCTAATTATCACTATTATGCTTTCCTTTTTTAAGGTTTGTGGATTTTAACAAAAGATCTGTGCTGCTTTTGTCGCGTTTCATCCTTTTGGATGTTTGTTTATTGAAACTGCACCATGCCAGTGGCAGAGAGATTATTTTGTCTTATTAAATACGTGTTTCAGTAAATTAGATAATTGCCATTAAGAAACTATTTAAAAAGCATTTTATTCATGAAATGAACGAGACTGAGAATGAGAGAATGAAATGAATGAAACCACAGTGAAAAAATATGAAAAGAAAAAAAAGAAAAATATAGCTATTAGTAAATTTAAAAAATCATCTTCTAGGAACAGGACAAGCACTGAAGGGCAAATTGTCATCCTCTGTAAAACTTATGTTCTTTTGTACATATAACAAAACTATACTACTACGACTACGACTACGACTAATACAACTACCACTACTAATTATAATAATAATATAATCTTGTTTTTGGTCTATAATAATACAGTGCATAATTATTATTTTTTCAGTTAGAATCAGATTTTCTGCACTGAAATGCTGCATATTTTTCAACAGTGGAGTTCTATTCGTGGGTGCTTATTATTCCCAATTCTTAATTGGCATCAACAGGACATCCAGGAAGCATAACATAACAGATCATTAAATGGATGCCCAGTCTCCCCCTCCATCTATCTATCAGTACAGCATGATGTTTTGACTTTAATATGGTAATTATCTCAGACTGACTTCAGAGCAGGAAGCTGCCACCCACACAGCGGTGCTTAATTACTCCCGACTGACATGCCAAGTGAAAAGTTGACTAGTTTGGTTCAATTTCCAGAATAGGAATGATTACATTGTCATTTAGCTCAGATACGTTGTTGTATTATTATAAGGCTAAGCCAAAGAGGCACAAAAAAAAAAAAAGTAAAATAAAACAAGAAATGATATGAAATCCTCTGGCCTCCTCTTTACAGCTAGGTAAATCACAGACATGCATGGCACAGCACACATGGTTAAACCTGGTAAAGCATGGTAAATACATGGTATTAACATGGAGAAAGTATCATAAACAAGAAGATCACTATGCAAATGTAATGTTGTAAACTACAGAGTAGCATAGTCGCAAGAAGGGTTCAAGGTTGGGGCTCCCCACAGTTAAAAACGAGATGGTCAACAAGATTTGCTTGCTGATGAAATTAAATTCATAGAAAGCTTAAGTGCTTAAGATTATTATCAGTATAAAATTCAACATCGATGTTGGACACTGCAGCTTTTTATAATTTTTTTTTAATGAAGACCCGTCCTATTTGTCAGTGTGTTATGTTAAACCCTACAATCTGACACTGATGTTAGTCAGAGCTGTAATTCAGTTAAAAGCAGGTGCAACTTCTACATTTAAGTAGGGTACTTGGTGGATTCTTCAGAGAGCTTTGGTGAACTACATCAACCCTGTTAATACCAATGCTGATTACTGTGCTAATTTAAAGTACTTATATGATTGAAAATGATAAAAGCTTTTTTTTATGGACTCTACTTAAATATTGCTCATGTGTAGATTGATGTTTAATCAAAAACACATGCTTTACTACTCATTCTGTTTCTAAAGCTGAAGGACAAACTCCAATTTGCCTCTTTGTCACTCATCTTGGGACCCTAGCTATACATGAGCTGTATACTTTACATGAAAGGGACTTATACAGTGCAACCTAATCAGCCTTAAAGATCTCATATACTCTGTATTTTGTACTTTTATATTGCAGGTTTCAGATAACACGTCAATGTCAACTACAAAGAAGTGTTGTGTTCAATTACTACTGTTTATAAAATGCCATCGATGAAACTGGCTTTTTGTTTCACTTGCTTTTATTTGTATCTACAACATTTCTTGGAAGTACATAAAACACAGCCAAAAAAATAAATAAAAGCACAGCTTATCCAAAATCCTTTAATTAAATTAGACCACACTGAATGAAATTAGAAATGCATGTCCTGTAATGGTGGGTGGTGGGTGAGTTCAAAACATTAGAAATGATCAAAATTAGGTAAAGCCCAACGAAATCATGTCAAGGTCATGTGCATGTATCCATGTACAAGAAATAATAACATATTCAAAGAGAAAAAATACAAAAATAAAAAATTGAATCAGGCACTTTAATCACATTAAATACTATTATACCGATGTGCCTACTTCCCATGGCATTCTTGACAGGTATTTGTTACTGTACATCTACCCAGTTTTAAGTCAATATAACAAACACTTCCCAAGATATAAGCAATCCATTTTGTGCCAGAAACCATAGTTGGGCAATCATCAGCCATCCTGGGACCCGCTTCATAAACGTCCTGCGATTGTGATGTAGTTGCGATGAGGTTGCCATGTCGCAGAGGTCATTGCTGCATGCATTTCATAAAGCACTTTGCAAGTGCCATCGCTTGCGATCTCTCTTTTGCGATCTGCGATGAGTGAAATCAGTAAATCAGTGAACAATTTTAAGCCACAGTGACCGATTAGGTAAAAACACAATGGCAGGGTTGCAAAGGAAAGCCATTTTTTTTTAAAAGAAATACAATTATTGGAAATAGCTCGTCAACACAAATCCATTCTATTCAGCAAGTTTTCTGGAAGTTTAAGTCACAAAAAAACCCAGTAAAAGCTATGCAGTAAACTTATTTAAAGAAAACGTTTACTGATCTGTGTTTACTATTCTTTCTACACAGCTGAAAAGGGGCTTTTTGCCGAAACGTATGTAGCCAGCTAAGCACACTCGCTACCTTGACACTTTCATTAGTCTTTATTAGGGGGCATGCCTGATAATCAATCTGCGTTTAGCCTCATTATTTAGACTTGTGGGTCAGGTAATAACACGGAGGTGGTTGCTGCAACAAAGCTTTATTGCTGTGGTGAACTGTAGCTGAGACAAATTGAGGAAAGTGCGTTTTGTTTCTGTGATTTGGGGATCTGGCGGGTTTCTTTTAGATTTTTTTTTTATCTAGAAGCGAGAAGGAGGCGCTTGTCACTATTTTTGTCACTGGAGTCTGGTCCATTTTATTTATTTGTGTGTTTGTGTGTTATTTAACTTATTTATTGTACATATTGAATTTTGTTTGTATTATTATTATTATTATTATTATTATTATTATTATTATTATTATTATTATTATTATCATTATCCACGTAATAATTGCTGCACTGCATTGTCACCAGTTTAAAGCAAGGCAATCTGCCCAATAATGCTATTATCATACTGAATAAATCGGTACTTTTGGTATATACAACTTGACCATGCCTCTGTTACTGTTATTGTTCCCCAATAAAACTTTGGGTTACAAGTCATTAAAAATATTTTGTATGTTTCAAACATATTCTACCATAGCACTTCTCTTACACTGTCTTGTACACTGGTATTAAGTACATATTTCACTGAAGCACTACATACCCCCAGTGCTTTGACATACTATACCCTGCTCCATACATGGCAGCGGTACCATATAGTGTTGCTACGTATAATGATTTGGTAGTGGATTTTAACACAACAACTATTGTTTACGTAATATGCATTATACAAATCAAAAGATCCAATTTTTGCATGTGATTGACATTTAATGTGTGATTTATAGTATTCACACATGGTCAACCGGTTTCTTTTAACAGAGAAGAAAAAAAAAAAAAAACTGACGAACCTTCGAAGGTTTAAAACTACCTTCAAATTCCTGGCTAGCAAACAAACCTTTGAACACAGCCCTAGTGTCAAGGAAGGTTTTTGTGAAGTGTTTTTTTTAAGATACAGTAGTTTATAAACATTCTCTTTGGTTCAAGTTTAAAAACACAGAATAAAACAGCTGAAAAAGGTTTTGAGAACCACAAACTTGATTTAATTCATCAAAATGCTGTTAAAAAACAGTCCTTAAGTTTTGTGAATAGGGCATTGTCTGAAACATGAGCAACCCATATACAGTGAGCACCCTCCCACGGGGTATGCTTAATAATCCCTGTCACAGGGCAGCTTATGGTGACGCTGGTGCGCTTTTTTATTCAAAAATAAAAAAATTCAAACAACGCTCACAGAGCAAAAATAACAGTCTCGAAAACAAAACAAGAATACCTCCACCAAACAAATACTGTGCTGGTCCTTCCAGCATGATCAGCAATGATTTATTTTGACTTTCGGTTTCCTTTTCTCTCGTCCGTCTCTCTCTCTCACGTTCTCTCCTCTGAACACCCACCCTGACCAGCAAAAGCTGCGAGTTTTTATACATGTGACCATCTTCGGATTAGCAATAAATGAATCAATCCGGAGATGGTCACACTTTATCAATAATCACCGGGTGTCGACCACGCATTTTGACAAGATGTCTGGCAGAGACAAGCTGCTAACAATCGCCTCTGCCAGACAACATTTAACTGTACAATAATAAACAAAACATCATATTGTAAATTAACACAAACCAGTACATTTAAATTATACAATACAACACATAACCATTATTTTAAATACACACAAAACAATACATTAAACCCCCAAAATAATTAACCCTGTCCCCTGTTTACACGCATGGCTTTTCTGCGCTGCCATAATCCCATAATAGTGTTTCAGTAAGTATTTTTTAGCTCCACGAGCCCTCTGGTCTATTATTCATCTGATGCCCTGTGAGCCACAGAAACCAGACAATGAAACTTTTGTATGTGCACAGCTTGAACAATCACTATGCTCTACAAGCTTTACCACATATCTACGAATGCAAGTTCTGAGCAGAAGAAACAAATTCACACATGTTCCTGCCAGCTTACCAGAATAAAGATTAGAGACACTCTGGCTTTTTGATATTCTCAAATTGTCCACAATATAAGCCACATAAATACAATTAAATGCATTCTTTCGGAGTACAGAAATACTCTGTTAAGAGATTTCTGACAAAAAAGATCTGAGCCCCCAATTTTAATATCTTTTGGTCAACCAGACAGCTGTGGAACTAATGGGGGGTAAAGTTATGAAACAATATAAATCTGTTGTATCTTAGGAATGTCACAAGAACACATACTGGAAAAAGCTGACAGAAGATATGCTTTAGGCATGCCAAAGCACCAATGATTCTAAGGGAGTTAAAAAAGTTTCAGCATGCAAATCTCTGCCTAGCAAGAAACATGAAAACGAATGCCATGCTGCTTTAAATGTTCATATTTGTCCACTTAGCCACAGGAGTTTAATAAAAAAATAACAGCGTTTAGCTTCATTATGTATCAAATTGGGAGGAATTTAGTTTGGATTTTAATTGCAGGCAATAATGTTAGATCGTTAGCAGTGTTAAAACTATTTCCAATAAAGAATACAGGTTATTAAGGAAATCATTTATAAGAAGTACAAATTATATGTATTGGTTCCAAAAATAATTTACACTTCATAGGTGCACTAAACCACCCACAGACACAGCAAGATCTATTTAATGTAGGTGATCTGTCAATAATAATAACAAAGCTTGCTGGAAGTGAGTTCTGAATGACAACTTTAGGCAATTCATTTATTTATTTTAATATCAGTACTGTGACATGCATATTCCCTAGCAGGGCTTGGTTGCTAATGAGATAATTACCTCAGGGGATTCTCTCAACCTTGTAAAATAAGCTTTGTAATGAATGCAGACCTCTTAAAATTGTCCTTGTACAGTAACTATGACCCATAGCCCACTGATCAAGTACTTCCAAGTGGCAATCCCATAAGGCAACATCTGTTACTTTCCACTCTAGCAGGGAATAAGACATCAGAAAGAAATGTGTGAAGGAAGGGGGAATAAACTGGCAACCAACAGGAGTGGAAGGAAATACCTGTATGCATTGCAGTTAAAGGTTTAACACAGTGAAAATAATATAAAGAGACTTCTGTTATGTTATTACAATCTGCTGCACACACACACACACACACACACACACACACACACATATATATATATATATATATATATATATATATATATATATATATATATATATATATATAGTGGTTACATTGTAAATTAAACATACTACTACGACTGGAGTTTTTGTAAATGATATTAAGTATTTTGTCAGTTATATGGATGCGTAGGCTTCTCTGTTCTATTCTATTCTGTTCTAGGACTGATTTCAAACAAGTAAATGTTTATTTATTCATGTTTCTAAAACACTGACATGCTTGACACACAAAAATAAAAAGATTGTAGCCTTACTCCAACTTTTCATGTGATGACTGTGAAACGGCTCAGTCCTAAACATCTGGATTCTGCTGTCTAAATGAGAGGAGTTGGCACTTCGGCAGCTGGAATTGTACATGACAAGTTCTGTAAATTTCACACTTGATTGGCTTGCAGAAAAATATGGTCCAGATTTAAATGCGCACTGGCTTTTCATCTTGGGCAAGCAGCCCTGCCCGTCCTTTGTACAACATCGAAACATCTTGAAGTAACCAGCTATGCGCCATTAACAGCTTTCAAACAAATCAACAGAACTTTTGATCAGGCAATCTGCAATCCATATTGAATGCATGATGAGGAAAGCATATCTCAAACCAATGCTGTGTTTCTTAATAAGAAAGTGGTAATTGATGGTCCACTCTTTGCAAAGTATACACAGGTGGAAGTGGGACTCAGAGTCTGAAACTAGATGTTCTCCAGTCTTTAATTAACTCTTATTTTTTTAAAGAAGCACCTGTTAAATTTTTTAAACTATAATCAAGCAATTCCGTTATATATTTCAAGTTTTCTTAAGCACTCTCAAGGTGTTTATTTATTTATTTATTTATTTAAATAGGAGGAAACACTTTGAAAATATGATCCGCTGTATTTAAAGAATAAAAAACTGTACATAAAAAATAAAGGTTGCTATTTATAAAACTGTTCTAGACTGCTGTTAAAGAACATCCTAGAACAGTTCAAATCAAACAATTTATTAATAACAATATTAAGAAGACGCTGCAATCATTAAATTGTACAGCATAGGGCCTCATCAAACCGAATATACTTTTTCTTCTATTTTTTTCTTTTTCTAGAGGTTGTGAAGTCATCCATGCATAAAACAGTGCACTGTCTCATTTATTACAATACTAACACAGAGCACTGTGTATATCATGAAAACTCATTTGTGAGATTAATTTGTGCTTATTCTGTATTTAAGCAAAAATAACATGTAATTAATTACTGATGTGCATTATATTAAGATTATGCGTCAGTGTTGATATTGAATGTGCATTGTACTGTTTTAAATGTCTATTTATATCAATTAACAAACATCTGAATTAAATTATCACTAACAAAGTCTACACAGAGAAAAAAATAATACAAGAAAATGATCCGAGGCATTAGGACACACTGCATGCGATACGTCATGCTGTGGCAACAATTAACATCAGTGATCTTTTCAGTTTTAATTGTAGTATTCAGCATTTGCTCAAGCATACTGTACACATCCTCATCTTATACATCCAACAATAATTTAAAAAAAAAAGTGTTACAGATGTACTGCATTGTCTTTGTTCAGTGTAATTAACACAGTATACTGTCCATGAAAGATGGGAAACAGCATTGTAGGTACTGGTGTAACACCTATACTTGCTTTCCTGTGAAAATATGATACTGTTTCTTCCCTTCCAAATGGTCATTTATTTTTATGTTATTAAAAACCTTGCTATTTGAAATTAAATACTAGCTGCAGCCTTCTATAAAATATTGTGGGCTTTACATAATCACATAAAGGATTAATTGAGCAATTATTGTTGATTAAAAAAAAAACAACTGTACTCCCACTAAATGGATTGGAAGTTGTGTGTGTGTGTGTTTGAACTGTGCATGCACTGAACTATGCATTGCACATTCTGCAACTATGTTTCCCGCATGCAGGAGTACTTACCCTGTTGCAGACACTGTTGCAGACACCCGATACTGGGCTATTGGTGCAACCTTGCACCAGCGCTGACCCCAACCAAGCGTGGGAAAAGCCTCCCAGGGATCATTACGTGCACCTGGCAGGAGCCGGGGGTGAGTGGGGCTGATGGCAGCCACTGATTGGTCGGGGTTAACCTACAACCTTTACAATATTGCAACCTACAATGTTGCAATATTGTAAAGGTTGTGGGATATAAAAGAGGCAGCCCAGTGCTAGCGGGGGTGGAGAGTTGGAGAAGTAACCTGCATAACATGTCTTGCTGAGAAGTTTTACGGACCAGCGTATCCTGTGCTTTTATGCCAAGTAAAAGTGATTGCTGCTTTTGAAGAACTCCTGTTTCACGCTTCTGTTCTTACCAAGGCATTACACTATATTTAATATCTTCTATATCTATTTAAGTGATTCACTTGAGAGTAGTATAAATGGCAAGATCTGTATGAAAGCTGTTCAGTTCTGCATGCAAAATAGAAACAGCAGCATTTTTCATGTGAAGAAAATATTGATGTTACACTGGTATACACTCCTTGCCAATTCATCCCAGGTCTGCAGTCCTGTTATTACCATCTACTGATGTGAAAAGGTAATTTAATCACTGTGGTTGTTAAGATCAAAGACTGCAAACATTACTGAACTACAGTGAGTTTGTGACCCTGAACACAGTGTAGTATGGACTGGCTTGAGAGAGGAAAGTATTTTACTCTTCTGTCTGACATTTTCAGACAGAGCCATCAAAGACAAAGGCAGTAGCTGACTAACATCTACCCTCTTTTGTTGTAACCTCACAAAAAATCATTAAAACAGAAACAATATACAGTGTAAGTTGTTTACAGCTCAATATTAAGACAACTCTGTCAGCTCAATTTGAAAAAAAAACTAGCCCTTTTGATAACCCTTTCAAGCATGGCAACCTCATTTAGGGACGGACAAAAAAACCCTCTCTTCTTGTCTTTATATGAGAACATATGGAAGAAGCAAATGCAAAATGACCTCAAATGCATGATGACCTCACATTCCACTTTTCCCCATTTAAAGCAATGGGAAAAATATAGATTTGTTATTTGTCCAAAACTACTTTTTTCCCCCCAGCTATTTTTTATATTTCATGCATGACAGGGTTAAGAACACTTCACTCTGTCCGCTTAACTCTATATTACACAAAATAAATACAGCAGTGAAACAAAAAATAAATAAAAAGAGAAATCTCACATTATACAATGTAAAAATGTGACGATTCTATAGAAAACAAAACTGATTATGTTGAAGTGTATGCCTATTAGTATTATTATTATAAATAGAATTTGTATCATTAGAAATGCAGTATCCACCATGAGAATACAATGCAGCCTGACATAGTTTCCTGTGGCCAGGACCAATCTTCTGAAATAGATGGATTAGCTGATGCTGTCTCATTTCTAATCATAAGCACGGAAGCATTATTAACACCTGGCTCTATGGAAGCAAAATTGCTGATACAGCAAACTAGGTGTTCAGCAGAACAAAGTTGTTGTTATTGTTGTATTTTTGTTTCAGAGTTGCAGAATAAATAAAGGAAGATTACAGTTCCTTTCTAAAAGTAAGGAAAGGTCTCTTCTTTTTCAATTTTGTTTTAGAAAACAGATGTGCATTTTTGGGTACTGTTGAAGCAAAAAGCTTGGTTAACCAGCCTTTCAATGTGCATCTTAAGGTTTAGTATTCTGTTCAAGTCATCTTGTCATAATGCCTTATTATAAAACCTCTGTATTTTTAAGAGATAAAAGCAAGATTTCCATTACATGAGAGTAGGTGTTAAAACTTAATGCTGATATTGGAAGTTCTCACCAAGATAAGCACCTAAGACTAAGACATAGCTTCTTTTACTGTAAACTAATGTGATCCATCTGCATTTCCTTCCATCTGATGGAGTAGA
The DNA here is from genome assembly GCF_902713425.1 of Acipenser ruthenus. Lineage (NCBI taxonomy): Eukaryota > Metazoa > Chordata > Actinopteri > Acipenseriformes > Acipenseridae > Acipenser > Acipenser ruthenus. The sequence continues at coordinate 16,999,916 of NC_081198.1, read as the reverse complement.
TATCCTTCTGCCTGGTGTTGATGGCCAAAGTGTAATGCTGGCTCCAGGGATCAGCCTATTTTGCCTCCCTGGTGCATCAGCACACACAATGACTGCAATGCTGGCTCCAGGGATCAACCACTGTGCAGTCTCCCTAGCGCATCAGCATGACAACCGTCTGGACTGAGCTGAGTAGGGTACTTCTCTTGGGTCTTCAAGTGGGCACCTTCCATCCTTGGTGTTTCATCGACTAGCCCACAACACCGTAAGAGGGCTCGACAGTGATTCTGGCATCCAAGCATCACCCCCCTCCGTCCTCCACTCAGCTAAGCCCAGCTTACTTACCTTCCTTTACATCGACGTTGCTTTCTTTCTACAATGCTTGAGGTCCCCAACCAGAATCTTTTCGTCTCAACCAGAGGCAGTTGCTGCTTCAGATAAGTTCTTCACTATGCGTTGCAACTCTTGACCACTGAATCCGATGTCTCTGAGAAACCGGGTTGTGGAGTGTGCCACAAATCCTCGACAACCCACCTCCACTGGGTAAACCTGGACTTTCCATCCTCGCTGTTCCCGCTTCAGCAGCCAGTTGAGGATACCAAAGTTTCTTCCTTTCATACTCCTTATCCACAGCATCCTCCCATGGCACTGTTAACTCTACCAGGTGAACAAGCGTTATATATCCTGGTTGGCCTTTTTTATAGCTTCCCCACATTGCCTAGATGAAGACATTTCTGAGTCAACATAAACTCCTAGGTCTTTTTCATAGATTCCTTCTTCAACTTCAGTATCTCCCATATGATATTTATAATACACTTTTTTTTTTTGACCCCCACCAAGCACGGGAAAAGGCTCCCAGGAATCGTTACGTGCACCTGGCAGGAATCGGGGCTGAGTGGGGCTGATGGCAGCCACTGATTGGTCTGTCATCACCTGGAATACAAATGTATATTTTAAGTTTTATAGTTAGGCTAGGTACCACAGGATGCATTCAGTCAAAATAGTCCATGTAATCGACTGGTTGTAATGTGCTGCTGCAGTATTTACAGTAATAAAACTAGGATCTGTCTTTACATAACATGCTTTTTTTGTCCTCTATAACATTTCTGTCAAGACAGGAATTGCTTTGTAAGGCTGTTTATAGCAGACAAAATCTCATCCTTGTAAAACTAGATTTCTTTACACAATTTATAATAATTTCCATATCGCGATATCGTGGGATTAAAAAAAAAATAATTCAGGTAGGCTCGCAGAGACATACGTTTTATTACTAATACTGCTAAAAATACAAACGCAGTACAATCAAGTTTATTTTATATTAAGATACAACAAACCCTATACATACCAATCATTCACTAAAGTATTATTTAACCATTTAACCATTTTATTCTATTGATTGACGTTTTTCTTTTTCTAACAACCCAAGTAACAAATGTATTTCAAACATTCAATAGCTATAAAAACAACAAATCCACAACCTGTGTACCCTCTCTCGTGTGCTCTACTCCCGTTTCTTCACCTGTTTCCTCTCACCGGCCAATCCCTTACCGGAAACTATATCCTGTTTTCAAAAAGTCAAAAGTTATCCAAGGCGACTTACAGAGACTAGGGTGTGTGAACTATGCATCAGCTGCAGAGTCACTTACAACAATGTCTCACCCTAAAGACGGAGCACAAGAAGGTTAAGTGACTTACCCAAGGTCACACAGTGAGTCAGTTAATGAACCGGGATTTGAACCGGGTACCTCCTGGTTACAAAACCTTTCTTTAACCACCGGACCACACAGCCTCCTCCTATATTATTTTCTGTTTTGGAAGACTTCGATATTATCGATATCGATATCAAAATAAGTGCGTGATATCGATATACAATTTTCATATCGTTGCCCACCTCTATATAAAATAATGTGACACATTATTTTAATCCAATAAAATTGTGACACATTTTTATTAAATTATTAAAAACTGCCCTATATACTTAATCATATGTTGTTACTGTACATTTGAATACAAAGCATTAGAAACATTTTTTTTTTTGTGCGTGTAGTAACTAAACTTTCCCTTTATTTTTTTCATTCTAGAAGTTATTCTGCTGGAAAAAAACAGTTGTTCTGAAATAAATAATATCTTATTCCTTTTCCTTGTTAAGTTTGGGTGGCTTGCTTTCTGTTTCGGGTCCCAGGGGTTCGATATTCTACCTTTCAGTTCAGCAAGTTTCCAACCGATGATCTGATTTCTGACAAGGATTTTCATCTGTTGCCATTTGTATCTCACGTCAAAGAAGGTTTGTAATTATAAGAATGTATTTCTTCAGAACTGAAAAATCAGACAACTTGGGGAAACAAAAAACATATCACAAAAATAAAAAGATACAATATCTGCACATCACGTGCCACACATGTTACCATTGGTTAACATTGTGATGTCAGCATTCTGCCTTCTAAAGAAATAGCTACTTTTCCTTTAGCAGTATAATATTTGTATTTCTCGGAATGGGACAATAAATTAAATAATCCTTACATCCTCATTTGTATGATAAAGGTTGTTACTGCATACTCTGTCTGCTATTTGACTAAAATGTTAATAACCTTAAATACAAACCTGTTATATAATAGTAATAATGTTCTCGTGAATGTGCATTATTGGGGAATTAGGGCTGACACAGCCTCTGATCTTGTCCCTCAATCCACCAGTCTATCCACAATTCACCAGTAGAGTACATGCACACATACTGTATGTTATCACTGTTATTTTCCACCATTTATTTTCCTTGGTGACGTTGCTACATATGTCACATACCACCATCATTGTGACACCCTTGTTTGACACTACTGTGTCAGTGCAGTTAGAATGGAGTGAGAGAGATTAGTCGTTGTTGGATGAACATTCTAAGGTGTGACATCCACAGATGGGAATAATAAAACCGAGGTTTTATTATTATGAGGATCAAAATACTAATGCATGAGTGTCTTGAGAGTGTAAAACATTATTATACAGATAAACCATAGGATTCATCACAATTTCAAAAATATGTACAGACATAATTAAAATTTTGTGCCTCGAAGTCTTAAATATTGATAGTTTCTGCTACAGATTCCTTCTGTATAGCGATCCAGTTTTACAGGAGTACACACATCATTTTCTTCCATTGTCAGTTTACCTTGCCCCAGGTAATTCTAGGGAAGGCTGCTGGCTTTCCTATTGCAAAGACATTTGGATTTGTTTATCTTCTAATTGATTCTCAGAGGAAGCACAAGATTGACACGGTCAGTCTTACAGTGCCAAAACCCGGTCATGAAGTAAGCCATGCATCACACATTAATACTGCATAACAGGACATTTTTTGATAAGCAGCTGTTTGTCATAAAATGAATACTTAAGGCAGTCAAATATGTCAAGAGTATTTTTTATTCTAATCATAATTGGGGACATTTTAGAATCATGATTAACAGCATACTGAATGATGAAATGTATTTTTAAATAGTGCCACAAATGAGATAGTTGCTACTGCAATAAAGCTTGGATACTTTTAAGCTACTTTTTGAATAATATTGGAGCTTGCTCCCTGGGTCTTGAAGAGTTACAGTTTGTCCTTTTTTCACAGCCAATATGCTACTCAGTCAGTGAGCCAATTATAAAATGCTAGATAACTAAGTCTCTAAAGATAAACTTAAATTTTATTTTTACTTACAGTATACCTGGCCTCCAAAACATAAATGTATTTCATTAAAGAATTAATTACATGTTTGTACACAAAATGAACAGCCTGGCATGTTTTGTGACTGGCTCAGGAAGGGTGTAGGAGGTCCATATGGAAGAAAAGTTTGGTAAAACAACCATGTATGCAATTAGTGAATACTAAAGGGAAATGTACCATAAAACACCCAGAGCAATTAAAAACATACACGTATAATAAATTACATGCTCTATAGACAAAACATTCTAGCTGACTGTTCCATTTTAGTTAGTTGTCAGACATAAGGTTGGGATGGGTGGTCATAGTACTATACATGGCCTTATAAGATACTACTAGATTTTATTAGGAAAGAGATATTTATTAAAATGTTTTCAGACTCTACTAGCTACTTTCCCTTTATTCGGGCACTTAAGGACCAGGTTAGTCTCGAGATCCAGTCCAGGTCTTTATTCCTATCTGGTCCTTAATTTGTTATCTGACCTTTAGTGGGTTCAATTAACTACTTTAGAACTTGGAACTGGACTGGAATGAATGTTGAGGTCTTCTAGAACCCACTAACATATGTTTCTGAAGTCTAGAAGCCTGATACAAAATTATAATCTTCTGTTGACTTGTCCCGTCTGCTTGGAGTCTGATACTAGCTGAGCACTTACAGATGGTTTTAGTATCATGGCTTAGTCCTGCGATCCTGTTATATTGACTGTGACAAGTTCAGTCCTCTACTCCTGCCTTCCATAGTCTATTTGTTTGGTTTCATCTTGGCTCTCTTTTGGAATGGACACTTGTCACAAGCTATTGTGAACAATATCAATTTGCTACTGGGATTGAAGGCACATCATCTACTAGGGCCCTGTCAAGTGATGTCATCTTTACTGTATGTTGATATGCCAGTTGCCCATTACTTCTACTCTGATGACATCATTATTCAAACTTCTTTTTAATGGCTTAGACTATTAACATATATTGTATTCAAAAAATATTTTGTCAAAGATGTTGTATTAAGTTTATTTTAGTTTAGTATATATTGTGCCATTTAGTGTTATGTCGTTATGTATGATATAATACTATGGGCTTTCTGGACATAAGCCCTTAGTGTTATCCTAAGGTTTCTTTCTCTGTGATCAGTGTCATTTCAATTCATATTTTCTATTTGGTCACCAATAGGTTTGCAAAGAACCTTTTTCTTAATTGCAGGTGTATTACTTCAACACAAAGGGTGGACTATACAGAAACATGTTATGCAACCATGTGGCAATAAGGTACATTTCTTAACTAGAATTGTGTGTGAAGTTAGAAAATTAGACAAATCTGACATTTTGGGGGTTTGTGGTGTCCCTATTTAAGTATCGTTTTTAAACATCAAATGCCATTAAACGATGTCAAACGGCCATCGGAAAATGAAAGAAAACTATGATAAATCACAAACAGTCTGAACACTCATGAAACAGCCCTTAATGGGGACACATTGATGAATTATGCTTTTAGTTTGCTTCTTATACTCTCTCTCTCACAGCTGTGTTTGGATGAGTGCCCTTCACATTCCCCTAAAAAGCATTAAGCTAAATTCAGTTGAAATATCTCAAAATGTCGTTCCCTTGAGCCGGTGAGAAAATAGAAAGTGCTCTTACTGTACGAGCAGCCGTTGAAATATTCAAATATGTTCACTGACTCACTTCCAGTCTCATCACCGGAGGATACCACAGCTTTTTAGCACAACACCAGAGAACAGTTAAAATTGATGTCAACTGAAAGATGTATCACACTAATAAAAGGAAACACCTGTTATTCTGTGATGCTCTTGATAAAAATGGGACCATAAGTCACTAGGACATGTCCATTGCATGCAGTTACGAGCACACTAGGGATGTCATAACACAAAATACTCCATCTTTTTTTTTTTTTTTTTTTTTTTTTTTACCTTTTTCGATGACTGTGCAGGTACAATATCTAATAATGCATTTATTTTCATCTTCTCAGAGCAAGTGAGAAAGAGAAACAACAGTTACTACATAAATACTGTATATGGTATTCAATCAATCAGAACGAAATTTGAAAAGTCATCCCGATAAATATGTAATATTTAGCAAGATGTGGCCTTGAGTGTGCAATTTTGTTTCAAAACAAAATGTTAGCGCTTTACAATGCATTGCATGAATAGTAATTGTATTACCTCGTCATTTTGCATAGCTCCTGCTCTTACACTGGAACTACCACATACTTACTGTAGATCTGACCTTGTGAGCAACATCTTGATAACAGATTTTATTACATTTCCAATTAATTCCACACGTTTTTATCCTGTAAGCACAGAACTAATTGGGCTATGCCTGCTTGATGACAAATAAACATCAATCCATGTGATAATACATTTTTTATGCTTATGGAAACAAATTCTGCAGTTTCCATAAGCATAAAAATGTATTACAAAAAAAAAGTTTATAGCACGATCTTGCCCTTACCGAACTCAGCAGTACGGATGATGCAATGCATTCAGAGGCTAAGATCTATTTCTCATCTCTATTCTCTATGCCTGAATGGAGCCAAGCCATTCAGTATAGATACAGCATGTGCATAATTGGTTTGTGTGCAGCAGATGGTCTCTGAGGGAAATGTGCCTGGATTTCCCCTACAGGTGTTAAACTTTGTGGTTATTCTGGTCACTCTTGAGTAACTCACCAGTGTACCTAATTCATCATGCTTTTAAACTGAACAAGCAAACCAGTCCAGCATTCTCTATAACAGTTCTAACAAGTACAGAGTTCCCTGTAAGAGTTTGAATAAGTTCAATGAGGGTAAGTACTTTGTCCATATTTCATCATTCTGGGGTATGTGTTTTATACCAAGAAAGACATTTACGGACATGTAGATATATGGGTTTGTTATAAAAACAAAACAAAACGATTCCTAATTCTACTCAGCCACTTCATAGGTACAAGTAGTGTGTGAAGAATCTGAGAGCCATCCAAAAATTATTGGACCACACTGGCTGTAACTGAAGCTTTGGATCAGCGATTGTTTCCTCACCGCAACTTACTTGCAACAGGGAGAAGCAGGCTTGCTATATTACAAAATATATGGCATATCGTTTGCATAACTAAATAATTAGTCCTGCAAACAACAGAAGAAATAATTAGAAACACATAAGGCATAACACATGTGTTTATAATTTGCTGTCCAACCCCTGTACTGTATGCTATAAATTATATTGAGTAAGAAAAATACATTTGACAATTACCATTAGAAAGATGTTCTGACTACCTCCAGAGTGCTGGCAAGCACATTTCAATGTTTGCATGAATGTAATACGAAACCTCTTTTTACTTTTTGTTTATAATAGTTAACACTTTTGTATTTTAAAACAATTCTGGAATTTATTTGGAATGTATTACAAGCCAGAAGGCTGAATTTAATAAACCTGGAAAAAAATGCTTTTAAAGTGCATATTGGAATGATTAAGATGGGACTGTACGTTTTCTAAAGTAATTATAAGATTTTATTCATTTCCATCATTAGTCATTCTGACAGTACTTCCCTCCAGGCCTAGTTTCCACTACTTTCCTGCTGTTCACCTATCTAAAAATCCATATAATGAATGTTTACAACATACAGGTAATAGAGTAAATAGTGGAGTCATCAATTATTAAGGGCTAGGGAATAACAATCAAATCCCATGATTATTGTTAGTTTTAGCACAGTGTCGCTCTGTCACTCTTTCACCTATAATAATCTGAAGCTCTTTCACATCAGAAAAATAAACATAATATTTTACATTGCTGCAGTTTATGTAAAGAAAGGAACGCAATGTTTAGCTATTTAGTACATGTTTGTTTTCTTAAATGTTAAGATAGAAAAAGCGACTCAAGGGATTTGTATCTCTTTTCCATGTAGTTCATCTTAATATAGCCGTACAGCATTTAAAACAGTAACAGAACACTTTGCATCTAGCTACAGTTATGTGTAAACTGGCTGATTCAATCACAGTTGACTTTGAAGGACACATTTAAATATCAGGAAAACTACTAGTGAGGAGGGAAAACGCCTACATTTTAATAACCTAGTACTCTCATTTCTTCTTAGAAAAATTGGTCAACCTAAGCTAAGAGTGTGAGGTTTATAGGGCTACTAATGTTTTTCTTTTTCCATTATTATTATTATTATTATTATTATTATTATTATTATTATTATTATTATTATTATTATTATTATTATTATTTCTTAGCAGACACCCTTATCCAGGGCAACTTACAATTGTTACAAGATATCACATTATACATTATTTCACATTATACAGATATCACATTATTTTTACATACAATTACCCGTTTATACAGTTGGGTTTTTACTGGAGCAATCTAGGTAAAGTACCTTGCTCAAGGGTACAGCAGCAGTGTCTCCCCACCAGGGATTGAACCCACGACCCATTAGTATTTACAAGAAGTGAACTAAAAATACTATACATAAATATATATTGGTGTTATTTCAGTATATGGAGAGTAAAGCAAAGAACACTTACTGTACATGAAATTGGCATCAGTGTGTTTTCAATATATGTTATGCTACACAGGGTACATAGTGCACCCCCCCCCCCCCCCCGACACACACACACACACACACACACACACACACACACAGTACTGGACATGTATGAACAGTGGACACTTTTACATGAGTTATAATACACAAGTAAAACTTGAAGAAGATTCAATTGAGACTGACCTCTTCTGTAAACCTACTGACATGCACCAGTATTTACACATGTCCTCTGCACATCCGATACACACTAAAAGTGCAAACCCAAAGGGTCTAGGAATAAGAATACGAAGAATATGCTCTAAAGAAAGTGACTATGTAAAACAAAGAAATGTATTAAAAACAAATCTTAAAAAAAGAGGATACAAAGAAAGAATTATAGAGATGGAGTTAAGAAAAGTGGATAAACTAAAAAGAGATGATCTACTAGATTATAAAAATAGAGATAAAAAGGTCAAAAGAGTCCCGTTAGTAATGACTTACTCTAAACTTTTGCCCAATATTTCTAAAATAGTTTGGAAACACTTGCGGATTGTACATAATTCAGAAAAATTAAAAAAAAAAATATTTCTTAAGGCCCCAGTTTAAGCATTCAAAAGAGAAGCTAATTTAGGTGATATTTTAGTTCACAGTAAACATAAAAGAATAATTGACAAAATAGGTTCTACGAACATGTGCACCAGTAAATGTAAACTGTGTAAATACATATACAAAAGTGAGAATATAATTAAACATAAGAATACCACATATCCACTAAAAACTAATACCTACTGTAAAAATAGCAATGTCGTTTATGGAATAGCCTGTGAAAAATGTGATGAAATCAAATATGTTGGAGAGACTGGAACTACTTTATATAAAAGAATTCAGAACCACCTTTCATTAATTAGAAATAAAAAAATGAGTGAACCAATAGTACAGCACTTCACCAGTCAGGGACATGACATAAATGACGTAAAGTTTGTAGTATTAGAACAGCTCAAATTAGACAATGCGACATATAGAAGAATAAAAGAAAGTAAATGGATAAATAGACTGAACACGATTATGCCAGTGGGACTCAACAGAAAAGAATGAACTAATTAACTTCTATAAATATATAACATTTAAATAAATAAACAAAATTCATTCAAAAGTTGTGCATGCTGATGCGCTGGGGAGGCCAAATCTAGACTGATCCTCAGAGCCAGCATTGCATGATATAATAAAAATATAAGTTTATATAAAGTAGTATTAATTAGAATTAATACAGATTCAAAGATAGAAGTAAAAATGATGTCACAATATATAGAACACCATTACATCATGTAAGAATAAATCATGGATTTGAATGTAAACAATAACAAATAGTTGTCATGCCGTCAAAAACCTATAAATACCTCCAATGTTTTGATTCAAACACAGGCTCCCTTGAGAAAGATATGTACAACATATCGAAACGTTGGGCAGCTGGCTCTTTGAGCTAATATATATATATATATATATATATATTTGTGACCATAGACGTGGGCTGGTCACGAATGGTAAATATGTGGATCCTAGCATATTATGGTATACAGGACCGGGGCACTGGAAAGTGCCGGATTGAGCAGGGAAAGACTACATCTCCCAAGAGACAATGTGGGAGTTGTAGTTAATAGGGCCTACAAAAATGGCAGCCAGCAAAGAAACTACAAGGGCCAGGAGTACAACAGTTTAATTGAAATGTAAACCAGCACAGCTGCAGGTGTTTAAGATGTGTTAGTTTTGTAAGTGGCTGGACTGGTTTACAATAAAAGGAAATTATCTCCTTTGTTCAGGGTCGAGCTGGGGGAGGCTTATGGTGGTTGCGGTTAGACTTTGTGGAGAAAGGAGAAATTAAGGAAAAGACAAAAAGAAATACAGTGCAACAAGTTTAAAACTGGTAAGTAGCTTAGCTACCCAGTGGATAAGATAGAAAAAGAGGGGGGGGGAGTCAGATCTCCAAACTGAGATAGATATTGTTTAGTTTTATTTTGTTTTGTTTGGTATAAATAAATATACAGGCACCGTACTGTTTTATTTCATTTCTGTGGTCCTGTCTTACACCAAAGAAGACAGTGAAGACGGTCCTGCAAGTGACAGACTTACCCCGGTGTGTCACAATATATATATATAAAGTATGGCCATCAAGACATTAACAGTTAGTTTCAGTGGATGAACTTCCACAATGAGGAGAATTACAAAGTTGGCTGGTACCAGGTTTGCGTCATCTTTACACAAAACTATCCTTTTAATAGGATAAGGTGGTGTGCACCTACTGTGTATTTGTATTCAGGGCAATCTGTTTTCATTCCAGGTGTGTAGGTGCACGTCATGTTATACTTTAATGAGCTTTGAGCTGCTAGATGGTGTCATGTAACAAACTGCAACAGGAAGTAGTGGTCTTCAATGAATATATCAAGACAACAGAACTTTGTTGAGTTATTCTTATTATTCTTCTTATTATTATTCTTCTTATTTATTTCTTAGCAGACGCCCTTATCCAGGGTGACGTACAGTCGTAAACAAAAATACATTTCAAGAATCACAGTACAAGTAATAATACAATTAAGAGCAAGATAAAAATACAATGGCTTTGGTTCTCGCAAGTACAAGTGTGACAAAATACGATTCAATAACGGAGCAGATAACAGTGTCAGTGATAGTTACATCAGGATATAATTAAATACAAAATACTACAGATTAAATAACACTTGTGTCAGATTACAGTACTCTAAAGTACAGGATTAAATGCAGTAAAATAGGGGGCAGATAAGAGCAAGTAAAGCGCATTTAAGGAAGAGTGATAAGTGTCCAGAGGGAAAAAAAAGAGTTCTACAGGTGCTGTCTGAAGAGGTGAGTCTTGAGGAGGCGCTGGAAGGTGGTCAGGGACTGGGCAGTCCTGACATCTGTAGGATGGTCATTCCACCACTGCGGGGCGAGGGTGGAGAAGGAGCGGGCTCTGGAGGAGGAGGAGGAGCTGAGAGGTCGAGTGGAGGTGTAGGGAGAGATGAGGGTCTGTGAGTGTTGTACTGTTTTGCAACTTAGTGAAGGCGAATGCCAAGCCTACTTTTGTGTATTTTGTTTAAACCTTTTATTTTGGCCCTTGTGCCGTGTTTTGTTTGTTCCTGTTTGTTTTGTTTAATAAAGTGTGCAACAGCGCTTTAAAACTGCGGCTTTCTGTCTCTGGGTCTAATCCCTGCCGGTAACCAGCCTAGGCCGTGACACTACCCTGTCACATACAACACCTCACATTCTGGAACCTGGTTAACTACCTTGATAAAAAAAAAGAATGCATTTTACTTTTCATAACCGACTCTTGGTTTTTATTGAAATGTCTTTGTACAATCAACAGACTCCAGCTCAGTAAATTACTATTGTCATCATCATCAGCATGTCATCGGCTGTAAATGGTATCTGAAATTGGCACCCATACAACCTGCTGGAATTATTTTTTCTGTGAAAATGTTTCAAAGTCTATTATAAGTATAACATGACATTCACGTCTGCTGAAAACACTCATTTGACAAATGTCACATTTTCATGCTGTGAAAAGCACGCACTTGCTAAAGTTGCATATTATTATTATTATAATTTATTTCTTAGCAGACGCCCTTATCCAGGGCGACTTAGGTAACACGTAGGCACATGTTACTTTTTATTGTGGTTGTTTAGAGTTGCTGTATGCTTATTGTGTGTTCTCTTTCCCTCCGCTTTAGCGATGCCTCTCAATCAAGCCTGAGAGCATATAAGAACTGCACTGGAGAGGGAATGCGCAGGAACAGGCAAGCATGATGCAGCAATGACTTATGGAGGAGCACAGCCTGAAGTTCCCTTTCAATTCGAAGACGACCACCAACCAATACTTTTGGGATATGCCTGCCTTAGGTAGGTATTCGCTGAGCATTTTATGTCAAAGCTCACTTCCTCTTTTGTCTCTCACCTACGGTAAGGTACACTTCTGTGTCACTAACCAGAGTATGTTTTTTGAAAAAAGCTCTTCAATTCCTGCAATTCCCTTGCATTCATCTGAGGGCTGGCTTGCCGCTCTCGTGGAATCAGCGGCTCCATTTTGAGTGTCTTTTTCCTTTTTCTACCGTCTGTGTTGCTTGTGTCGCAGGCCGTCTTTTCTTGGCTGTCCGTCGTATGAGTGAAACTGCCTGTGCAGTATTAGGTGTGTGTGTGTGTTGTCTTTCAGCCTACACCTTCAGGGAGAACACCGTTCCTCCGCCGGGGCTCGGCTTGCCACCCTGTCATTGAGTGACTCTGCTGGCTGTCGTTCATGTAGCTTGGGTAAAAAAAAAAAAAAGTCAGCCAGCCGTGTGTTCCTCCATCTTACGCTGTCGAGTAGACCTTGTCGGCTGCCTCGACCTGCCCACCTCGGTGCTTTGGGCCTTTAAAAAAAAAAAAAAAGTGTGTTCTCCCTTCTCCTCTGTTGCTTTTCAGACTAACTGAGCTTTGTGTGTCTCCCCTGGTGCATGCTGCACGCTCACCATGCGGCTGATTACATGCGATTGGGTAGGCACTGCTGCACTAGCTGTCCCTGATGTTTAAGTACCTCATTGCACGCTCAGCCCTTGGTACTTCGGTGGCTTGGTGCACTCGTTGCTCCACTCCGCTGTAGGTTACGTGCTGCCCCGTTTGTGTGACTTCTGTGAACTCAGCTATAAACGCTGCACAATTGCGCTATGTTTAACCCTTTCCGGTCCATTGTCGGACTGGGTCCGAAGTTGCAATTATTCCTCACAGGTCCTTTGTCGGACTGGGTCCGACATCATTATAGCAACGCAATAAACGGGTGTTTAGTCGTTTTTTCTCCGGAAAAAGCCGAGAAAACCATTCAATTGCCGAGTGGGAGCGACAGGAGCCGAGACAAGTCGAAAAAAAAAACAAAACAAAAAAAAACAAGGCGTATCTCATGAATAGTCATACATGATATCAGGTATCGGATAACGGGGCGGGTCGTAAGTAAACAAGTTGGCTGACTGAATCAGCCCACAGAAAACAGACATTTGCAGAGCTTTTTTGAGATGTTATAGTAATAAAATAATGACTTGGATCGCATTATTGAGGAGTTTGGTGATAAAACGAGTGATCCGGAGATGATCGATCGGTATGTACGACTATTATTATTATTATTATTATTATTTATTTCTTACATAGGTGAACGCTATAGCAAACGAAAGGGTGGGGCGGGGCTGGAGATGCCTAGTGAGTGCTTTGTTGATATGCAGGGCCATTTAAACCCGTTTGACTATGGAAAAAAATACTTTTAAACAGCGCGTCTAAAATTAACTGCGCGTGTGAAATTAATTAGACCTGACGTGCCTGACGCGCGATTAATAAATGGACCGCAGGGGCTCCCGAGTGGCGCATCCAGTAAAGGCGCTCCTCGCAGGATGTGCCCTATAGCCTGGAGATCGCAGGTTCGAATCCAGGCTATGTCACAGCTGACCGTGACCGAGAGTTCCTAGGGGGCGGCGCACAATTGGCTGAGCGCTGCCCGGGTAGGGAGGGCTTAGGTCGGCAGGGGAATCCACGGCTCACCGCGCATCAGCGACCCCTGTGGCCGATAGGGTGCCTGTGGCTTGGCAGCGGAGCCGCCAGATCTGTGTTGTCCTCCGGCACTATAGGTCTGGTGGCATTGCTGTGGATCTGCAGTGCGAAAAATGACGGCTTGGAAGGAGCACGTTTCGGAGGACGCGTGTTCCAGCCTCCGTTTCCCGAGTCGGCGGGGGGGTTGCGAGCGGTGAGCCGGGGATACAGATAATAATTGGGCATGCTAAATTGGGGTGAAAACTGGGGCAAAAATAATTGGCGACGACTAAATTATTAAAAAAATAAATAAATAAATAAATAAATAAATAAATGGACCGCAAAGGGTTAATATTTTTCTTTCAACAGCCTACATTGCTTTGTGATTGTAGTCTGCTTTTCTAACCTTACAGCGCTGGCTGTTTTGTGTTTTTTCCTCTGCTATTGTCTTGGCCTGCCCTCTCAGTGCGCTTAAAAATTCAGCTCACCCGTGTTGCCCTGGTGACTGTTCTTTTTACCCTCACAGCTTTGCTGTTGTGTGTGTGTGTGTGTTTTTTTTCTTTACTGCCTTGCATATTTTCCTTCCAGGTGAGCGTCTTCGAGTTTTCCGTGCTGCCATTCAGCCTCTCCTTAGCCCCAAGCATGTTTTCAAAGTGCATGGATGCCATCTTAGCTCCCTTGCGGCTGCAAGGGATCAGGGTGATGAACTACCTGGACGACTGGTTGATCTATTTCCAGTTGCAGGAAGGAGCAGTGGCCCACACATCGATTGTGACGAAGCATCTGTTGAGGCTGGGTCTCACCCTCAACGATGCCAAAAGCCAATTAATACCGGTGCAAAGTACGGTTTACTTGGGTTTCCGGCTGGATTCCCTTACAATGCGAGCCTACCTATTGGACGACAGAGTGGCCGTCATTCACAACTGTCTAGTCCTGTTTCATCAGGGATCCACAGTACAACTGGTGTTGTGTCAGAAACTATTGGGTCTGATGGCCGCAGCTTCATCAGTCATCCAACTAGGGTTACTCCACATGCGCCCAATCCAAGTGTGGCTCAATGCCTTCCGGCTACACCCCAAACATGACAGACACCATCAGCTGACCGTGTCTTGTCTATTCTGACTCTCACCTGCGTGAAGGTGTAAGGATGGGAGTGATCCACAGCCATCAGGTGGTGACAACAGATGCATCCAACCTGGGTTGGAGTGCAGTCTGGGCTGGCAGAGGAGTCAGCGGGTTCTGGACAGGCCGCTGGGCATCCCTGCACATAAATATGCTGGAGCTCCAAGCAGTGCACTAGCCAACAAACGGCCCAGAGCGCTTTTGTACACTTTCCCGCCGATAACACTGCTCGCTGCCTTCCTCGAGTGGGTCAGGAGAGAAAAAGCGACAGTTCTCTTGGTGGCCCCCAGATGGCCCAAGAGAATCTGGTTTTCAAACCTTTGCCAGCTGCTGCAGGACCAGCCCTGGGAGATCCTGCTGTGCAAGGATCTCCTCAGTCAGGCACGAGGCACCCTCTGGCTCTCAGATGCAGTCGTTAGTACACTGCAAAACGATAGGGATTCCTCCAAAAGAGCACTATATGCTTACAAATGGAGGTATTTTCATTAGTGGTGTATGGCCAGAGGTCATGACCCCCATCTACTGCCCCATAGCAATTATTTTACAGTTTCTGCAAGATTTGCTAGAGGCGGGCAGGTCCCCCGGGCGCCCAAACTCCCGTTTTCTAAGGGTGCTCGGTGACTGCGTCCCCCTAGAAAGGAGTCCTCCCCGAGTGGAGTCTGGACGTTGTATTGGAGGCTCTCACTAAGGCCCAGTTTGAGCCTATACATTCCATAGAGCAGAAATATCTCTCTATGAACACAGCCTTTTTATTGGCCATCACCACCGCTAAGTGGGACAGTGAGCTACAGGCTGTGTCTGTGCACAGTTCCTGTATGCACGTTTAGGATAATGGAAACAGGCTATCGTTGTGCACGAACCCTGCATTCCTACCTAAGGTGATTACGACTTTCCACTGGAACCAATCAGTGGAACGAGAGGCCTTCCATCCTCCTCCCTTTGATTTGGAGGAGGATAGGAAACTGAATTCCCTCTGCCCAGTGAGAGCATTGAGAGGTTATATGGATAGGATGAAAGCGCTGCATCAGTCTGACCAGCTCTTCGTTTGCTATGGTGAAAGGACCCTGGGTCAGGCCCTCTCAAAGCAGCGACTGGCCCACTGGATTGTGGACACAGTATCGACTGCGTACAATAATGCCGGCCTACCCCACCTGGGAGGGTGGCCGCGCACTCTACCAGAGGTGTGGCTTCGTCATGGGTTCTCTTAGAGGTGCCTCATTGACTGACATTTGTACTGCGGCTAGCTGGGCTAAGCCGCATACATTCACCAGGTTCTACGGACTTAATGTGGTAGATCTCTCTAAGCCTTCATTAGGCACAAGGGTCCTTGAGGTTGTATGCACACACCACCAACACTAGTTGGCGATAGCGAGGCATCCATCGTATGCTGTCCACTCACGCTTCCTTGCAACGGCTCCGGTCTACTTTCCCAAAAGTATTGGTTGGTGGTCATTTTCAAATTGAAAGGGAACTTTAGGTTACTTACTGTAACCCTGGTTCCCTGAAAGAGAAGACGACCACCAAACTTTGCAAGGTCGCACCACCTGCATTTGTGGGTTCGAAGCAAAAGAGGAAGTGAGTTCCGCGGAACGACTACTTATTCCCTCGGCAGGCGGGACCGAGGGTGTCATTCCGCGCAGGGGCCTATTGGCAGCTCTGACATTAAATGCTCAGCGAATACCTACCTAAGGCAGGCATATCCCAAAAGTATTGGTTGTTGGTTGTCTTCTCTTTCAGGGAACCAGGATTACGGTAAGTAACCTAACGTTTCTTTTGTTTGTTTAGTGTTGCGAGGGATGGCTAAAGTGAGGAATTAGCTGTATTAAGTATTTTTGCTTGGACTGTAGTTTTGTCCTTGTGGTTGTTGGAGTGAAGCAACATTTTCCTCTATTTTGCTTGGGCTGTAGGTTGTCCTTGTGACTAAGTTCAACGGTAACCACTTTGTGTATGTGTGCTCACTGGGATTCTGGATCTTCACCGCCTGTTTGGATGAAAGCTATCCCGTCACCAGACGCTGTCGGGAGTACTTGTCGACTGGTATTATCTATCTAATTGCAGTTTTATATATATTATATTGGAAAGTGCAGTCTTGTTAGTTAAGGTGATATTTGGTCACTTATATCCTGTTACAGGGTATTGGGGATTAGTTTGAACATCGGAAGCATTAAAGCAAAAGCCTGTACTTTGTGTTGTTTCATTGCATGATTGCATGTGACTGTATTAATTGCACTTGCGTTGAGAAAGTTGGATTCGAAGTAGAGGGAGGTTAGTTGCTTGGCTTTCCACATATAGATTTATGTAATGTAGTATTTGGATATGTAAAGGTGTTATTGATTCTTTCTTTCTTTCTTTCTGTGCAAGCTTATTTATTATTAATGCCCATGGTATAGTACTGTGGTTCTATCGTATGCATTCTTCAGCCTCAAGCTCCATGTGTCCCAATCAGACTAATTTGTACTTCACTATTAATGATTGTGATCATATATTGGCTCAATTTGTAACAATTGATGTTTACATATTGTGACTGGTTAATTCAATTCAGTGATCTTTTATTATTAACTGTGGGTGAATCTATTGATGGTAAAACCAACTGAATTGTACTTTATGACTAAACTTGAGTGGTCTAAGAGACACTAATTGTGAATGGGAAGTGCAATATATTTTAATGAATTTATGTTTCTTGGGAATAAAGATATTTTTTCAAGTTACTACTGTTTCCTGCCACTGTATTAACTCTGACTTACGTCCCTTGCCATAACAAATTAACCTGTGCAAGCCCAAATTATTAACAAGGTTATTAACAAGCATTGTATTTGTTGTTCTGTAGGTTCCCTCACCTATATAATTGGGGGTGGCATAGTCTAGTCTCTTCTCTCGTGACCACACGTTACACATATTTTTCATGAAGCAGGGAAAAATGTAAACAATGACTTTTACTATTCAGTACCATGTTAAACTTGTTATAACAAATATCAATTCTCCAATTATTGAATGCCCACATTGGAAGTATACTGCATCTGTAACCAAATAATCTTCAGTGGTATTACAGTGGCACTGAAATTATTCTGTCCTGTGGGGGAAATAGTGGTACAGGGACAGACATTAAAATAGTACCATATTTTTTTCTGTAAGGAATGAGTCATGAGTAAACAGGCGCTTGTGCAACAGTGGCATTCAGACCTTAGGCTTACTCTTCTAATTGGAGACGCTTTATGGATCTCAATTATGCTGTTAATCTGGATGTTGAATTGAAGCAATGCAAATTCCTTTGGCATAGCTAAAGGGTGGAGGACATTATCTTTTCACTGTCACATCCAACTTTAAATAAACATGTTTCCGTCGGCTAAATTAAAACAACTGTTTGAAAGCACATACATAGGCCAGGTCTTAAAAGGGAACCATTTCAATGTAGAGTTCTATTACAACCTGTTGAACTGCTGCTTTTTTTCTTTATTCAAATACTCTAGTAACAAAATGTTTTAAGATGTTTGGTTATAAATAGTTTTGGTCGTTTTAAATAAACAAACCAGTGTTATGGTGCAGTTTTTCTCCAAACTTGGTGTCTCCACTTTTGGAATTATTGAATCATTGGAATTGACAGATGCACAAGCAACTGCAACACTAGGATTACAATCAAACCTCTTGGGCACCGTCACGTCTAATGAGTTCATCATTAATTGCACCCGTTAGGGACATTTGCTCTTGAATTAATCAAGCACCAGTAGCAAATCTTATAAACTTAGCCTCTAGTACCTGCAACATCTGACATTTAAGGACAAAACATGTTGGGGTCTAATAATCACAAATGTGCTGGAACTAAATACCCCCACTCTATTAATTCCATGAGTGTATTTTTCCTCATGATTTTTTGACTGTCATACTAATATTACAGTCTGTGTAGGAGCAAATTGAGTAGGAGCAAAATGATGGTATTCAGATCCTTATATTGTTTACCATGGTATATTTGCATGGTAATTTAGCAATCTCCCCATTCTTACCCTAACCTTAACCATAACCATGTTTTTAAATGTGCTTTACCATAAACTTTTATAAGAGGATTGTGGCGGAGTGTCCCGCCCCTATTTATTATTATTTGTATTTTTGTTTGCGGCGCGGATAAAAGCGCAGCGTCTTTTATTATTATATTTAAAAACCCCGTGAGGATGCATGGCTGATCAGCTACTGATTATTTAACTAGCTGACAGTCATGCATCCTTACCAAACGCGTGCAGACTCTGGCCGAGGGATAATAAGATAATTACCAACTAGTTAATCCCTCAGCCAGAGTATATAAACCTGCAGCTCTCTGCACTCGGGGCTGAGTGTGGAGGAGAGTACGAGAGAGCGGAGAGAGAAAGCAACATTAAAAAAACAATTGCTAAGACGTGCTGGATTTCCCAGCACATCACTTACTTGTTTGTTTGTTGATTCGTTTGGCCCTCGTGCCCTTTTGTTTTGTGTTTTGTTGTTTTGTTTAAATCTTTTGTTTTGTTTGTTTATTAAATACGCTGAGTGCACTAGCATTCAGCTTCACCCGCCCATCCACTGTTTTGGTGTCAGTTACTTCCTGGTCCGTGACGTCATCCACCTCACCACTGCGAGCCAGTCTGTCACAGGATCCGCCACAGTTTAGCTTATAAACAACGGAGAGAAACACTGTTTGCATCACCTTCCCAGGCACAGGGAAATATATTACAACCTGATAAATATATCAAAAAGGTGATGATTATCAAAAACTGTGGCAATTAGGCCAATAAACTATAAAATATAATTCCAGGTACAGTATCTGTAAATTAAATACATACATAATTTTAATAACCATCTTTTCTGAATGTAAACACAAGAATGACTTAATTAAAATGCCCTATATAGAATAATAAAAAAAAACAACAAAATAAAAAAAGATACACATGCCAGAATAAAGCTTTCCAAGTATTGTGGTAGGATTTGTTGCACATGATTCATTAAAATAGCACTTTTAAAATTAGCTGTTGAATCATCTAGCTTAATCATTTAACACATAGTCAATAGTAAGGCAAGAGACCATTACAGCTGTCATTCATTGTAGGGCCACTTCAGTGCAAACTTCTGATTACACAAAAAAGACTACAAGTTACCATGAGAATCCAACTATACGCCAAAATAAACATCATTAGGATCCAGTATTAGGTATGTATTAAGCATGGATCACTAACCGCGAATTGATTTATTAGGTAATTAATAAATATAGGTAATACATTGCAAATCTGTTTATGTCCTTTGATCTATTAGTCGTGTCTAAGGACGCCAGTGGGAAGTTATTCAGCTCCTTTGCTAGTAATACTTTCTTAACACATGTCTAATTGAAAAGATAATAGTAACGTGCCAGGAGATTAAAGATTATTGTATAGCTGTAATGCAGGATACAGGCAGTATTGACAAGCAAGGTCAATGTCTCTACATACACACAGATTGTTCCACAACAGTCTTTAAACCTGCAGTCTAGTGCATCATTTAGAGCTTTCCATTTGACCTTGCCTGTCAATGTCAATCTGTATCAGCAATACTGAATACTTCCCTCATCCCTTCTCCTGTCACCACTTTTTTTATATATATATTGACAAGGGCAGTATTTGAACCCAGGAATATCCAGTACATATAAATCTTTTTTATTCAGAAAACTGCAGGCTCCTTGTCACTTGTAATGTACTGCAGCACAGCATTGAGTGTCTTAACTGGTTGCCATGGGCCTGTTATATTTAGGTCAGAGAGCAGTCTACCCTTATTATAAAGAATAGTTGTTAAAAAAACAATTTTATGCCATAGAGTCTTCCATTTAGTGAGGATAGCACATTCATCTTCGAATTGTACAAACATGCTACAATAGTTTAGTTTTACACTCCTATTCCACAATACTTTTCAATTTCGGCTTGTTCGTTCTCTGCAATCCTTTATACCCACAAAATATCATCTCCTTTGTTAAAACCATCCAACCCCACTATTCCAAAGGCTAAACATTGTCACAGATTTTGAAACGGCCCTGCATCTGTGCTTTTATGTGATAGTTATTTACTATGCACTGCAATTAGATTGTTAACGAAACACAGTAAATATATGTAACAAGACACAGATTGCTGTTCACCACAGGCAACACTGTTAGCAATACCACAGTCATTAGGACCAAATGGTAGCACTTGCTTAGGTAACTAACAATGTCATGATATTCACTCTGTTTGCATAGAGTTTGAAATGAAAAATTCGACAGCTCACTTCGAAGTATTTGTGAAATAATAATGTAGAAAAATAAACGGTAGTGTTCAGACTTCATTTGTTTAGCATGATATTATCTAGATGCATCTATTTCATGTATCTGCCTTTCAATCCACTGTATCCATTAGTCTATCTCATTTTCCCTCTATATATACACATAGTCAAACCCGTTTAATGTTCCCGGCGGAATATGATGGGAGTCAATGGGGACAAGCTCCTGATAATATCATTTATTTGCTTAACAATCATGCAACTGATTTCTTACCCACCTAATATCACTCTGGGAAAAAAAGCATGTCATTAGATGCAAGTAACTTGCTTACAGTATTGTTCCAGATATAAAGTAGGGTAGCACAAAATTGCATACAGAACAACTGAATGTGTATGAAACAACATTTTTATATTTTATTTGAATGTATTGTACATGTACCGTATACATTTCACTGAAAAGTGTTTATTTTTATTTGTATTAACAAACCCTATTGTAATCAATGCAATACGAACCTAGTAGTATATCGAGTCCCACAGCAAAACTACTTCTCTATTTGTTGAATAAATACTTTTTCTGTGTTTTAATGCTTATTTTGTAAGGTGATTGGTTAACTCAGCACATTGTCACCTTTAAATGAGTTTATTTTGTCTCAACGTCGCTGGACCATCTCTCAAGCCTTTGTTAATTGAACTCTTGAGTATCACACATCAGCCTTTATTCCTATATTCAAAATCATACCTTCTGTTACAGGTACTTTTCAACACATCATTTCCAATAAGGTTTCATCCTTCCACAGTAGTACAGAGCAGAACGTCACCTGATTGATAGGCTTTCAGTAGTAATTATTTTCTAAAGCAGCAATACAATTGCTATGGCTGCCATTTCCCCACATATCAAACACTCCGTGATCTCCATTAAATACTTTTTGTATTGTTGCACCCAAAGTAAATACATCTAATGCACCTCTTGCAAGGTTATGTCTGTGGGCTATGCTTGGGTGTGTGCAGCGATTCTCTGTGGCGTGCCACTGGGAACAGCATGTTATTTTACAGATAATTGCAACTGGCAGCTAGGGACCTCGGCACTGAAAGTACAGTAATGTGACCTGACTGTGTAATACATTCTTTTGAAGGACATCTGTAAGATACATTAACATATGCATAGACTATAGACACAGCATCTACGGTAGCAGCAACTCCATTCCACTTTTAGAGACATTTTAATAAAACTGATTTCTGCTTAATGATTCCCAGTAAAGTATCTAGTCTGATAAAGTATAAAACAGTATGCCCATATTCTGAATAGTGCTATATTCTACCATGAATTAACAACCTTGTTAATATTTAGCAAAATGTTGTATTAAAATGGAGGCAGTGTGGTCCAGTGGTTAAAGAAACAGGCTTATAACCAGGAGGTCCTCGGTTCAAATCCCACCTCAGCCACTGACTCATTGTGTGACCCTGAGCAAGTCATTTAACCTCCTTGTGCTCCGTCTTTCGGGTGAGACGTAATTGTAAGTGACTCTGCAGCTGATGCATAGTTCACACACCCTAGTCTCTGTAAGTCGCCTTGAATAAAGGCGTCTGCTAAATAAACAAATAACAAAATCTTGAAACCCTTCAGACCTACCATATAGTACACATAATTCAAATCAAAACAGCAGACCCCTGTTGAGGTCTAGGAAAGAAAAATCTTGTGTTGTACACATCTTGGTATCCAATGTAAAAACGAGACCAAAAAAAAGAAAGAACAACTTTCATCTGTTTCATCATTACGTACAATTTTTTATCAGAAGTTGATAAACAAAATAGCATTTAGGCAGCATAACACACAGTACTCTTTATTAATAATAATACAAATATACTTTAGCCGCTACCAAAACACCAATATACCATACTGAAATAGTGAAACCAGTGGTGACAGTGTGTAACAGGGGTCTGGCTACCCGTGATGTAAGGAGAACTTGCAAATGAATGACTGAGTGAATTCTCTGGATGACGTGCATGCGTGTTGACAGGAGATGGAGACAGAAGGTTGGGATTGACACGCCCTGCAGGCACGCAGATTTATTTACCACACACACAGAGAAACCCCACGTGACGCTACCAGCAATGGTAGCTCACGTAGGACAAATGGCCCAGCATACAAAAAACAAAACAAACAATGTACAAAAACTATGAAAATAAAGTTTCCATGAAAAACAGTGTATGCTACTCCGCTAACAAAATGGAGGTCCTGCTTCCACACCTGTCTGCTATACTGGGTGGGATCTACTATCCCGAAACTACCTGTTTTTTCTGGCAGACACCTAACTCTAACCTTGGTTATATACTCGATCTCCGTTAGAGGTGGTCGCTTCGTTTCCTGATCCCAGTCGTTCAGCAGCACAGACGGGCCGATGTTTTGGCAGGAGCAGCGCTCTGACCCCTATGGCTTACAGGAGCCATGATCTGTATATTCGGGACTTTTCCTGGCACTCTACTGCACCACGCCCACCTGCTGAATAGGAGCTTGCCGCTGGTAATCAAACACACGCTGCTCGTTCCTGCAACTAAACACAGCAGGCAGGCTGCTACATGCAGAGCATCAGGTTCCCCATTAAAAATCAATCCCACTATTATTTATTTCTACAATCACACTTATATTTATAATAAACAATCACAGAAGCCCCCTCCTAGTGTGCATGGCCCCAGCCCTGCTACAGTGATACTGTGCCTCTATCTCCACAAGTAAGACTGCAGGTAAGAATCCATCCAATCCCCTTTAGCACTCTGACTTATTCCTGTGATTGTTCTTTGAACACAATTAAGGGCCGGACCAAATCAAACCCTGATCGCTCTTGCGAAAGAGTGTTTATGCGATAATATTGCTAGTTTCCATATCGCATTTTCTTTATCCCGAAAACCAAAACTAGCCATTTCCAATCCGCGAAAGGGGCGGAGACGGATATCGCTTGTTTAGGAAGCAAAAGTAGGAAGGCACAAAACAGCAGCTGCCGACCAATCACAGCTTACGTTCCAGACTTTCCAAAAGAGGCAGAAACAGGCAGACCACTACTGAAAACAAACAAAGGGAAGAGACCGATTGTGAAATAATTAATACACGCACAAAAACCCTGGCGCTCATACATATATATATATATATATAATTATTATTTTAGTAGTAGTATTTTTCTTACAGACATTTAACGTTGTGTGTGTTTTATTTGTGTGTGTTTTTCTACACAGTTGTTTTCGCTGTGTGTTTTGTTTGTGTTTATTTCCTATGCAGTTGTTTTCTGGAGTTTTGTTTGTTAATGAGTTTGTATTCGAAAGTTGTTTACAAGATTGTTTATGTTTTGTACAATTGAATGGGTTGTTTTGTAGATGTTTATTATTGTATAGGTTATATCTATGTATACAAGACGCTAATAAGAGCAAATACAAAACACAGTACGTAGTACACCAGGCTGTAACAATACAAGCAGCCAGGTTTGGGGTCCATTCCTATTTTCCGTTTCCAATTCGGTTTTATAAGCAAATCCAATTCTAATACAGCCTATTCCACACAGTTACAATTCCAATACAGCACAGGGTTAGTTTACTTATAAGTAGGAGCTTGAATAAAAAAATAAAACTGGAACTGACCCCAACCCTGCAAGTAATTGTGTTTGAACTGTAAATGGCTGCATTTCCAGAAAATCACTGAAACTATTTAATTATACAAACATATAGCATATAGGGTGGTACACACCCTATATGCAACTTCCTGTTATTGTACTTTATTCAGCTGATGCTAATGTAGAATACACCTCTTCTTTCCCAAGTGCAAAAGAAAACTCGGGTCCGGTTCAGCAGAGAGGACGAAGACATCATCATGGCAGAGGTAGTGGAGAGATGGAACGAGCTCTTTGGTGTGCGGAGCCATTCTCTCGCTCGAGATGCCAAGGCCCTGATATGACAAGACATTGCAACACGGGTCTCGGCATCCTCGAGTGGTGTAAGAGATGGCGAGGACGTCCGCACAGTGGACTTACATGAAACAGAGCTAGAACCAAAGTGGCTGCCCAGCGGATGTCAACCGCACAGATGTAACACCACACCGGAACTCACCCCCTTGAACAACGTTTGCTGTCCCATATGAGCCACGAATGTGTGGTGGGTGTTGATACTCCTGATGTTGGCTTTGGTAAGTATATAGAGGTAATTAGCAAATGAACTCATTGCAACATGAGGATTTGATTTCAGTCTACACACACACACATGCATACGTACAACCTATGTTGTGGGGAGTAACTTACAATGCACAGGGAGGCAATTGGAATATTACGATTATTAGTTGCGGACGTGCATAGGTATGTGGATCATGTCATCTCAACACCTGTACCTATGCACGTCCAAGCTCCAATGATGACTAGCAATATTTCAGTTGCCTCCCAACGCACACCATTCCCTGTTCACTGCACCCCACCCACACCATCCCTAACCACTCCCCAGACCCCTTCGTCACATTTCCAGCAACCCCACACCAGCACCTATCAGTTCCCACCCCAACAACCCCCCCCCCCCCCCCCCCACCAGTTTACAGGCCCCACCCCCAGTATGCACTTATCACCACACGCCTCCCAGGATGCACCGTTAGATCTATGCACATGCACTCACCCTCGCACATTGCCCGTCTCTTCACCTGCTCCTATCAGATTTGTCCAGGACTGCCAGGAACACACTGCTCCACTGCCCCAAACCTCTGCCCAGGAGCCTCTACCTCCACCTGAGGCCATGCCCTCCAGAAGGGGAAGGTGCAGGGCCTGGGGCAGGGGCCGGAGATGGAGATGAAGATGAGATGGCCCCTAAACATCTGGAAGACCTCTGCTGAACCGGAAAATCCCTCCAAATAAAAAATAAAAATAAAAACTTTTTTTATAGCAGAAAATAATATTGCAGTTTAATAAATGTTCTTTTGGTTTACATTTGTAGTGTTTTTTTTATGTATTATCATATTTAATCACACTTAGGACATGTTGGAATGTGGGAATATACAGTATCATTGTGGCAAAGTGGTTAGCAGTGTGCAGGTGCAGGTGATAAATAAACAGACAGGTGCAATGTTGTTTTAATGTTTTTTTTAAATCCAATGGCCTGATGGCAAAACAACAGTAAATAATAACAATGGTAATGAAGCAATACAGCAGCGTGTATTCCTTATTTATAATCTGCGGGTTGGCTCCGAAATAATAACAGTCCCGTTTCTAGTTCACCCACACATAACACATACACAAACACAAACACCAGTCCGCAGTGCGTGCTCTAGTGCTTGTGGTAAATACAGTTCTTTAGTGACAACAAAAGTGCTTGTTGGTCCGGGTTTAGTGTTGGCCTTTGGCGACAGCTCTGGATCGTGTTAGCCGTCCAAATAATTACAAACAGTATTATTAACGACAAACAAAACCAAACAAAACACTCACGTTTCACAACACAGGTTCTCCTTCTGGTCATTTAACGTAACCATTCACAAAGGAACAGATCACATCACTACGTCCCCTTTTTATAACGTCACCCATGACCCCTTGTTCAACGAGCGCATCCGCTCCTCCAATCCGAGGATGCCACGCAGTTTCCCGTCTGGGTCATTGGTTTCATGTACCATAGCTCTGTCCCCTTTCTAGATGGCCAACTTCCACCTAACCCTGGGAACAAACTGTCGTGCCATTTAGTACAGGATATTCTGTTCCCTTTGCACAGTGCCCTCGCAGGTCGGGAGGGGGATCTAACACCAAGAATCATTCGATCTCTGTCACAATCATGTAATAATTATTCTTAACATATATTTGTATACCTACCTACGTAAAATGTTGCTGGATGATTTGCTGCTGTTTTCTTTGGTCCTGGGAACAGGCTCCCACATCCTCCTCACTCTCAGACCCATCACATCCTACTCCCTCATCACCAGGATCATGCCGTTCCCCAGCAACTGGCTGTTCTGGTTGCTGGGGAATGTTGGATTGTTGTGGCAGCATTACATCACAGGATAATGCAATGTTGTGAAGTACACAACATGCAATGATGATGCGAGTACACTTTGAGGGCTTGTTTTGTAGGGCTCCACCTCATCTATCCAGGCAATGGAAACGCATTTTAAGGAATGTCGGAATGTCCTCTCTACAACATTGCGGCTTCAGCACAGGGCCTCATTTTAGCTCCCCGCCACTGTCACCTGAAGGAGGAACGGAGAAAATATATATAATCAGCTTAACGCAGTTACCGCACATATTACATAGCAGTACAGTACTGATATAACATGATGTATAAAGTATTAAACATTTATGCACTTACCAATGAGGGGACCTGTGCCGAGATGTCCCTCTCTGCCATATGCTTCGAGGGAACTTTGCCGCAGAATGTAGGAGTCATGGCATGATCCCGGGAAATGTGACACGACGTTGGTGATTTTGCAATCTGATGTTGTTGTCATTTGTACGTTGTGCAAAACAATCAGCCAGGAGGTGGTCAGGAAGTTGTGTTGGGTTCTGATGGGGTCTGAAGGTGTAGGGAGTGGGACGCTGGCGCTGATGGCGTTGTCTTCTTCTTCTTCTTTCCAAAAGTATGACAATTGCCTCAATGTCAGCCACTGGTAGGGAAGACGGTTGGTGTGCAGCCTTTATATAATTCTGCTGATAATCACAATTGAATTGGTGTAGGTGTGTAACCATTACATTAATTCATTACCGGTATGCCTGTGTGTGTTTACATGTAAATGTGTTAATGACATACATCTTTAAATCTGCAGCAGAGACAGAGAGAGTTGAGCCACGGCTTGAATGCCTTTTTGTGATTAAAAGATTCATACATCCTTTATTAGTATTCCAGTTTATTTACATTTGCTTTACTCGAGTCCAAAAGACATCCTGCGATGGACTCGCTTCCCGTCCTGGGTATAGTCCCGGCGTGCACCCTCTGTCTACTGGGTTAGGCTCTGGCTCACCGCAACCCTTGGATTAAGCGGTTACCGATAATGGATGGATGGAGTTTGATGAGGTTCATTATAATGGAGCATTGTGCCTTTAAGAAATGAAAAAAATGGAACGAAAGTAGGTGACGTCACAGCTTACGAACGAGTGAGCAGTAGCCTACATGCCATGGACTTAAAAGTAAAAAGTTTGTCGTGGACACCACAAAGAAAATATATCTGAAATGCTTTACCATCACTGAAAGAGACAATGCTCCACACAAACTATCCGTGAGTACAAAAGAGTTTACTGTTTGTACGTGTTAAAGAAATAATATGTATTGCTTTATTAATCATTTAACTTAAACTGGTGCAAAAAAAAAGTAGTAACGAAGAAAATGGTCTTGTGCGTGTTTCGTTTAAGGGTGCAACAAACACAACAACTATTATGATAATAAGAATTTTCTTTTTTTGAATTATTCAGTGTTGTGCGCAAGTTCGATATATGAGGTCAGTGGAGCGTCTTGAGGCATGTACTGTTTTTTTTTTTTTGCGAATATCAGGATGTTTAGAGTATTTTTTTTTTTTTTTACTATGTTCTTAATACACGATAGCTTTCGACAACTTCGAAGTTGACTATAAAATCCGGTCCTGCGAAAGTCTTGCAATGTGATTTATAGCTGGAATTGAGTAGAACTGGTTGGATGATAGCAAACCACTCCACCTTCTCAACTCACTTGTAGTCAACAAGCGATAGCTGCTTTTTGAAGGGCAAAAAGGGCTTGTTTTGGTTCCACGTGATTTCGCTTGGAATTGTTCTTGTGTTTTATTACCACAAATGCTTTTGCATCCTTGTTCGCTAAGTGCTAACTTTGATTTGGTCTGGCCCTAAGATTCAGTACCTCATTTTAAGGACTATCTGTCTGTGTAGTTACCTGGTTTTTCAAAACTTGTAATCTGGATAAAAGGATCACTTTGATACAGATTACACATTTTGAAAAAACGGCTACTGGTGTTGAAGGGATTAAATAAAATTTTCAGCAGTATCTGACACACTGAGAAATATTCTCTAATGACACAGGAAAGATGTACCCATGCCATATGGGTGGAAAAAACCTGGCATTGACTGAAACTGTGCTGTAGCAATTACCGGTTAACACATTTTCCTTTACAGATCAGCAGTATGTCTTCCTCTCTAAATCAACTATGTAGGTTGTAGTGAGATTTTGATAATCAGATATACAAAATATTGTGTAGGCAAAACATTTGCTCTGCAATTCCTCTACTTTGCAGATAAAAAAAAATAATAATGTGCATGTAGAAACTGATTGCACAACACCTGTGCAGCATTTAAGCAGCACTTCTTAAATTCATTATAATTACAAAATACAGGCCCCACCTAGGTTGTGGTTTTCAGTTCTACTGGAGGTACTTAAACTGGTAAACAAACTCTAAGCTTGGAGACAAGCAAGCGGCATGCATACGTTCTATCTATGCTTCCCTTTCAATTCGAAGACGACCACCAACAACATTAGGTATGGGATATGCCTGCCTATTGGTAGGTATTTTCTGAGCTCTCTATACCAGAGCTGCCGGTAGGTCCCTTCCTGGGATGACGCCCTCGGTCCCGCCTACCGAGGGATTAAAACCGGAGCTCCGTGGCTTAATGCACCCGGTGCGCACGGAACTTGGTGCACCCGGTGCGCATACACCCTGGTGCTTGGTGCACTCGGTGAGCATAGCACTCCGGTACACATGGGCCAATTGGCGCACACAGTGCTTGGCGCACGCGGTAGTGGCAACCATGACGAGCGTTCCATTTCATGCCTGCACATCCTGCAAGGCGAATGTACTGCCCAGTGACAAACACCCGCTCTGCGTGTGGTGCCTGGGGGTCCAACATGCCATGGAGGCCGCGGGCAGAGAGGACTTCTGCGACTTGTGCGCGGCCTTTCAGTCCAGTGTGCATTGCAAAAGGCTCAGAAGAGCCATGGGGCTAGATGCTCAGTCTCTCATGGCAGAGCCGTCAGCAGCCCTCGGGGCCCCATCCCTGCTCCTCCAGCTCTCATAGAGCCCTTCACAGGAGATCCTCTCTGCTCAGGCTCCTGTGACAAGACGTCGCAGTCGCTCCCCCTGCACCCAGGTGAGAAGGGCGAAGCGCTCAAAGCAGGCAAGGGACATCATTTACCTCAAGGAGTAGAGGCCCCGGCCCCGCTACCGCCCGCACTAGATTCGGCCCCTGGGTCTCCAGTGGAAGCCCAGCTTGAGCTGAAGTCACAGCCCTTGATGGCAGAGGAGGACACGCTATCTTTAGCGGCCTCCTGGGATGAGGACTCCTTCCCCACGGAAGTGGAGGAAGAAGAGCAGCCGGTGCCATCGACTATGGCGGAACTTAACGTGTTTCGGACGCAGGCAGTAGCTCCCACAGCACAGCCATTCTCACCGTTCCCTGATTTTATGGAACGCACCTCTTGGGATCGACCGGCGTCAGCGCCGAGTATTTTGAAGCAAGCTGCCCGACTTGCTTCATTGGAAGGTGCAGAGAAGCTGGGCTTGGCAGGATTTCCCCTAGTTGACCACCATCGCGGCCTTGGTTAAGGCCCCACCAGTGGGTGGATTGTCAAGGAACCCTATGTGCCCGACCCCTCAATGTAGGGTTACGGAGACACATTTGAGGAGGGCTTACGCAGATGAAGCGCAGGTGACCCGACCCGCCTGGCTAACATGGTGGGTATTCTCACCACATATTTAGATGGCGTGCTCACGGGGGAGTCTTTCCATCCACCTCCGTTTGTTTCGGTGGAGGATAGGAGATTCAATTTCCTCTGCCCAGTGCGGGCATTGAGGTGTTATGTGGATAGGACAAGAGCTCTGCATCATACTGACTAGCTCTTTGTCTGTCACGGTATACGGACCCAGGGTTATGGTAAGTAACCTAATGTTTTCCAATATATATATATATATATATATATATATAATATATATATATATATATATATTAATACATTAATGAACTCCCCTTGAATAGGCAAACTTCTCTGCCTAAAAGAAAATGTTCCAGAAATAAAAAGAAAATGAAAATGCTCAACCTGTAACAGGGCGAGCAGCCCTGTACAGGATTTGTTTATTTTTAGAACTGGGTTTCCCCCTCCGCCCCCTTTGTGATTTTGTATTTGTTTATTACGATTTATTTATTGTAATTATGTGACAGCGTACCGTCGTGTTATTGTGTTTATATTTGTCGGCGAAGCGCTGTATGTTTTGTTATTGTTTTGTTTAGTGACGGCGTAGCCGAATGTTTATTTGTTTCATACTGTTTGGTAGTGTGGATGGGAAGCCCCATCCACTATTATAAAAACCTCGAGCAGAAGGTGGCCATCTCCCAAATTAATTGATTAATTTATTGCTAAATCGGGAGATGGTCACCTGCATAAAAGCCTGTAGCTCTCTACCCTTGGGGTGGGTGTTAGAGCGGAGAGAGCGAGCGAGGAGCGAGAGAAAACGAAACTAAAAGAAAACGAAATAAAAAACTATATAGGAACAGTGAAGGCGTTAGCCAGCCTGACCTATGCAGTTTGTATTATTTTGTGTTCGAGATTTGTTTTGTTTAAACCTTTTATTTTTGCTCTGTGAGCACTGTGTTTTGTGTTTAAACCTTTTATTTATTTTTGTATTATTTGAATAAAATGGCGCCACCGCGTCTTTTTGTTTGGAATCTGCAGTGTCTGGTGTCAGTGTTTTTAGTTCCTGCTTCTGCCTTGACGTCACCGCCCAGCCACCCTGTCACACAACCTAACCAACTTCTTGGTCTAAACCATTAGAGCTGTTTAAAGCTTAGCACAGCTGTAGACTATCCCTCATTAGTACATTTGCTAATATAGGTAAGATGGGAATAAAGATAGGGCATCAGAGATTTAGATAAGAAACTATGAGGTTTTATCGGTTGTCAAAAGGCTGATTCATCAGTATAATAAGTTTATTATAAAGTTTCAAAAGCTAATGCAATTCCTTTGGTGAATTTGATTTGGAAAGCATGAAAGAGAATTGAGAAGAGACTAAATGGAGAATACTATAGATTTAACTACTTATTTGAACCATTTAGGGACCTTTTTCAGTTGGAAGCTCAAGATACGATTCTTGCATTTTTGACCTTTCAATCTTGTAATTAAAATGGCACAACAAAATATGATTTAATTAATAAGCATAATTATGCTTATGTTGTATAGCTGCAGCGGGCAGATGCCAAATTAGCTTCGAATTTTGGCATCTGCCCGGGCAGTTCATCAACTGCCCACAGCCACCCGGGCTGATGATGAAAAAAGACTTTAGTGCACCCTGTTGTAACAAATGAAAGGCTAATGTAAAGTAACACAGCACTGTTCATCCTCTGGGTATCTACTGCAGTTCTCAATAATAGTTCGTCAGTCGAATAACTTCATTTAATCATTAGACCGACTAAATCGTTTATATTTATTTTTATTTATTTATTACGTTTAATGAAATGCAAATGTCTAATTGTCTGAGATCTGATGTCAACTAATATTAGACATGAAACAATATTGTTTGAATGTGTAAAAAATACTGTCTACAGAACGAAAACTAAACTTTTTATAAGAAAACGTTTTCTTCTGAGCCAAATTGCCGTTCATATTTTTGAATAAGAAAAATACAAGCTTTATTCTGTTGATTAATGATTAATTAATATTGCAATGATAAATTAGTTTTGGCACTGCGTTCTTCCTGAGTTTCAGGTAACTATATTTAACTGGGTGGCTTACACGTTTATACTTAACTGTGATTATTAGTCTCTTGCTGATAATGAATGATCTCTGATTCAAACAAAACAAATTTGTATTGTATTACTGCAATAAGAATAAAATAAAACATTGTTGCATTTTATTCTGGACTTGTCCCCCCCCCCACACTTACTCTAACCTCTATATCTAATCCATGATGAAAATAAACTGTGCATTGATAATTTGTTTAGTTCCGTTGCTATAGCGTTGTCAGAAAGTATTAAGTTATTTAAATAAACATTGCAAGGGGTGGCTTGGTGGCGGTGCGCTTCTGTGCTTAAAGGCAACAAAGGTAATTCACTCTCTATTTATATTATACTGTGTCTGTTAAAAATCTTTCTTCACCTGGGTGGCTGTGAGCAGTTGACCAGCCAGGGTAGATGCCGAAATGACATAAAATTCGAAGCTAATTCGGCATCTGCCCGCCGCAGCTGGGCACTTCGCCAACTGCCCGGGCATTTTGGCAAGTTAAAATTCTTTCTTCGCCATCAGCCCGGGTGGCTGTGTGCAGTTGACTGCCCGGGCATTGTGGCAACTGCCCAATTTCGGCAACAGTCCATAACATATGCATATCAAAAGAATACAGGGCAACTGTGTTGTATCATGGGTTCATCTTCAGTTGAAATTCTGGTTCATGCTTCATGTTTTTCTCTATTGACTTCTATTCTATTCTGGCTGGATTACTGAAGTGTGCTATATTGAAACTCTAGTTAGTCACTGTAACAGGGGAGATCTGTACTGACTGTCTGGCGTATGTATGGTGCTGCAGGAAGAGGGCAGCAGTCTTGTAAGATCCGCCTGTCAGTCATGGCAATGACACGGAAAGGTGGGGAAGAGGGTGTGTTGGATTTCCCTCTCTCTGAGTGGCTGGGGGATTGCTGAACCTTTAAATAACGCTCTATTGTTCCCTCAGATCTGCCCTTCTAAGATGAGAAACGAGCCAGCGGAAGCGCTGCTGCCGGACCAACCACAGCCGGAGAGGACCAAAATAAAAAGAAAGAAAGATTATTTTTAGTAGTGGGGAAAGGACTTGGGCAGAACCCTGGAGAGTATCTACCTAGTTACTGAGGGAACAAGTGAGCGTAGGACGGAGACCTGGGCTGTGCGGATAGCGACGGTCGGGGTGAAGCTGCAGGGTGCAGCACCTTTATTTTGTAGTTTTGTTACTGTGTTTTATTTTCCATTTTTTTCTTTCACCTTTTGTCATTCATTATTATTATTTTCAGAGCACCTGTGAGTGCAACAGCATTACCGTTGCCGGTATTCAGGCCACGGACAACAGCGCCCTCTGCGGGTTCAAATAAAACAGTGCGCCTGAGCGGCATTACAAATAAAATTCTGTCTCCTGTGTGCCAGTGAATTGTCCACCACCCCTCCACAGTCATGAACTCTGATGTCCGAGTATTGACACATACCAAATGAATGAGCATATCCCTCCAGTACTGGAAAGGCTGATTGTGACATGGTGGACTGCTTGTCATTTTGTTTTTGTTTTCACCTTTCCTTTAACAGTAGCTTTTCAAGGTTATGGTTATTGTTTTTTGTTTTTGTTTTGTAAAGGATAAAATATCTGAGGAAAGTTATATAGGTTATCAGAGGCCCCCATGGTTTATTTGTGTTGTTGTGCTACAGGGAAGGAGCTAGCTATGGAAGCATCCTAGTGCCAATTAAAAAAAAAAAAAAGTATCTGCTACGTAGGACTTTATAACTCCTACGTAGGACTTTTTTTTTTTTTTTTTTAAAGTGTATTTAGACACCTTAATAGGTTAATTAGAAATATCAGTCCAGGAAAGAGGATAGAACAAGTTTAAACAAGCAAATGACTTAATTAAAAAAGGAGAATTTATCATCTACAGTACAATTTAGATAGATCAGTTCAGCAAGGATGCTAGTCAAAATACATTATAAACATACTAAAGACTTCTAATAATAAAAAAATAAACTTGATTAGTTTTCCAATAGTCTTCATGGGTCCAAAATAAAAAAAACTGATCTGATCCAAAACTGTTATCATTTTACCCGACCCAACCCAAACTGAATCGAAGAATAATGGTTCACATGCCTTTCAGGCTTTCCCCATAATGAGTGTAGTCCCAAAAATGTAAGCTATACAAGGCTGTAGAAACACTATGTAAGGGACGTAGACAGAGACACGCACACAGCAGCATTAAATAGAGTTCAGAACTCCACTCCCCAGACACACACACACACACACACACACACACACACACACACACACACACACACACACACACACACACACACACACGCACAGCAGCATTTAAGTTCAGAACTCCAATCCCCAGGTGCTTTCCCTCACACACAAACATGGCACAATATTCCAAAAATAAAAAGTAAAGGCAGTATTGAATCAAACAAACTAACAAACCAAAAACCAAAACAAAACATAACCTTGCATATAGTTGCACTTCATTTCCTATTGCTGTTCAAAAATAAAACCTCGTTTAGACATGCTGTTCCTAGAGAAGAGCCACGAGTCTCCAGGGTACACTTGACTTGCAACACTTGATGCTCCAAATAATATTGCAAAAAAGGCAAAATTCAGAATGACAGCTTATCAACAGTAAAACATATATTAGCAAACAAAAACACCTTTTTTTAATAGTAATGCATAGCTTTTTGCATTATGGAGGTGGGATACACTGTAAGACGCTAACATTAATTGAATAGACCAGACCTGAACCAGTGTTGCATAACAATTTTCTACCTGAAAACCATTCAGGTACGTGTCAGGTCCCTGGTCAGGTGAAGACCTTTAATAATAAGACTGGGTGAACCAAACAATTTACTGATTGAATAAAAATAACAGTTTTCAAATTTAAAAAACTACAGACCACCATGTAGGGCAAACCTTACATTAAAACTTAACTTAAGTGCCAATCAGACATCATTATTTCAAGACTGTGTCTGTTTCTGTTTTATTTTTGGAATACAAATCTCAGGTTTCAAAACTAGTAACATAAGCATAACTAAAACAGAACCAACAAGATGAGAAATAAACTATCCCGTATGATTTTTTATACAGAATATAACTTTTTTGAATCTTAATGAAGTATGACAGCAGTAAGACCCTCCACATTGGCGATTACCAGTCATTATAGACTTGGCATCTACTCTTGTTCCATAATTTATGCTAAATTGGTCCCTAACGGATGCTAAATCACCACCATGTCCAGTCTTACTGCTGAGGTGAACTCTTAACAACCTCTGGTTGCTAACTGGAGAGCAGACCTAGTATTTGGCCAATAAAAAATAATTCCAGCAGTGTGTCACATTCCATGAAGAATCTATGAAGAATTGCTGTAATATTGTTATTTTGAAAAGAGATTAGCAGGAGCGCACTACATATTTTTTCCTCATAATGTAATCATGGTCCTAGAATATGAAAGTGTGCAGTTTAATAAGCAATCATCCTTATAAGATTATGTATATAGTTATTTTTGTCAACGCCCTTCTTTCATCAAATAAATACAGGGAGTAGATGTTGAACAGTTGCCAAGTGATACTTTCTTCCAAATTATCTTTTTGTCCTGCTCTCAGAAAAAGGTAGACTTCCACTACATTTAAATGAAAAAAATGAGTCCTTTCCAGCTCGATCTTAAAATGTCACCTCATCAGTGTAAAAGGAAATGTTATTTCATCATGATCCAACTGAAATGGAGGTAAAATATCTATTTCTTAAAGTTATCTTTAAACAAGCTAACATTGCTCCACGAATCATGGTGTAGCAGAAATATAGAGTACATTGTAAATAGATGGAATTGTTTTCCAAAGAAGGAAAGAAATTGGGAAACCTGTCTATGAGGATTCAGAAGGGGTTCCTGAGAGTTCCAATGCCACCACCCCACTTTCCAAACCCCACTGTAATTGGAGAAACTGACAAATTCACAGCGGAGGTACTGCTTTTCTGTGGAAGATTCTGGAAAAGAACTTACAAAAGATCATCTTAATTATGTAAATATATATATATATATATATATATATATATATATATATATATATATAGAGAGAGAGAGAGAGAGAGAGAGAGAGAGAGAGAGAGAGAGAGAGAGAGAGAGAATAATAAAAATTGCCTTAACATCATGTCTGTATTTTCCACAGTGTGTACCATTTTGGTTTTACATTAAATGTGATGAATTGTGCTGAATTCATGGTTACTTCAATGACAGATGTGATGGAGGCAGATGGTTGAGAAGCAACCTTTCAAACAAATCCAACGTGATGGACGTGCTATAATAGCAGCAGCAGCACTTTCTTTTTGAAAAATGTATTTTTTATTGAAAGAAAACTAGTACTTTTTGCAAACAATTGATTTGGAACAGATGTTTGTAAGGGCCTTATTTTAAAGCAAAGGCAAAGAAAAGGTTTGTGAAAGGAATTATTTAACAGTCAAGTAACTGCTTCAACAAGAAGTTAGTTTGTTTTATGCAAGTATTATAGCACTAACATGATTGTATTCCTTGGTGTCTTTCCCTTGGCATTTGCTTCAAAATATGTAACAATATCCCACAGTATTAATGAAAACCAAACAACCCACAGATAATTATGAACACAATGATAATAATAATAATAATAATAATAATAATAATAATAATAATAATAATAATAATAATAATAAATATCCACTGAGATACAACATCTCATTTAGAGGGATGCTTGTTTACAAGGATTGGGGAATTTAAGCCTTGTTTTTGTTTGATTATTTTTGCAAATTTGCCAGGGGAGAATTTTATTAATCTACAGTATATATTAATTTTTCCATGACAGCAGGGTCAACACTCCTGCTCTTCTTCAAAAGATGTCAATGGGATCTTTCATTTTCATAAACAGAAAGGACCTTGGACAGGGCAGACTTTATTCAAAACAAAAGCAGGGTATATTTATTTTCTTAACAATTTTCTGTTCTTTATTTAGTCAGATTTTGCTGTCACTCCTCCTTTATAG
The DNA here is from genome assembly GCF_902713425.1 of Acipenser ruthenus. NCBI lineage: Eukaryota > Metazoa > Chordata > Actinopteri > Acipenseriformes > Acipenseridae > Acipenser > Acipenser ruthenus. Next base: position 16,962,127 of record NC_081198.1, on the reverse strand, counting down.
CAAAAGATTGCCAGCTGATTGTTTTCTACGCACAAGACAAAATAAGACCTCAGCATTTATATTGTGGTCAAGTGTGTAAGGCACAGAACTTTCCTAATGATATACAATTACGTTAAGAGCAAATTTCCCCAAAGGGATTTAATTAATGGAAAAGTTATTATACACAATGGCACCCGTGGGGTTACATATAAATCCTAGTGTTGCTGCTTGTGGTGGTGATGTTTCTGCTTTCTGCATTACCATTTCAGTTGATTTGGAGCACATGGGAGACATTTTAGTTTCCAGGAGATGGATTTGCTTGTCCATCAGTTCCAATGAGATTTACACTAATACAAATAAAGCATCCTCAGCTGACAACATGAAATGACAATGCAGTGGGTATACTGTATTTGTATTAGTGGTATACTAACAGTTAATATATCATATTTAAAACAACACTCAAGAAAATAACAGATAAAAATAGTTTAATTGTTTAATTAGGAGCTTGGCAGCTGGGAGATTACCCAAAAGGCAACTGCATGGATGGTTGTAATCAATGATGCTTTGAGCAATTTAACGACTGCTTCTTGTTCTTTCTCGGTGGGTGATCCATCCACAGACCTGAGATGTGCTTCCCTAATACTGCAGTTGGGGATGGAGAATGAAACACCCACAAAGATTCCACAAAAGGAAAGAGAGGCAAAGTCTGCATGACTCCTGCTAATAAAACCTACCTCAAAAGAAATAAATGACCACTGGGAAAATGCTCATGAGAACTAAGAATGGAGAAAGGAAGCACATGCCAAAATGAAACAGGAGGCGTCCACTGGGCAAAACAACAAAGGTAAAAGCAGCATAACAGAAAACAGCAAAGAGAAGGTCACTGGCAGGGCGAGGTCTCCAGCAAGCTTGATGACAGATAGCTGAAGGAGGAATGAGCATTTATAATGAAAGGAGGCGGTGATACAAATTTGGAAACAATTATATAATAGAAAGCGATTGACAGGCGGGATGTGACCTTCAGAACCACGGCTAAGCTGTGAATTAAAAGCAGGAGCAATGCTTTGCACTGGCAACTAGAATTTATTTTTCTTGATGTGTTAATTTGGGGATTTTGATCAAATAATTCATGCAGAAGTGAAAAAAGGGATTTTATTAAATAGTTTAGAATGAATTGTCCACAACCAGTAAAAACTGCTTATTATTATTTGTCTCGACTTACAGAGACTAGGGTGTGTGAACTATGCATCAGCTGCAGAGTCACTTACAATTACATGTCACCCAAAAGACGGAGCACAAGGAGGTTAAGTGACTTGCTCAGGGTCACACAATGAATCAGTGGCTGAGGTGGGATTTGAAACGGGGACCTCCTGGTTACAAGCCCTTTTCTTTAACCACTGGACCAAAAATAGAATTCTGTTTTGCAAAGATAAATATGCCGGTGCATGAAGGAAACCAGACTGCTGCCAGACACATACTAAAGATACAGGCTAAGCTGTCTTCATCCTAGATTTGATCATGATAGGAGGAAAAAGTAGGCCTAACAGTTTATACAGATACAATCCTGTGACATATTGATTGTATTATTTTGTACTATTATTATAAATTTTTTTATTTTATTTTTTATAAATGTATTAGTCACCAATCAGTCTCCCCAGTTTGGTACAGCCAATTATTTTTAGGCTCAGCTCACCGCTACCACCCCTGTGCTGACTCAAGAGGGTGAAGACGAACACACGCTGTCCTCCGAAGCATGTGCCATCAGCCGACCGCTTCTTTTACACACTGCAGGCCACTGGAGGACAACGCAGCTCTGGGCAGCTTACAGACAAGCCCACAGGCGCCCAGCCAGACTACAGGGGTCGCTGGTGCACGGTGAGCAGAGGACACCCTGGCTGACTTAAACCCCCCCCCCCCCCCCAGGCAGCTCACGGCCAATTGTGCATCGCTCCCTGGGAACTCCCGTCCACGGTCGGCAGTGGAATAGCCTGGACTCGAACCGGCGACGTCCAGGCTATAGGTTGCATCCTGCACTCCACCCGGATGGCCACTTGGGAGACCCAGTATTTTACTAGCACCGTTGCTTTATGTTGATAGGGAAGCGTTAATTGCCTCCCCTGCCAAATCACTTCACATGTAGAATGTGCCTGAATACAATGATTGACAAGCAATCGAGCTCAGGCATAGCTGCATAAAAGATGCAGAAACCTCTCAGTAGGGGTTGGGTTGTTCAGAGGAGGAGGAATGTAACTGAACGTAAGAACTGAAAATATATAAACACTTGCTACTCGTGCTGGATTAGGACCAGCATGATACTTTGCTTGTTTGTTCATTATTTGTTTTGGCCAGCGTGCCTTTTTTTGTGTAAAGCGTTTTGTTTTGTTTAAATGTTTTATTTATTATTAATAAAAGAAATAAGAGCGCGTTGGTGATTTGCCCCGTAGTACCTTGCTGTGTGTGGTTACTTCTTGGTCTGTGACATTACCACTTGACCACCCTGTCCACAAATACAAAAAGAACCGTTCAAAGCAGAGACAACCAAGAGTTAAAATGCATCTAGACAAGGAGGGACACAAATGTTTTGAAGATTTCTGAAAACCTAAATAAATGCAGACGAAATGGAAATTCAATACCCTTTCTATTTAAATTAAAGGAAAAAAAACACACTGCAGAGGCGAGGTTGTCATGAGCTAATGATTAGACAGCCCATGCTTATGACAAATCACCACTTTTAAGATTGTGGTTGCATTAATTGCTATGAGCTGAAGACAAAAACAGATAAGGCCCAAATAAAGTATGCGTCTTGAAGACTAAAGGACTGTAGACTTCCTGGAGGCAACATGCAGGATTGCAAAGGTAATATCAAGAGACAAATCCAGATAGATAACATTAACCTTAGAGATGAACTAAGTATGTGGCATTAGAAAACATGTTGGATAATCTCCATGCACTTTGTACTGTTAGAAAATATATCAGAAGTCTGAGATAAGACTGAGAGGTAAACAACAAGGCTATAATTCAAATAATGTTGCAATTTACTTTAAATGCTGTGCCATCTTTGGGATTATCCACTATGAAGACACTGTGGATTTAACATGCTTAACCAAAAATGATGAAACATGATATTCACTTCTTAGCACAAGTCTTCCCAGGTATCAGAATGTTTAGATAGGTGTGGCTATTGAAGACTACAGTAAATCTTACCAACATCTGATGAATGCTTTCATGGGCATTTGCTGCAAAAAGTTAGGTATGATCAGGGCTTATTTTCAAATGATGAACTGTATGAAACAAAAACAAAAACAAAACTTTTTATATATAACATAACAATAAAAAACAAAATGCTTTTATGTGCCGTGAATTGAATGGCGAAGGTGTACTGTAACAAATACTTCAGTATAGGTGGTTTATTTTATTAAAATGTCTGCATACAAACAGCGATGTGCAAAACTCTGTGTATGCAGAGACACACACAGAAGAAACAAAAAACAGTTTGATTCTCTTAATGGTAGGTTTGCCACACACCATGTAAAGAAAACCAATACTTACAGGTAATGTTAGCAGTTTCCTTTCATTATATTAATAAATCAATTGCATAAGACTGATGGCACTTTTTTTTTTATGAAAGTAAACATTCTCAGTTTGTAATCTTTAAATATGAAGAAAACAAATCTGTATTACACTAGCTTTATTTTATTTTATAGGACAACTACTTAAAATGTATTAGTGTTCAATAGGTGGATTCTTATACTCATGTCTTTCTTAAATGCTTCTTATTCATAGAATATAATATTAAAGCTGCAGTGGAATTTGAAAATTCTGCGCCTATGAGAACCGGTACCTTTTTGCTTACAAATGAACCCCTGGCTATGATCACTCGTTATGTAATACATTCTACATTCTGCTGATGTCTTCCATGGTATTTACAACTATAACTTATTATTTATCCTTTGAATCCTACTGAACTTGCTTACCACCTGCATCTTTTTATTTTTGTGTGTAATAACTATCAAAATAAATCCACTCAAAGACACATGGAACATTGATCCTTGATTTCCTGTCCAGTTGGGAGAACTTGCAAACCAACTCTTGATAAATCTTTGCTTTTGGAAACCTATTTCATCTCCATTTTTAAACAGGATAGTATGTGGAAGGGGTGTGTAGAAAACCCATTCCTCATACTTAGAGATCATCCAGGGATGAATTCAGTGACAGTGAATACCAGACAGTGCTTTACTGTTTATTAAACAAGGATTTACATCTTTACAAAAGAAAAAAAAGGTGTATTATATTAAGCTCTGTGAAGTACTAGTCACTCCCTCTTCTTGCACGGATTGGTTGTCTACTAGACTTGAGAGCGACAATCATCACAGCCCAACTGGCACAGTGAGTGCAAGTAATGAGCAAAATGCTTTTTACTCGTACAAAATGCCTGTAATTATAATGGATACTCACCACAAACTATGTGGATTATGTGACAAGATTATGTGACAAGAAATTGTTTTGCCACACTCTGTTGATAATTTTTTTTAAACAAGGAGCACAAGAGAACATTTACTGTAAAACACTCATGTCTTAGCAACTGAATTCCAGAAGTAGTACCCATTGGTTTGGAAGTGGCATTGTGTCCCTAATAAACCAAATGCAGTGTAGTGTTGAACAGGATTTGATAATCGCAAAAGCATTGACATGAACAAAGTCAGAGACATGGTCACAGGTACTGTAGATGTGTTAATAGAAACTCAAGGATTTGCATCTATTGGGAAGACCAGTGGAGGTTAGTTGAAGGTTGGCAGGGTTTACACAGTAGGTGCCTGCTACCCTTTGTGAATAGGCAGGTTGAGATTACATTACATTTATCTTGAGATAATAAGAAAATTATTAGACTATTAGAGGTCACTCTGACTTATTAAAACAAGGTAAAGAAATGAGAAAAGGACGTGCAAATACATGTGAAAGATATCTAAATAACTAAATAGTTTTTTTTACCTTGACAAAATCAATTTAAAAGGCAGTGCTTTGAACTGAATAACACAAGGCCGCTGAACCAGAGACTGGCACTGCAGAGATACCTAAGTATGTATCCCATATTGCACAATACAGGCATCTACTGGGAGTGTCATGTTTTGAAAAAGATGCCTTATTTAGAAGGAAAAGTTTAAGATCTTCTCCAGTTTACTTTGGTTGTATCTGGGTACAAGTAGGCTGATCATATGCAAACATGGCAGTGGACATGTGAATGGGTAGCTATCCTGAACCCAACCATTTGTGAGCCAGAATTAGAATCCTAGGAAGGTAGAGCTTCCAATTGCCCTCAGCACACTGCTCTACAGCCTTGGTACACACTCGGGTTGACCCTGGTGTCAAATCCTGAATGTTTGGTCTCTTGAATCTGAGCAGGATTCTAAATATTGGACAACAAACAGACATTAGAAGGACTCATTAGAAGGTCTCATTAGAAGGACCACCTGCCTATGGCATGTATTGAATCCCTTTATACAGTATGTACCACTTTTTGAGCAGTCTTTATTATAAGCAGGTTTTAACATATGAATATTAGCTATATTTTATATTTCTATGGCGTGATGTCCCATTTGTAGTGCAATTAAAGATCTTTACCGAAACGTACCTTCATTAATTTGTAGTTTGGGATTTCTGGCTGCTAGATGCAGGAAATTCTTTGAATTATACTGTGCATTTCTTGGCCCTTAAGTACAAACTGCTTTCCCTTGATTGGCTAGCTATGTCCTCACCTTCTATTATCTGGCCCTAACCCCTATTATGCAAATGGTTTTTTAATCCCCTCGACATTATACACTTAATTCAAGGTTAATTCTGTGTTTCATTATTCTTATTTGGTGAGTTTTGAAGGTAAATCATGCAGATCATCATGAGCCCTATCAAATACCCACAGCAGAAGACCAACATGAATCCCTGAAAAGATACACATGGAAACGATTCACATGAGGCAAATAATTCAAGTTGTGAAATACAGCAAGTACACAGAACAAAATAAACACTTCAAAACTGTCCAAAAGACAAATAACAAAATACAAAACTGGCAACAATTAAACAGGATAGTATGTGGAAGGGATGTGGAGAAAACTCATTCCTTATACTTAGAGATCGTCCAGGGATGAATTCACTGGAGGTGGGCAGTTCTGGGGCTGATTTTCATACAAGCAATTACCAGACAGTTCTCAGTGACCCCAATAAAGCTTTACCCTCCCTTGGATTATTAACTAATTTGCGTACTAGGCAGTCACTTTTGTGTTTGTTCGAGGTCACACTTTTTGTATTTGTTTCCGTATTCATTTCAGGTGTTTTGAAGAACAGAAACAGCTCCCTGTGTTACTATGGACTGCACCGGATCGCTACTGTTGTTTGTTTTGTTTTGTAGAGGACGAGTGGGACTGTGAGCTGTCGCCACTGAGAAAGGGTATTCACTACCTCTGCACAACACAGCACAGCACAAGCACAGCCAGCACATACACCGGGGAGCACCACTGCCTCTGCACAGCACAGCACAGCACAAGCACAGCCAGCACATACACCCGGGAGCACCACTACCTCTGCACAGCACAGCACAGCACAAGCACAGCCAGCACATACACCCGGGAGCACCACTACCTCTGCACAGCACAGCACAAGCACAGCCAGCACATACACCGGGGAGCAGCACTGCCTCTGCACAGCACAGCACAGCACAAGCACAGCCAGCACATACACCCGGGAGCACCACTACCTCTGCACAGCACAGCACAGCACAAGCACAGCCAGCACATACACCCGGGAGCACCACTACCTCTGCACAGCACAGCACGAGCACAGCCAGCACATACACCCGGGAGCACCACTGCCTCTGCACAGCACTGCATGAGCACAGCCAGCACATACACCCGGGAACACCACTGCCTCTGCACAGCACAACACAGCACAAGCACAGCCAGCACATACACCCGGAAGCACCACTACCTCTGCACAGCACAGCACAAGCACAGCCAGCACATACACCCGGGAGCACCACTGCCTCTGCACAGCACTGCATGAGCACAGCCAGCACATACACCCGGGAGCACCACTGCCTCTGCACAGCACAGCACAAGCACAGCCAGCACATACACCCGGGAGCACCACTGCCTCTGCACAGCACTGCACGAGCACAGCCAGCACATACACCCGGGAGCACCACTACCTCTGCACAGCACAGCACAGCACAAGCACAGTCAACACCCCGGAGCACTTTTCTGTGCACAAAGGTGGAATTATTGTATTGGGAGAGTTGTGTGTTTTTTGTTTGAGACTGTAAACCTGCTGTATTCACCCCCCCCCCCCCCCCCCATACCATTGCTGGTAGAGGATTATATAATTTAATTTACCTATTCAAATTGCATTTCTTTCAATTTATTTACTCCTCATAACAAACATTAAGGAAATAACTGATACAGTATTGTGGCAGGGTGCCCCGCCCCTTTGTGTATTTTTGTGTTTTATGTTGTATGTGGCATGTTATTGTTGGTGTGGATATAGTGGTGCACTGGGTATAAATTAGGCTATGTAGCACAAGTGATTTAAAATGTATATTTGTATTTAGGCACAGGGATTGCACAATCACTTCACGTGCAGATACAATGCAATGTGTATTATTATGTGGGCACGGGGATTGCACAAATTAGTTCATGTGCTGGGATTAAAGTGAATGGTTAATTAGTATATATATATAGATACACGAAGCACTCACTCGGGATTGGATGTTCGTGACAGAGAGAGAGAGAGAGAGAGAGAGAGAGAGAGAGAGAGAGAGAGAGAGAGAGAGAGAGAGAGAGAGAGAGAGAGAGACTTTTTGACTTTTTAAAGCTCTTTATTAAATCAATAAATCCTATAAACAAAAACAAATATCAGACACAGAGAAAAAAACCTTTTAAAAATGTATATATAATTCATTTTCTTCACTGAGTTCACAAAGGGCATTGTTAATGCACCCTTTTATTTTAAAACTTTCTAAGTCACCAGTCATTTTATAAATTGAATATTCAATTTTTAATCTAGTGATGACCAGTACCCTTAAAATACACAATGCGTTGTGAATGCCCAGCCCCCCTCTCTTTGCCTTGTGGGATTTTAAAATGGCCCACAATAAAATTAGCCAAACAACATACGGCTCTTTTTTTGACCAAGTATTTTATCCCAAAAATAAAATCCTTTTCTAAAAACAAAACCCAAAGCAGCAAGTATGTTCCCTAATACATACAAAATGGGAATAAGCGTGAACACATGGTAAACAGTGTCTCTTTCAATACAAAAAGAGCACTGCTCTACTATTTTAGGGTCTATTTTGCTCACAAATTTATTCTTAGCATGCGGGATCCTCCACTGTTGATCTCCCAAGCATTTTGGGATAGATGGCTTATACAATGATCTCCAGGCAGAGGAGACAGACAGGTGTGCTCTCCAGCTAGTGTCAGCCCGATCTGTCAGCTGTTTAAACACGTACACTCTCTCTCACACACACACACACACACACACACACACACACACACTGTACAGTTGTTTTTTTGTCTAAAGTTTTAAAACATACATTTCTAAAATCAGCAGTGTGGAGTAGTGGTTAGGGCTCTGGACTCTTGAGCGGAGGGTTGTGGGTTCAATCCCAGTAAAAACCCAACTGTATAAATGGGTAATTGTATGTAAAAACAATGTGATATCTGTATAATGTGAAATGATGTATAATGTGATATCTTGTAACAATTGTAAGTCGCCCTGGATAAGGGCGTCTGCTAAGAAATAAATAATAATAATAATAATAAAATCCTTTGCGAACGTTTGGGCAAACGAAAATAGTGTCTACAGAAGGTATGAACATGACATCAGCACAAAACAAGCCAGGTTAATTCATCTTGAAATTATATTTAAAAAAAAAAAAAAGAAAATTGGCAGAACTGGGCAGTGCAAGCCATTGGGAGATGCGTCAAAAATCACACTGGACATTTCAATGTGTTCCATAAGTTTACCAAAGCATCACCATTTTCTGTCAAATATTTACGATTAAGATTGTCAGTGTTAGGCAGTGTTTTAGCTGACAAACACTACTGTCACACAAAGTCACCAATACATACCTCTATGCAATAAACAGTGGCTGTCCAGCAAAGCACAGCGCTCTGACTGACTCATTAACAGTCATTCTGCGCTCTCTTTTTATTAAAGCGTGTGTAAAAGCTTCAGAAATGGATTGCATGTCTCTCAGTTCACTTTATTGTTTTAGTTTAATGTGTCGCTTATTTTTCTGTATGTTCTTTTATTGTCAGCGTGAACATCTACCTCAATGCAGCAGTATTTGCAGCGCTATGCATCCTCTGCCTCATCTGACCCACTTCTGCTATTTTTTGCTTTTTGTACACTTCGAAACATTCATTTTCTTTTAAATATTCATAAAATGATTGATGTTTTCTCCCCATTCCTCATCCACTAAAAATATTATATTATCGTGTAAGTATTTCAATTTAGTTTTTGATCAAGCTAAAAGTTACCACGCCCAGCAATTGCCACAATAATCAGACTTTGATTGGCCAACATAATCAGGTGATAATGTGTTTGTGAAAACCATGTTTGAATGTTATTTGATCCTCTGACGTCTAAACATCTGCTGTATCCTAGGATACAGTGTAGGGCTGCTTATTACAATGTCAGGATAAAAAAAAATAGCATTTTAATCAAAATATTGTGTATTTCCTAGAAAATAGTACCGGGAATAATTGACAAAAAACGGGTATAAATCAGTAAAAACCGATGTCCTGTTTTTTCGGTAAAATTCAGAAACGCATAACACTGGTAATATGTTACTAGAAATCAGGAATAATTCTAAATCAGGGAAGTATGACTCCATTTCTGTCTTCCTTGTATTAAAAGTACAAATCACTGATTAGTTTCAAAGTAAAAAAAAAAAAAAATTCTAACCTGCTGAATAGCCGAGATGTCAGAAACTAGCAAGGTGTCGGAGAGAGCCCCCTCCTCTTCGTCAGCTTCCTCACTCTCAGGCTTCTCCACCTGCACTCCCTGAGCAATCTCAGCACCACTAGCCTTGTCCGAACCGTCAGCAGGTTGTTTATTTCGAGGGCAGGCCTGTTTCAGCGGGACAATTCTCTCTCCAGTGCTTCATTCTTTATAAAAGGAGGCACATTAGACAGCATTATCTTTTTAGAAGGGGTGGATAAAGGCAAAACAGAAACATTCAACAACAGAAAAAGATTCATTACCAAAAACCACTCTGAACCATTCTATTAACAAGCTGTTCCTGACTAAGAAAAACAACAATTGCTTTGTTTGGAAGCTGATTTTATATTATCAGGGCCAATCTCTTTCCCCACAGCAAGCAGACAATCTTCTACAGATACTGTGTTATCAGCTATACATTTAAAACCATGCCTACAGGTTAGAGACCCAAAACCCTCTGATTGTGATCCCATATTGGGGCCGCCAGCTGACAAAAATGTCAGCACACAAGTTTAAAAAACACACAGAACCCTACTTGTATCTTTTTAAACCACTATAATCAGAATAAAATCAGTAAAACCATTTTTTTTTTTTTTAGAGAGCTTCTACTCACAGGTCCCTCACACACCACCACTCTGGTCCCTCATGCTACCCACAATCCTTTGCTAGATGATATATATATATATATATATATATATATATATATATATATATATATATATATATATATATATAGATATCGATATAGATATATAGATATATATAAACAGATAATAACAATTGCTACTCGTGCTGGAGGACTCGCATGATACTTGTTTTGGGCTTCCTCCACTGTCTGTTTTGTCTGTCTGTTTGTTTTGTGTTCAAGTGTTTAAACCTTTTATTTTGTTCATTTAAAATAAGCCAGCACAACAGATCAATTCACTACACCATTCTGTTGTCTATTTGCTTCCTGGCCTGACGTCACCACACACCATCCTGGTCACAAGTGTGTATATAAGTGTAACCTTGGAAGATGGCTTTGTTGTTAAACTATTCAATTTATTCTAACCACTTGTAGCGCTAGAAAGCTTATATCATATGTTTGTATGCAGGGAGAGTTTATTGTTGTTTATTTGAAATTCAAGATCACAGAAGGTTTAACACAATAAAGTGCCCATGTCGTCGCTTCTGTCAGTTGATATCAGATCACACTTTAGGTATTAGCCTACAGTTGCTGTGAGCACGCATTTCTCTCATCTCTTCTCAATAGGGCTGTTAGCTATACAAAGGTAAAATGGAGGACATCATTACAAATCATTTGACAGTGTGATTAGGCAATGCACAGCAAGGGCCACAAAGGGATTTACTGTGTCAAATTGCAATTCACATAAAATATCATAAATACATCATTGCAATATAATTTTCTAAAAACCAACATAATCCTAATACAACTAATACCAAGTAAGAAACAGTGATGTCTTACCTTAATGGTATTATAGAAAAAATATATATAAAAACTACTTGCAAATATATATTTTAAAACTATTTTAACACGTAGACTAACAGTTGTAATCCTAACAGTAGTTGGCTTTCCATTTTCCAAGGAGTTTCACCCAAAGTGGTTCTCAATATGTTTTGAGGGTAAACATAAGAACCTTATGGTACAAGATATTCACCTTTATTATACTGTACAAGTAACAAGTTTATTTTGTAAAAAAATAAAAAGCATATGATTCAGATATGTTTTGAGACATCTCAGCAGATGTCTGTCAAAAAAAGGGGAATTGAGTTATATATTCTTTTTAGATTTCTTTCATATGGTTTATTTCAATTGTTGGCAAATTCTTAAGATGAAAACAGTACTTTTTAAAAGTATATCTTTGGAAAAACCCTTAAGAATCCCCATCACAAAGACTTACTGTAGGTTTTGATAAAAGTAAATCCCTCAAGGGTGTTTAAGTACCTCTTGATTGATTGAAGATGGAATGATAACATATGTTGATGTTATGTTTGGCATGTAAAAACTGATATGTGATGTGTCCATTGAGGTAGAGAAATAACAGCTCACTTGTGGTTATTTAATCATTAATGTACCAATACAAAATCCAGATGTACGGTTTATAAAAAAGAAATACATTATTCTTTTGTGAATAACTTACTTTGAGAAAAAGCTTAGCTGGTTGCCTTGTCAGACATGCCCCAATGTGGAGATTAACCCTCTTCTGCATAATTTTGTATTTAAGAATTGTTGAAAATTGACCGTTCAAATGTTATCCAGAATTTTGCATAAGTATTAACCGTTGTCATGTGCTTTCCAAATACAGATGTTAACTTAGTTGTTATTGTTGATAGTGTTATTTATTTAATATTCGATATTTAAGTCTTTTCTATAAATTCACATAGGTTTGTTTATATAAATGTTGCAGTATTGTATATCAAAACAAACACATAAATAAACACCACTATTGGAGGGCTTCTCACATTAGACTTTATGAATAAACACAAACAACCTACATACAAGTTTAAATGTATTTAAACAGAAACCCGCATACTGTAACATACCTCTGCAATGCTGTTGACAAACATTATCAAATGAACAGGGTGCAGTGAAAACCATAATGTCGTAATGCAGCTGACATTATGGTAAATCTATACCTTTTAATTTTCTGAACAGAACCTTACATGATCCCCAGTTGGCAGATACAGGTTGGCATCTCAATGACAATGCATACAGTGTGTGTCAAAGGTTTAGAGTCCCAGGTTAACCTCTGTGCTTCAGAGTGGTAAATATAGCAACTGAAAAAGCCTGATTATGCACGTGTTTATTCAGTATTGCATGGACATCTTCACAGCCCCCAGTATTGCATTGTGAGTTCTTACCACATAATTAAACAACAGTACCCTGTTTAGAAATCACTAGAGTTTGGTAAATGGGCAGCAGTGTGGAGTAGTGGTTAGGGCTCTGGACTCTTGAGCGGAGGGTTGTGGGTTCAATCCCCAGTGGGGGACACTGCTGTTGTACCCTTGAGCAAGGTACTTTACCTAGATTGCTCCAGTAAAAACCCAACTGTATAAATGGGTAATTGTATGTAAAAACAATGTGATATCTGTATAATGTGAAATAATGTATAATGTGATATCTTGTAACAATTGTAAGTCGCCCTGGATAAGGGCGTCTGCTAAGAAATAAATAATAATAATAATAATAATAATAATAATAATAATAATAATAATAAATGATCACATCGGAAGGTAAGGGACTCTTACCAAATAGATTTAAGACTTTCAGGTGGCTTCATGTGGGTATCAATAATCAAGATAATTCCAGATTCCGTATTGGAAAAGGTTACTTCAATCAGGGTCCAAAAATACAGCTGTTGAACAGTAATTCAGACTGTTCTACACTGCAAGTAAAACAAAACACAAGCCACTTGCTTTCTTGTCGAGGGCAGAAGTGAGTTACTCAAAAACGTTTCCCCCCAGGGAACACCTCTGCTTACTTTTAGAACCTTCAAAGGTTCCTATTAGTTTATTTTAATATTATTATATGACATTTTGATCTAAATGTTACATGTTTTTTTTTTTTTTTTTTTTTTTTAATCTTCTGATTATTTAACTTTTACAGTTTGTAACATTTATAGCTTATATTTAAGTGGTCAACCATCATTGAAAAAAACAATCCGAAGTTTCAACTGGGTTGTCTCAGAGGGCTTTGAAACTTTGACTTTAGTTTTATGCCTTTCATTGAAGCCACTCACTTGCAAGATACAATAACTCAAAATACCGTAAATGCACTGATAGATTCATGTAGGTCAGAGCAGCAGTGTGTATCAGAGCATAAAGAGAAAGTGAACGTCAGTCTTTTCTAACATCCTGTCTCCTTTGTTTTGCCAAAAACAGCAGTACTATATTTTTATTTCAGTGTTTGTGAAATACTTTAAAATACACCAGATTGTTTTGTCATTTTTAACTAAAGCAAAATATCCCTTGTGAATATTCCAGTGGCCAACAGTTGCGAGGAAGTGACTGCTAATTGACTGATGGAGTCAAATGACCCCACAATCCCACAAGACAACCTTCGTTTGGAGTCAATGGATTTTGTTTGTGATGACCCCTCCTCAACCCCATCCTGCTGCATGCTACTGAAAGACCTATCAGGCTGTGACCGTGTTCTCCAAAATATTGGTGTTCTAGTGAAATGTTCAGTCCCTGTCACAGGATTGTGGTTTCACACAGCATTCAATGTAATGCAGCTTCACAAAACGCCATGCCCTTCGGGAATCACTCTTCACAATCACTCTGCAAAAAACACACATGCATTCAAAAAAACCTTAACAGTGTTCAGAGACTTCAGAAATTCAGTTTAACCAATTCAATAGCCACAGAGATGAAGAAGGCCACAACCACTCCAGCATAACATACTACGCATACAAAGCTGCTGCTGTGCTTAAGTGATGCATTTTCAACGGCGTACAGCATTATAAAGAATGTGAAATCGGATAAGAAAATGACAGATTTAATCACACTCTGACAGAATTCTATTCCAATAGGTAAGTGGGGCACTGCAATATTGCGTACCAAGTTAGAGCTGGATGATGCAAGGAGACAACTGAATGTCACAGTGGTCTTTACAAAAAGCCTGCCAGAGCACACATGTGGAAAAAAACAGACAACTGGCTATAAGGATGTTAAACAGACACAAATCAAAACATACATCTCAAAATGGAGAAAGTCATGATTGAAACATTTGAATAGGAGGACAGCTGCTGCTGATTTGAGCTCCTGCCTTTCTCTCGTGTGGCATTCACCCAGCTATCTATTACAAATCCAACATCATTTACTTACAGGTTTTGTAGATATAGGTTTTGCTTTGATGTAAGGGTATTTAAGTGGTAGAAGAGATAGACAGAGGTCCTTTGCTTTTTCCACATGATTTATTATTTATGTATGCCAGAAGTGAAAAGCAAAATTTACTGTTGGATCTCAAAATGTCTATCAGGATCTCTGGAAAGGGATTTTTTAGTAATTTATGAAATGCTGAAGATATATATTCTGTCTGGAATTCATAAACTGGGAGGCACTGCTGTTACTTTATCAGTGGTTCTCAGCGGTATCACCATCTGGAAATTCGATGATGTGAAAGAAACGTTATACTGTATAGTTTAGGTCCTACAGTTAAGTGGTTTAGATTAAGAATGAAAAATAACTCTCTGCATTCTTTGTATTTGATTTCTGAAATGGCTGGGCCACATAATGCACAATGTGACCAGATCAAAGAACACCCCGTAACCTGTTAAAGGTTGTAAGACGTGCAGAATCCAGTATGATCAATCTGAAATGTCTTAAGGTTAGGTAGTGATCAAACAAATTACTCAGCATAACTCACCAGGTTCAACGCTTGGTGTAGATGAGTTCCCATTTCTCTCTGGAGACACTGTGGTTTTGATCCTAAGAGAGATTTACTTTATGTTATTTACCTTTTCCTATTATGTTTTTACATGTTTTTAAAGTTACTAAGGTTTCATTCATAATACAGTCCCTGCTTCATCATCTTGTATCGTGTAAGTGGTAAGCAAAAGCATCTTTATCTGCTTAATATGTCATTTTCTATTTTATTATGTGTGTTCGATTTTTTTTTTCTGCTTAGATCATTATTTGCCGTGCTTACCACATAACATCTGAAATGACTCTTCAATGTGAGTTTTTATAAAATGAGGTAGGAAAGCACAACTGAATGCTTTATAAACTTAAATTAAATTAAGATATTATGTACTTATCTAAATTACCAAGTACACAGGCACGTGAGACTTGATATCCTGAAAATATTACTGTAATTTCTTACCTGAACTCTGGTTTCAGCTCTGTTATGCTAGTTTCATAAATTCACAATAAACTACATTAGCCCTCCAATGTCTGTACTCAATATTGTTGTGTACAGTACATAACTCTACAGGATATCTTTACCTAACTGGCTCTGTAACTGTTTTTTTGCTTTTTAGCTCAGCATTTCCAGCTCCAGCCCTGTCTGACAATTGACAGATAGAAATAATAATTTCTTAAAATTAGCTGCCTTTTGGAAAGTTCAAAGCTTGTGTTTCATTATTCATAAGATCTGTCTTTGAAACCAAGGTTTGCTGGAACCTTTAATTTCAGAGTCCATTAAAAACTAAACTCATTCTGTGTGTGTGTGTGTGTGTGTGTGTGTGTGTGTGTGTGTGTGTGTGTATATATATATATATATATATATATTGTGAAAGAGTTGCCCTCACGGCGGTTCGTTGCCCCTTTAAAAACACCAACCCAAAACACACAAATGGATTTTTGAAGCGTGGTTGCGCTATTTTTAATGAAAACACAAAAACAAAATAAACAAAACAAACACCTAGCTCACTTTGAGCAATAACTAAACAGAACAGGAACCTAAACTAAAACAGGACAGCTAAGCTGTTTACCTGTACAAAAACAAAACAGAACAGCACACACAAAACACACTCTACCTTTTCTTTTAATTACGGCTGTACCCACACACCAGCACAGTCGGGCTTCTACCCTCTTCAGCTGCCGCCCTGAGCAAACTGACTGCTCTCCTTAAATACCCTGCACCTGGCTCCAATTTTCAATAGTAGCCAGGTGCAGGTGATGATTAAACAATAAAACAAAAAACAATTAAACCAAAATGTGCCTTTCGCACATGTTTTCCTATAGGGAGGAATTAACCCCCTCCCTGCTGTCTCACAATATATATTGGTCACAATATATATATATATATATACTGTATTGTGGCACAGGAGGGCTATCTAGAGTGTACAATACTGCAGATTCTAAGATGGTGCCAGAAATACATGTAAAACAGAGTGCCACACGTGAAACTGAAGGTTGGTTGAGTTTAAATACAGCGCTTGCACCAAAGTGAAAACTTCAATTCCCAGGATCACTAGCAAAGCCAACCACTGCCTTATGGGTATGGGTGGCAGGTTTAAAAAGCTGGCTGAACTAGTAGACAGGGGAAGTGAAGAAGAGGTGAAAGACAAGTAAAGGAGAAATACAGCGAAAGCAAGAGAAGACGAGAGGGGAAACGCTGTACACCCCTTGAGTCTATCCAAAGGCAGGTTTGATTCTAAACAAGAAGTAAGAAAGCAAGACTTCTAAACAGTAGTAAGTAAAGTTACAAGCGTTAATTCCTGGATGAACGGATATCTTTGTGGAACACTTTTGTTGTATGTTCTCGAAACAAGCTGTGTGGATGTAAGTGCTGTGTTTGTGAAAGTCCAGCAACCAGGGTTTACAGCGAAACAAAAAGGAGTGATGCCGTGCTGCAAGGAGCATTTTTGGAGTTTTGCAAAAAGATTGCTGAAATAAATCATTTGTAAGACATCTATTTCTTGTAACTTTTTTCCCCATCCACAAAAGCAAAAGATGTTTCCTATAATTGTTTGTTTTTGAGAATTTTTTTGAAATTGTACATCTCTCTCTCTCTCTCTCTCTCTCTCTCTCTCTCTCTCTCTCTCTCTCTCTATATATATATATATATATATATATATATATATATATATACAGATACACGGCCGGATTAACGCATAGGCAAACTAGGCATGTGCCTTGGGTCCGAACTCAAGGGGGGGCCCAAAACAGTTATGTTTTTTTTTTTAACAAGGAAAACACTTCACTCACTGACATTCAAACCGAGGCATGTATCTCAAAATCAAATAGTTTTGACAGGTGTTACGCAGATTTCTGTGCTTCATAGAATTCTGTATGTCCACAAAGGCTTCCCTGCCTTTGCAGATACAGTTTTTCAAAGATCGCTGGGCGCACGATATTTCTGAGCCTCGCTGTGTTCTCAAGCACTACCATTTAGTTCTGCTGCAGATTGCAACAAATATTGTAAATAAGACAAAACTAATTCTGTGGCAAAATAAAACAGCACATAATACCACTGATTGTCTAGATACCCTTGATTAAAGTAACCTTATAAAACATAATTATTCTTTTAAAACACATTTTCATTTTTATCATGTAAATACTGTTCAGAAACATCAAGCGTTCACGTCCAGTGATCTTTGACAAAATGTAGCTGTGGAATGAGTGTGGAATCAAGGGTACAGAATTCTACAATCTACATAAATCTACCATATGTAACACCTGAACTTGTATGCCAAAACACTGGCTATTTCTCTGCTCTTCTGGAGAAAAGGGCATTTATTTAATGAAGCGAGTCAAAACCCACTGGATCAACAACAAAAAAACAAGGAAACATTATTGACGATTTTGCATGCAGTAAACTGTAATGTATTTGACTACACAACAATGTACAGGTATGCTTGTTTTTTACTATTTATTTTCGTGGACTATTATGGAGCTACCGTTAGTGAACAAAAGTTTGAGCACCCTATATATTACATTTTTCAACTTCATATGGTGTTCCTTGTTTGTTTGAACGGTTGCCTTTTTATTCACTAAATCAGGAAACACCATTATCGAGCTGTGATACATGATTTAACGTAGACTTCAGTTTTTTCCAGTTTTATTCTAAAATGTATTTAGCACATCCCCTACAGTTTAATTTTCTGTCAGATTCATTCATTCGTTCATAATAACACAGAGAATTATACTTGTTGTAAAAGGGTGGAGCTAGGGTTGCCACCTGTCCAGGTCCAGGTTTGACCCACATAGTCCGGGAATTAGCATCTGTGTCCGGAATGTCCGGAGTGCAGGAATTAACAAGTCCGGACGCCCTAGTGACCATTTTTTAAGTGAAACGCATAAGAAATATATACAGTATATTGTAACAAAGTTGTACAAGGGTACTATGTGACCCTTAAGATGCAAAGGGCCCTGTCCCTGTAAGTATTCCTGCAGCCGCTAGGGGCACTGTGGGGACAACAAAGTAGACCTCATGGTTCTAGTAATTTCTGCAAACCTGTAGACAATTGATGATTAATTGGGTAATTGGAGAGAGAGAGTGAGAAGGAAGGTGTGTGAGAGTTGGAACTAAAAGAGAGAAAATTAATTGTTAAGAAAATCCGCAATAAGAGCTGTGAAGAACTCCTGTAAGTCTGTGTGAACAAAGAACTGTTCTGTGTGAACAAAGAACTGTTTTTCTTGAGGGTAAACAGCTTAGCCGTCCTGTGATGAGTTAGGGCCTGTGAAGGAAAAGTGTAGTTAGTATCTTTGAAAGAAGAAAGGTTTTCTTTTGTTTTGTTTGTTTATTTTTGGTTACATATTAAAAAACAACCCCACGAGGGTTAATTGTACCCAAACTTCAAGTTTCTGCTGTTATTTACTGCAATAACTCCCACACCCAGTGTCACCTCACCACAATATATATATATATATATATATATATGCTACAGGCAAACATGACTATCTGATGAAAAATGGTATGTCTATAAGACAACCTGCATCCTCATTCCTACTGTGCGCCTAGGCTGAGATTTGGGGAGTGAGAGTTGGGTAACCATTGCATTGCCATAAAATGGATACACAATTGCCCTGTGCACAGTAAAGTGCCCAGCAACAACAACCATGTTGTTGTGTAGCTCATCAGTAAGAAGATGAGAGAGATATCTGTAACGTTAAGTAACCTTCACAGTCCAAACTAAAAAGCCAGAAGTAAAATCTCATTTTTCTTTTGAAATTCATTCTTGGGTTCAGGAAATCATCTAGAGAATTTGATTTTAATTGTATTATGTTATTTAAAAGCACATTTAACAAGTAGTTTGATGAGAGTCTGATTAACAAAAGAGTCCAGGCAAAGATGGCATGAGGTTACATCACACTGTTCTTTTTGCCAAAACCCCTCTATGTGTAGGGGATATTGGTTGTGCTAGCTAGCTTTCGAACATTAGTTATCCAGGCTGCATGCCTAGCAAAGCACAATTCATATTGAGGTGTGCATTCGTTAAATCTGGAAAATGGCTAAATTGAATCCTGATGCCTTTCTTTTCTTAACAGGGTTGCTTTGGGATTGCCATATGGGTAACACACGTGGATGGGTTAGCATTTGTTGTGGAATGTACCCAGGACAGAGACCACAGGGGCAGGATTTTAGAGCAGTGTACCAGAGCAGGGCAGAGTATATGGAATAGTTGGATGCAAGCCACGGATAAGTGCAGTGATTACCAGAGCTGATTTATTCTGCCTGCAGCCCACAGCCAGATTGGAATATACTGTAGCAAGTGCTTCTTCAACAGTACAAAGATTTAACATGAGTTTAAAGTCCTTCACTTCGACCAGAATAATGTCAAAATCAATAATACTGAAAGAGACATCTTTAATAATGTAGCATTTAGCTTGTGTGTAGGTACTGCATTACATTACAATCACACACATATTTTACATTAAAAGTATTTATTCCTTGCCAACATTTATTTTGTACCATTAAGCCAATCAATACTGTGGGTTCAGTCTTACATTTCCACATGCTGTATAAAAGAAGTAATAAATATGTATTTTGATTATCAGTGACGCTTCTGGAGGCTGGATTTATTGCTGCTGCATGCAAGTAAACTTCCCCCAGTTACCTGCTATTTAATATCTTTTTCAACCTAATCACGATTGTTTTGATATTTTTATTCACAAATCTTTTGTCATAAGTTCACTGATTAAAGTAGTTCTAAGCAACATCTTCAAAATGTTCAAATTAGCAGAAGCACTATAAAGAATATTTAATAAAATCAATACAGCTAATAAGAAACAAAGTTTTTAAAGAATTGCAACCACTTCTTAAAAAAAAAAAAAAAAAAAAAAAAACAGTAGAAAGCAGTACCTGGTACAAGCCACGCCCCCATGACCTGTGCCAATGTGCATTTATATTTCTTAGGCTTAAAAATTATTTGAAAAAACACAAACATTTTTAAACTATGTTTCTATATGGAAATTAACTGAAAAACTGAACCCTAGACATTGGGATAAAACATTTTTTTCTTACCAAGCAATAACGACCTCACTGATAACTGTAGTCTACTGTACATTTAAGATTTGTAGGCGAGCATTTTAGCCAAAGCTCAGGAGAAGTAAATCAATGTCTATAAAAATTAAGGACTGTGGTGCATTTTATTAAATAGTTATGTGTGTTTGACTGTATTGAAAACGAATATAAATTGATTAATGTTGGCTATACAACCCAGTCTGATAAATTGGCTTAAGCCTGTTAGGTTGCATGAAAAATAAATGAGGCAGGCTAAAGGTGATTATATTGCTAGGTATAAGAGACATGTAGTTGTTACAAAGAGTAATGTAAAACTTGAAGTAAGCAATTTTTTTTTTAAACACTTTAATTATTTAGAATGAATATATGTACTGTAATTGGTTAAAAGTCATAGACCCTTCCTCATAAGTTTGCAATGAGCCTAAAGTGGTGAGGAGAAATAATAGTTGTTTTTTTTTTGTTTTTGTTTTTTTAAATCTCTGTCAATCATTCTGTATATGTTTTAAGTGTTAGTGCGTGATGCATTGCTGGTAATAAAAAGTCTATTGCGAAAGAAGGGCTGCATTTTCTGATTAAAATTTTACACTATGTAGGACTGTTTTGTATTTTGTTGACTGCTGTGTTTCTAGTCAAATCTTCTTGTAATAACAACCGAGTACTTAAAATAATCTCAGCACATCTGACGAACTCAACAGCTTTCTATAATGCCCCTTGTAATTTTGCTGTAGCTCATTTACTTTACCAGACTTTGGCTCAGCAGAGGCCTACTCTTGTAGTCATTTGATAAAATGCATCAGGTTCAGAAACAATAGTATCACAGTATAGCTTGCATCATCTGTGTCAAACAAACTTTACAGTGCTTCTAGTTGACTTGGGTTATATTTTTTATTTTTCATTAAAAAAAAAAAAAAAAAAAACAACCATACAAAACTACTTGCAGAGTGATTTCAATTGCCACCACTGCTAACTTATGCACCTGCAAGTCACAGATGACTAAAACTACACAAAGATGGGAAAAGACTAACTATACTCTTGAGAAAAAACCTATATATATATACAGACGTGCTCATATTTGTTGGTACCCTTACAGCTCATTGAAATAATGCTTCATTCCTCCTGAAAAGTGATGAAATTAAAAGCTATTTTATTATGTATACTTGCATGCCTTTGGTATGTCATAGAATAAAGCAAAGAAGCTATGAAAAGAGATGAATTATTGCTTATTCTACAAAGATATTCCAAAATGGCCTGGACACATTTGTTGGTACCCCTTAGAAAAGATAATAAATAATTGGATTATAGTGATATTTCAAACTAATTAGTTTCTTTAATTAGTATCACACATGTCTCCAATCTTGTAATC
Organism: Acipenser ruthenus; assembly: GCF_902713425.1. NCBI lineage: Eukaryota > Metazoa > Chordata > Actinopteri > Acipenseriformes > Acipenseridae > Acipenser > Acipenser ruthenus. Next base: position 16,939,883 of record NC_081198.1, on the reverse strand, counting down.
AGTCATTCAGCCTATTTAAATGGAGAAAAGTAGTCACTGTGCACCAGTGACTGTGCACCATCATTGTGTGCACCACACTGAACATGGACCAGAGAAAGCAAAGGAGAGAGTTGTCTGAGGAGATCAGAAAGAAAATAAAAGACAACCATGGTAAAGGAAAAGGCTACAAGACCATCTCCAAGCAGTTTGGTGTTCCTGTGACAACAGTTGCAAATATTATTAAGAAGCTTAAGGTCCATGGAACTGTAGCCAACCTCCCTGGGTGCGGCCGCAAGAGGAAAATCGACCCCAGATTGAACAGAAGGATAGTGCGAATGGTAGAAAAAGAACCAAGGATAACTGCCAAAGAGATACAAGCTGAACTCCACGGTGAAGGTACGTCAGTTTCTGATCACACCATCCGTCGCTTTTTGAGCGAAAGTGGGCTCCATGGAAGAAGACCCAGGAGCTTTTTTAAGAAAAACTAAAAAAGCCAGACTAGAATTTGCTAAAATGCATATTGACAAGCCACAATCCTTCTGGGAGAATGTCCTTTGGACAGATGAGTCAAACTGGAGCTTTTTGGCAAGTCACATCAGCTCTTTGTTCACAGACAAAAAAAAGAAGCTTTCAAAGAAAGGAACACCATACCTACAGTGAAACATGGAGGAGGCTCGGTTATGTTTTGGGGCTGCTTTGCTGCGCCTGGCACAAGGTGCCTTGAATCTGTGCAGGGCACAATGAAATCTCAAGACTATCAAGGCATTCTGGAGCGAAACGTACTGCCCAGTGTCAGAAAGCTCTGTCTCAGTCGCAGGTCATGGGTCCTCCAACAGGATAATGACCCAAAACACACAGCTAAAAGCACCCAAGAATGGATAAGAACAAAGCATTGGACTATTCTGAAGTGGCCTTCTATGAGTCCTGATCTGAATCTTATCGAACATGTATGGCAAGAGCTGAAACTTGCAGTCTGGAGAAGGCACCCATCAAACCTGAGACAGCTGGAGCAGTTTGCTCAGGAAGAGTGGGCAAAACTACCTGTTAACAGGTGCAGAAGTCTCATTGAGAGCTACAGAAAATGTCTGATTGCAGTGATTGCCTCTAAAGGTTGTGCAACAAAATATTAGGTTAGCGGTCCCATCATTTTTGTCCATGCCATTTTCATTTGTTTTATTATTTACAATATTATGTTGAATAAAAAATCAAAAGCAAAGTCTGATTTCTATTAAATATGGAATAAACAATGGTGGATGCCAATTACTTTTGTTAGTTTCAAGTTATTTCAGAGAAATTGTGCATTCTTTGTTTTTTGTGGAGGGTACCAACAAATTTGAGCACGTCTGTATATAAAACCTGTTATTATTTCTTAAAGCTGCACTTTAACACCTGCCAGGTCACTAGTTAAAGACAATGAAGATGGATATAGAAGACGTTCCATGAGGTGCAGTAATGCTGAATTGCTCCAGGAGGCTCACAGGCCATGTTTATAAGGTGAAGTAATATTTTATGTATTAGAAAAAAAGACGGACTTGTACCTAATAAGCCTGCTCTTTCATGCTTATACAAAGTGCCACTTACAAAACCAGTCAAACACCATGTAAAAGATTGAATCTGCATCAGACTGGAATCCCTAAGGCCCAGGACTCACTAGAGTTTAGCATAGGAATGAGAAAAGGAAAAATATAAATCTGTAGAGCTTGGCGATTCATTTTGGAGATTTTTTTGTTGTATAGAGTGCTTCACAGAATTTCATAAGATAAATCCATATAATACCCTGCACACTCAACTTAATGAATCTGTCTTTAGAGCTTGTTTGTTCATGGCTTGCTAGTTTCACATTTTCTGGTCAATGATTGGCAGTGTGTCCAGAAGTGCAGTTTCTCAAAGAGTACCAAAGGACTGTCTGGCAGTCCTAAATTATTGATTTCCTGCTAGTACACAATGGCTGACCTGCCAATCAATGGTCAAAACTGTAAGATGTCACACTATGTGAGTAAGTGACATGTGATCTCAGGCTGGCATTTGAATGTAACTCATGTAGTCAGGGTTACAAAACTGAAGAAGTCTACATTAAAAAAAGCATGGCGAGTGTGTGTGTGCGTGCATATTAACCCTCTGTTATTTTATAGACGGATGAGTCACATTCAAAATATTAGTCTAACGGGTTCTTTACAAATCAATATTAATACTTTTATATAGGAATATAGCAGGACCAGTTAAATGGTCCATCCTGTTGAGTGGCTGTTTGTCTGTGACTGCCGTTTAGAGTTAAGTTATTTTTACCTAGGTCTCTAGAATGGTCTGTAGTGCTTAAAAAGAAAAATAACAATGCCAAAACAAAATAATGTACACTAATAAAGGCAGACATGTTTGTACATTTACTTTAGTTTCTTATACAGTATATTTTATCTTTTCGCTTAGGTGTCTCTACTTTAATTGAAGACACCTCATCAAAACTTTGTTGACCTTTCCTTTAGTGTAACAGAAGATCTGTTGAGAAGTTATGAGTGAATATTAAATGTGACCTGTGTTAAAAATAGAAAGCCATAGGCTTCTATTCAGAGACTAATGAGCAACCTGTTACACACTTCACTGGTATTGAGGTACAGTAGTTACTCTAGAGAGGAAAAAAATCAATCTTAAAAAAAGATTGGTAAAGTTATGTTTGTTCCCAAAACCACATATTTGATAGTACCCTTGAACTATCTGAATATGAATTTCTTTGGAGTGCCTTGTTTTTTATGTGGGTATTACATGTGTATATTCTTCTCTGCTCACAGTGGATGCATCCAGCAAAGCAGAACTAGTAAATAGGGTTTTGGAAATGGTGTCACATACTGTTGTACTGGATGAACGAATACCAGTGAGTCACAATTTATAGAAATGTTTTTTCCAGCACCTTCAGTGTTTGGCTGGATTTATGCAATTGTATAGGATGCTAGTTTGAAAAAAAAAAGAAGAAAAATATTGTTCCTTCTTTTTTTTTCTATGACACTGAAATGAGAATTCTGTATGTAAAACAATTAAAATGTCCATGGTTGAAATGTGACTGTAAACAAATTCATGTTTGATTTGGGGTTCAGTTTGACTAAATGCTTTATTATTGTGTCATATTATTTCAATTATAATTACTTGTACAGTAGATTTGTGTTAATCCAAACCAATTGGTACTGGAAACTGTTTACTGTATATTAGGGGTTTGTTTAGAGTAATGATTGTAATTTGTATCCATATTAGAAATATAGTCTATCGTCTAAAATCAATTTGTCTAAAAATACTGAACACACGTAAATGTTTTACATACTGAAATTGAAGTTTGTTTACTAAAGCTGCTATCACCTCATTATGATATCATAGTTCAGATTATACAGTAGGTCAATTCCTGGGTTTGGGTTTGTGAAAGTATACTGCACATTATTTTAATGGAACTTGAACATGGCTAAATATTTTGCTGAACACATTTTTATCTGACAGAAACGACCAAATTAATATGAGCAAAACAATGACAAACTTCTGTTGATATATGTTTAAGATTTTAGAAAGCATTATGTGGCCACATCAAAAGCTCATAGAGGTGGTGTGTTAAGGCAAGATAAAACTCTGACATTTACAGATTCAGTGTTCTTACAAACAGGATGATGTTGTTCTCAACTAGAAAAGATACACATTTCAAAAGCTTTATCATACCCAGTGATTAGTACGCACTAGGTTGATATAGTATAGTGTTAAGGGAACCATTTTTTATTTTATTTCTTTCATTTTCCTCTTTGCTATGCATGAAGAATCCATTTACAAATATAGGGAGTGATTCCCAAAGTGTTTTGCTGCAAAATGTTGTTTTCTCAAATGCAAGATAAACAACTTCATTTTTTGCAACATTAATGTGTATTATTTTTCTCAGTTTCAAAAAGAAGGTCAGATCTGTATTATGGATTCTTTTAAAAGGGCCTTTTTTTGTTGCAAGCTCAAAGAAAGTGTTGAAACTGTATGCATAATGTCATTTAGAGCTGTGTTACACAAGCTGTTTAATATTGCTGCATTGCATATTTTGGTATTTACTTTTCTTAAAAGCTTTTAAAAGTGCATTCACACTTTGCTTCAATAACAGTTTCTTGGATAAGTTGCAGACTGCTACAGAGTCTTAAATTCAACACGCAAATTACTGTCAGATAATTTTCAAATATCTTCCAGTGCAGTCGTTTATACATAACCATTGTGTGCCACTTTGTTCAAACACTGACAAAACGTGGTGATTTATGAATTAGTATTAGGTTGTATCTGTGACCTTCCAACGAGAAACACAAACTAAGCACTAGATTCACTAAACATTTAATGTAGCATTGCATTCGCACAAGACGGGAAAAAATGGAAAAACAAATTGCCAGTATTTCAAATGTAGCAAAAACAAAGAAGTATCTTTGTTTCTGCTACACTAAATCAATAAGCAGCATATATGGTACTATATACACTTTGTTTTTTGCTGGCAGATGGCAGCAGTCCCTAAGAAATCTGCATGACAGACCGGCCCATCCATAGATGAGCAGTAAAAATGGACGGCCTCATTTGCCGAGTAAAAAATGGATGCTTACTACAGAGAATGAGTTGAGGGCATTTATTTATTTGGTGATGTGTTACAAGGGATTGTAAGGAACCAATTTATTCTGCTGATGAAGTACTGTGACAGAGAGCGAATTAATCCTACTCAACAATCTCCCTCCTGACCTGTGAGGGTGCGGTATAACAGAAACTGTGTGCCCCGGACTGGATGGTTCGGTAGTTTATTCCAGGGTCAGTCGGAAGCCAGCCATCCAGGAAGGGGGCGGAGTCACAATACCAGAAGTCATCGCCCTAGTACGGAAAGCGATGTGTCAGTCATGGATTGACTAAGGGTATTTTAGAGGATGTGATGATGTAATCTGTTCCTTTGTTTTGGTTATGGAAAGACCTGTAAAGGATGGGTGAAACTGAAAGTAACCGTGAGTGTGTTGTATTTGTGTTTGTTATTAACTATTTATTTGTAAATATTAGATGGCTAAGAAAACCGGAAGCTGTCGCTGTTAAGCCAGCATCCAACCCGGATTACGAACACTGCACCAGTCACACTTAACTGTGCATTCACCACCATATTAGATCAGATGTACTAGAATTATTTCCTGAACTCTTTGTAATTTGTAAAACAAATAAAAGAGGAAGGAGTTACGAGTTCTGTAAATGTTTCCTTGATTGTAAAAACTGCTCAAGCTAAAAATGAAAGTGGCAGAATTTCCAAATTAAGAAACAAGTTACAACATATTACAGGTGCAATCTTGCCTTCACCCACTCCAGTGAAGCAGAACTGTTACCAGTTTATGATCTGACTACCCTGCTATGCTCATAACCGACTGGGGCGCTTGGTAGAACGTTGGAATTTTTAATTGAAATTTGAATTCCACCCCACAGCTTTCTTAGCACACATAAGTAATGTGTGCCGCTGTAATGTCTGACATGGCATGCTCCAAAAAAAGCAGTTCCAACAGAGTGGTAAACATCGGTTTGTATTTCAGTATGAAATTCAATATTAAATTAATATGTTACTATAAACAAAACTGATCAATGAACACTAACTTGATTTCCGATAAGATTGCCTCAGTGGTCATGTACTGTACTTTGGAGTCACGTTACTGCCTTTTACACTGGCAAGACCCATGTTATCCCTTAAATAATATGCAGCTATATATGGCTACGTCCTGAATTAGAGATGTAAAATTGGTTGGTGACGTGATCCCTTCAGCAATAAAAAGCAGTTGGAGCAGCATAACTGCAAACAGAAATGGGGAAAGCAAAGATCTAGCAGCATGCGAATGAGGCATGATAGTAGGTGGACATGGAGGACAGCCATGTTGGTAGGCTGCTTCAAGACACCAAAAACTGCATCAGCAAGGACAGAACGAAAGGAAAGTGGTCACCAAGAGATATAGCTATAGACACAAACAGTTATTAGATACCGGTAAACTGGACAGGCAGTGTATATATGGTACAAAATGTTCAGCTTTTAAAAGAATATTATTTAAATGATACAGAATTCCCCCCAAAAAGTAGATTCACTTTAAGCTCTTGGCTGTTAAGGGAAAAAAAATCTAATGTGCAGTATGTCACAGACCTAATGGAATGGAACAAAAATGGAAAAATTCAAGTCACTGATTAACCATCACATTATTTACCAACATTAACAGTGAGGCAGAAGGATTTTTTCCTTCTCACAGACGCATTGTTCCTCATTAAAATCTAAGGTCACTGGAGTAGAAGTGACCAGAACCTTTAACCCCTTCACTTCCTCAGTTACAGCTCCCAGGATTGCTGTTTGAGAGAGCATGGCCACACATGTGTTAAAACTTGTGCCAAATTCTTCTGTTGCCATGCAGACAGTTGTTACTGCCTCAAACAAAGGCAGCTGTCAGTATAAAGTATTAAACAGGGTCAGCTTGTGTCTTCTGCTTCAACTACTATTACTTCTATAGGAAACAGCTTTACTCACTCATCAGCTTTAACATACTTTGGCATTCCAGATTTGTCTCTCATTTTAGTACAGGTTTTGTCTGATTCAGTATGACAGTGTGACTACCTGAGTAATAATGTCGTTGACCAGATAACAAAGCCCACCACAGAAATTGGTAACTTTTTTTGCCAGCTGTTTTAGTGACAGGTAGTACATTGGTTATTTGGTTATTGACAGCTAGATGCTGATTTGAGCTCTAAATGTTTCTGCAACACACAGGAGGTGGAACAAGGGGTTTCCACTGTATATCCCATTGAGTCAATGCATGTATGATTCTACCATGTTACGTTTCCTATCTATTATATATATAACACGGCTTGGAAAAATAACAACCTATGATTGGTTAAACAACATCACATGACCGTTCGTATATACAGCGTAAAGCACGGCTTGCATACTAATGAGCCGCCTCACACTGAATAAATCACTGTGCACCACTACATTCTAAATTCCATGACAAACTGCCATTTTATTTGTTATTAGTTACAAAACCACAGCCAAAAATGAGTGGCATTTAGTCTATTACCTTTAATATATTTGGGGATGAAACTCCACATAACTGGTACAATACCAGCTTTCTGAGTGAAGACAGCAGTCCATCTGAAAAAATAAATAAATAAAATAAGTGCACAAGAGTAGACACATAACAGTAGATGAGAAACAACTAAATGAAACTGAGTCTCATTTAGTCTCCAGTTTTATAACGCTGAGCTGGACTAAATAGATATTTTAACAGTAGAAGTTTTAACATCTCTGCTGACAGCGAGTTTAAAACCAGCAATAATGTATTCCTGTCAGTCAGGAAAACTTAGAAAAGCAGGTACAGACAAGGCAAGACACAGTTTCAGTGCACTTTCAATGCAGAAATTCACAATAAACAAACATGTGCAATTTATTTTTAATACGAGAACAATGAATTAAATTAAATTAAATTTGGGACTATATTACACTGCGGATGTATACACAATAAAAGTTTCTGGTTTTGTCTTAATTTAAATGTGTTTTAATTATTTTAATAATTTTTCTTCCCACACATGACAGGTAACCGTGTTATAAGCGGTATAAACCACTTCAGGCCATGCGGTTCCGATGATATATACCACTTCTGGGGTGGTTAAAGGCCCTCAGCATCACCCCAGGTGTGGTATATATCATGGGAACCGCACAGCCCGTCGTGGTTTATACCTTACATATATACACCACCCACTCAATGTATCGCGGGTGTCGGGGTCCAGTATAAATCTGCTTTATATTGAGGGCCGCGATATAGCGAGAGACCCATAGAAAAACAAATAGGCTAACAAATACTGTACAGCCACTCCCTCATTTTATCGGGGGCATCACGGTCCAGTATAAATCCTCTAGGCAACCTGCTTTTTCTCATTTTTCATATAAAAAGCAGCACACCGTTTTAATTCGTATTGTGGAGGGTTATTGCTTCTCATCCACCTCAGTCTACAATTAATTTCATGAGTCTTCCTCTCCTTTCTCAAATGCACAAACCCGTTGCATTGAAATAATCCATTCCCAACATACAGTAGGAGGCTTGTTGCTAGGGAGCTGACGTCACTGCCTTGTGACTTTTGTTAGTGCATTGCTGACACAAGTGAACACCTAATTGGCTTTTTAAAGTCTTGTCAGGCAACTTCTTGTACCCTATTAAGTTCACATAAACAGTTTTAAACAGATCTAAAAAATTGTAATAAAAAAATGTGACTAAAGAGAATACCCTATAAAAGCATTGTAAAATCATATTATTAATAATCATATTATTAATCATAATCATATAGAAAAATTCATAAGCTCTGATTGGTCAGCCTTGCTCTAGACCCGTGATGTTATCCCAGCATAACATCACGGATCTAGTACCGGCAACCTCCTCACTGAAAACCTAGACAGACATATCAATCCACCACACCTGTAAATAACAGAATAAATTACGCAATTCCTGAAGTGAATTTTACCTTACACACACCATGTCGTGCATTATTCCTTTAGTAAAGCATGGGTTAGCATTGTAAAGCCCAGAAAGGTATGGAAAGGAAAATTGAAAGACATGGCAAGCGTGAGTACCACAATTACACAGAAAATACCACACACTTACATATCACAAATACAATGTGGTTTTCCTAATCTAAATAAGTACAATATCTATTCATATTCATATATAAGGTGCATATTCTTGCAACACACACCAATTTAATTGCAAAAAGGTTATTTCCTTAAAATTATGGTCTCTTAAGCCCTTGTTACACGAGTCAATTTACTAGCAACTTTTATCGCCTGCGACCAAATCCCGTGAGGATTGCCCCGTGTAACAGCCCTGACAACGTAGTGTCAACGTTCTGGCAACTGCGTGGCAACGCGATTGCTTGAGTGGACAGCAATCCTACTCCAAGCAACAGGTTCCAGGCAATATCCAATCAGAGCACTGGTGTGTGTCACGTGATTCTGTCTGCTACAGTGAAAACAACACTTGAAATGGAAACGAAAGCCGCAATTACCTGGACTCAGGAGAAAGAAATACTTCTCATAGAGTTTTATGAAGGTTGGTCAACACATCGTCATTTTGGTAGTGGACTATTTTGATAACAACCAATGCTGGGAGAGTTACTTTTAACAAGTTTTTAAAACTACTTAAAATCTTTGTCCAACTATCGTTAACTACGCCCGATCTGCACCTTTGTTCACGTCTCCCCTTCTTACTATTTAAAATACCTTTGTATAAAAGACAGCAATAATAATAATAATAATAATAATAATAATAATAATAATAATAATAATAATAGGGGAATAAAAATGTAGCTACTGTAACTCAACTAAACCGATGTCCATATTATGTTATTTTGTTACCTTTTTTAAAACCGTTACTCCGCAGCACTGTGATAATATAACCATAAAATGCCGTTTTTTTATTATGTCTGATATATATATATATATATATATATATATATATATATATATATATATATATATGTATGCTGCTTTTTGTAATGAAGGTGGATTTAATTATTCTAATTGAAGTGTTTAGAGCACAAATTCCTCTGGGATCCGAGGGATGAACAATATTTTAGAAGAGGAAAACGAGAGGCAAAACTCTCTGAACTCAGTGGGATTCTAGGCGTTAATGGCACGGGAACAGCATATAACAGTAGGTGTTTTACAGCATTTAAAGAAATTAAGAATTATCGTTCATTTTTATCTACGTGTAGTACTGTACGTTAAATTGAGTTTTACATATTTGTCTTATTTGCTGTTATTTTGTAAACGTTACTACTTTATTATTATAATTATTAGTTGTTCAATTATTTAAAGATGACAGTAATACTAAATAGCTGTACTGATGCTTGGTATTTGTATGTATATGACCTGAAAAACAGAACCACGTGACGTAGTTCTTAAATATGATTGGATATTGCTTGGATTAAAGGCAATTTGTATCGAATGCGAGTTAACTGTTAGTTGTATCGTGTAACAGGTCAAATCCCCGCAGTGACGTCATAGGCAACACGTTGCTACAATTTATGTTGCCAGCGCTTTGACTCGTGTAACAAGAGCCTTAAACTCCTCTGACTTTTAGAAGTTGCTTACTGAGATTTCAATTAAAACCGCAATGAAATCCAAAGTCACATTAAGTTTTAAAAAATGTAAATAAATACAAATCTGATTGATTTATTGATTGACTTTTGGTAACTAGAGACAAAACAGAGGGATATTACAGTGCTCCCCCTTTATAACAAGATAGTGAGGAGCCACAGTTACGAGACTAGTTGTCTTCTGCATAATAGCAAGAATGACAGTGCAAGTGGATTGGCATGATGGGGAAATTGGAGCCGTGTTATAACTGGTTCTGTGGTATAAAGGAATCCCTGCGTTAAAGCATGTTCTGTGGGCTGTCTTTGGGTTGGCACAAGTGAGGAGTGGTTTTTAGTACCGGAAGTCATTGGTGGCTGGGCTGTGGCATCAGTAATTAAAGGGTGTAGATCAGAGAAGTTAAACTGCTGAACCAAGCTTTTTCCCTGTGGTTATAAAAAGAACCCGGTTCCTGGTTTTTGTACAGCAAGCCTTGGCCTCTTTTTGTTGTACTTTACTGTGCAGGTGGGGGCAATGCCCGTCCGTGTTCATTACAATATATATATATTTTTTTTATTCTTCAATGGAAAGATTCCTTGCATTCTGAGTGGCTGAGCTAGAGGGATATAATCCCTAGTATATGCCCTTAGAATGCATCACAAAAACAAATCAAACAATATCACTCCACCAGTTTTATTTGTATCAAAATGTTGTTTAAAGTAATGGGTTAAACTTCCCAGAAAATAATACGAGCACCTTGGTGTTCCTTGGAGTGAACCTGGAAGACAATACATCCTTTTAGGATTGGAATTCCACCTCAGAAATGTCTATATGTCACAGTGTTCTTAGAACATTCATCTTCAAACTTCAACACCAGTTTACCTAGCTAGTTCTACCATGCCATTTGAAGGCGGCGGAAGCCAAAAGATTGTAGCTTATCAATGACTTTTCTTCTTCATTAAGTATTTCTAATGATTAATGGGTATCCTGTTGGACCCTGAATTCTCATTCTCATTCTCATTCTCATTCTCATTCTCATTCTCTCTCTCTCTCTCTCTCTCTCTCTCTCTCTCTCTCTCTCTCTCTCTCTCTCTCTCTCTCTCTCTCCCCTTTATTGTTTATCAAATACTTCTAATTAAAATGGTTATTTCCTGTGATTGATTTGCATCCTAGGACCTAGATAAACTGTGGATATATACCATTATTAATAATAATAATAATAATAATAATAATAATAATAATAATATGTTTTCTGTTTGTAAGTCATACATGTATGAATCATATCAGTAACAGGATTCAGCAGGAGCTTCAGGTCTTTGTATTCCCAGAGCAGAGACACAGAAACATTTGAAAGTTTGACTCTCAAACTGAAGCCTTTGTAGCATAATTGTAATCAATTGGGGAAAGTAAATATTCTGGGTCACTAACACAAAGAAATGCAGACAAGGATTGCAGGGCTGAACTTCACAGTCCATTAAGCTTTGGCTCTGCCCTGATTAGGATTCAACTGATATATCACTATTATATCCTATTTTTGTTGACAAAGATACATTGTCAGCAAAACCAAACATTTGGCAAAGGGCCCAGCATCAAGCTGTCTGTGGAGGATATATTTCTACTTGCACCACCCTGACAGTAATGAGAAACTGCCATTAGCGCCATTTGCATAATTGTACATTTCCAACTTGGGCTCTGTTTCAGTAGGAGACAACCTATTGCAATGAATTCTATTGTTACAAAGGGTCATTTTCCAATCTTCTACCATGAAATCTCTCCTATCAGTGAACTGTGAAAGAAAACACCTCCTATGAGTACTTTTCACGAAAACAAAAATGTTTTCTGGGTTCTGTACATACGTTTTGGAATGACTGATACAATGACAGGAATCTGTTTAAAAGTATCTCTGCTGAAAACATAGCTGAGGAAAAACTTATTTTTTTCATTTTTAATCGACAATTTAGCCAAAAAGCTTACTATATTTTGTCCTTGCAGCCAGTACTGCAATACATGTATGAGAAATACTTAGTAGAGATTGATGAATACCACTTGACCATGGTGGGCTAATACAAATTTTTAAAAATACCGTCTAGCACATTTTGATGCAGTTATTGCTCACTGAATTGTTATTCATAAAATGTTAATTATACTTTATTTGGTGGAATTAAAGATGATCTCCATTATATATATATATATATATATATATATATATATATATATATATATATTCCTGTTTTTTGTTTGTTTGTTTGTTTGTTTGTTTAAATGTGTTCTGTGACAAATAAAATCTTAGGCTCTTGTTATGCGCTGGCAACATAAATTGTAGCAACGTGTTGCCTATGACATCACCGCGGGGGATTTGACCTGTTACACGATACAACTAACAGTTAACTCGCATTTGATACAAATTGCCTTTAATCCAAGCAATATCCAATCATATTTAAGAACTACGTCACGTGGTTCTGGTTTTCAGGTCATATACTCACAAATACCAAGCATCAGTACAACTATTTAGTATTACTGTCATCTTTAAATAATTGAACAACTAATAATTATAATAATAAAGTAGTAACGTTTACAAAATAAAAGCAAATAAGCCAAATATGTAAAACTCAATTTAACGTACAGTACTACACGTAGATAAAAATGAACGATAATTCTTAATTTCTTTAAATGCTGTAAAACACCTACTGATATATGCTGTTCCTGTGCCATTAACGCCTAGAATCCCACTGAGTTCAGAGAGTTTTGCCTCTCGTTTTCCTCTTCTAAAATATTGTTCATCCCTCGGATCCCAGAGGAATGTGTGCTCTAAACAGTTCAAACCTTCATTACAAAAATCAGCATATATATATATGTGGGGAGATGGCCCTCTTCTGCAGTGGATTCTTTCATTCATCCATCCTCCTCTCATATAGTTGCTGCCCACTTTTAAAAATCGCTAGTATGCCTGGAGTGGGGGCTTCCTGTCCACCGGGGCCACCAGAGGTTTTCCCCTAATCGGACTCAAGGGGTTTTTTTCGTCTCCACTGAGACACAGTCACATCCTACTAACAAATTACTAATCTCCCTCTGTTTGTCCTGTTTGTCCTTCTGGTCTTTTGTTTATGTTATGTGTTGGCATGTGCAGTCTTTTGTTTGTCTCACGGTGTGGGAGTTTTCGTGAGGTGCCGGGGGTCCATCCTTTGGGGGGCAAGTGACTCTCACTTACCCGACCTCAGGGCTAGGCATCCGCCTCCCTTGCCTTCAGGTGGGTTCTCACCATGTGAGTCAGAGCGGACCCCCGGCCAAACTGCGCTCATCTTATCTCACTCGAGGCTCTGTTCTATTCTGCCTCTCTTTCAGGACGTGGTCACTCGTGCTGAGTCCTATACTAACCTCTATGCTTTGTCCTTATTTTCAGGTCCCAGGCAGCGTAACGTCTCGGCCAATCAGGGGTTTTACAAGCGCCCCTTACAGAAGTCTCAGATGCTGGGTACCTCTCTCATCTCCTTTCGAGGGACGGCTCTCCAAGTCATAACCCTCATATGTGTTTTCGGTTGCTGGGTCCTTCGCCCCTGAGATGTGTCGGCATCGTCGCCCTCAGTCAGCGACCCTCTTTTCTATCCCATTTCGGTTGCTGGGTCCTCTGCCCCTGGGATGGGTCGGCATCGTCGCCCTCAGTCAGTGACCATCTTTTCTATCCCGTTTCGGTTGCTGGGTCCTCTGCCCCTGGGATGTGTCGGCATCGTCGCCCTCAGTCAATGACCACTTTCTGTCCTACTAACTGCTCCTTGCTGCTTCTTCTGCCTTATCCTTCACCCCAGCTCACGCCCCGTGAATAATACATTAATAACTATAAAACAGCTCTACATTTAAAAAGAAAAATGAAATTAAATGATACAAATTCGAAAACAACCATTTTTACCATCTTATTTAGCCAATTAATACATAACTTCATAAGTAGAAACCAGTTCATCGTTCTTGACAAACGTATTTGTCAATCCTGCATGTCATCTCCACTTGTTTCCTGCAGGTGGCCATTCCGTCCGCTCACTCTGATCACTTATGAGAAATGCTCAGGAGCGCTCCGAGCGGCTCAGCGGGAGCGGAACTGAGCAAGTCGTTAAGTTGATTCTTTTACTGAGCCGTTCACTTACTTAACACAGTAACTTCACACAGGGCCATTTTATCTACCATCACCTAAGAAATACAAACAAGCAAATAATTATTATTCGCCATTTTTAAAAGTCGCTCAGCGCTCTCGTGGAGCAGAGCGTTAAGTCATTTAAATCTGCTCAGTGTACTTTCTGAGCGTTCTCACTCTGAGCGGCTCACTTACTTAACACACCCACTGTAGCAGACAGAATCACGTAACACACACCAGTAGAACCTGTTGCTTGGAGTAGGATTGCTGTCCACTCAAGCAATCGCGTTGCCACGCAGTTGCCAGAACGTTGACAATACATTGTCAGGGCTGTTACATGGGGCAATCCTCACAGGATTTGGTCGCAGGCGATAAAAGTTGCTAGTAAATTGACTTGTGTAACAAGGGCTTTAGGTAAGTATGCCAAGGTATGTAAATGGCTGTACTGTGTGTAAAGTGTTTTTTTTTTGTGATACCTTGCTATCAATCTCTGCTCCAAATTTGGATGGAAATCAAGGCACAAAAAGATGTATTATTTGTTTAATGTTTTTAATAAAGAAACCCCTATAGACCACTTATACCCAGGCACCAAGGCACCGAAAGCAGGACCAGTGACACATGTACAAGGCATGCTTTACTAACGTTTTGTATGAATTTAAACTGCTGTGTATTATATATTGTCTGTGGAAGTGCTGTTTGATGCACAAAGCTGACCCCTGCAAGAAACAGTAAATCAGCCCTAAAAACTACGTAATAGATTTCTTCCTTTCTTCCAGTAGTTAAGAGCACACCTACTGCAGATACCACTTGCAATATTAAGGAGACCTGTCCCATGGACATGTGTAACACGTGTGGTTTTGGTATACACCATTTCACAGATTTTATTATTTATTTGATTTTGTAATCACTTGTTTGTTCGATTTTGAGATTTATTTCACAATTTGATTTGGAGTTCTTTCCTCTCTCAGATGCTGTTCATGTGTGAACAGTCACTGGCCCAATGGTGCACTTCAGTTCTGTGAGCGTCCTTTTGCAGGCTAGGATGAAGGCTACTAGCACCACTCTGCAGGTCTAGTGTGCCTAACAGAACATTAACAGAACATAAACAACCAATCATAGAACACACACACACACAAACAGAACACACAGTCCAGTGGCCATGCCCCCCCTGCTTGCGCCACAGTTCTGACTGAGATTTCTCAGCTGTCTGTGTTGGTGATCTTTAGATCAAAATTGAACACTTACAATTGTAGTGCTCTTCATTGAGCTAGCGTGGTCGGACTACTAAACTGAACACCCCCCTTCCCCTGTTATACATGGCTGCACGTCTTTAAACCAACGCTTGTGCAAACATGTGAGGGGGCATTTGTCCATTACCCCTGGACATTAATCCACTTTGCAAAATATCACAAGAGTTGAGACTGAAAAAACTCTACAATTTTAACCATGTTTATAGTGGCATCTGCCATGCCATGCTATACATGATTTGGGGCTACAATGTTTATGTGGGGGGAAATAATGTCTACATTTCTCTTTAAATAATCTTATAGATTTCCTACTAACATGTTTTTGTTAAAATATTCATATTCATTCATTTTCAGCATGCACACATCTAACAAGACCAATCAGAAACACTCCAAATATATGATATTTTATGGTTCCCAATTTGAAAAACCTTTCATACAAAACATTTTCTCTATGCAAACCAAATACATGAGAAGGAAAAAAAGTGCTCCATCCAGTTTTGGACTATATTCAATTCAATATAACTATTCATGGCTGCAATATATTAATATTTTACAATAATCTGTTACTGTGCAGTCCCCCCATACTACTATGTCATCCTGACCTAGTCTCTTATTTGGATGACCAATCACAAAGCAATTTTACAAAATACTTATGAAGCCCCTTACAGCATGTGTGAACATTTAAGAACAGATTCATTTAAAATGTACTTAAAAAGGCATTAGTTGTAAAATGTAGGTGTTGCATGCACTGCCCTGCTAATTTACGACACATTAGTCTGCAGACATTCAGACAATAATCTATTGCATGAAGTCATTCTTTATAAGACTGTCTGGTTTTTGTTGGAGTCCAGGATGATTGCTGTAAGGGTGGTCCACGTCTTTGGAAGACATGCTTTTCTCCCTCTTGTCACACACTGCCTGGCAAATGTAATTGAATGACCCATACCGTTTTAAAATGAATGGCAGTCAAAAGTATATTTTGCCCTTGGGATTGTCTTGCGAGCAAGCCTGAGCAAGGTGGACAATATAACTAGGGCGTGTATAGGCAATTACTTCCCCCTGAAGCAATGAGTTTGTTAAAGATTGGCAATGTAACATCTCCAGCTAACTCACTTTGCTCAGGCTTGCCCCAAAGGTAGTACATGCTGGTGACTTTATTAAACATGCCAACAATCCATAAGTCAGGCACTGCACCAATATGTGACCAGTTGCATAAAAATAGATTATTTAGCAGACACCTTTATCCAAGGCGACTTACAGAGACTAGGCTGTGTGAACTATGCATCAGCTGCAGAGTCACTTACAACAACATTTCACCCATAAAATGGAGCACAAGGAGGTTAAGTGACTTGCTTAGGGTCACACAATGCGTCAGTGGCTGAGCCGGGATTTGAACTGGGGACCTCCTGGTTACAAGCCCTTTTCTTTAACCACTGGACCACACTGCCTCCTGTATTCTTTAAAACAACTCATAAGTTAAATCTCTGTGAATAGGATTCATGAGCACATACTGCTGATATTCATTTTCCATGACATTAAAATTGATTATTAAATAAAAGTAGCACCAGACAATATAATTTAGTATAAATGGCCCTAGCAGCAGCAAGTATTATTTTTTTAATTCCAAAATGGAGTAGCAAGGAGTCTACTTATTTATTTGTTTTTAACACATTTTGCGATGCATTTTGCATTTTGTGATTCTGTTTACAACAGCAAAAAACACGCCGGTGTACAAGTAACGCATTTGTCATTCATTTTGTTCAACCACCTGTGAAAAGAGCTTTTAAATCCGCAATTGTTTGTGACAGAACCTATTACAACATGTTTATGTCCTTCAGCTCCTGCCCATGCAGCCAGTCAGTTTATCCTGTGCAACGAGGAGTCTGTAAAATGCAGCTGAAATCTGAGCCTTTGGCTGAATGAAAAAGTCCTTCCGAAGGCCCCCCTCCGGGATTCTGCACAATAATATCAGAAAGCCAGCTAGCTTGAAGCTACATACGTTGACAGCCTGTGCCTGTGGGGATAGTGGCAGATAAGCGTGGCATCCTGACAAATACTGTACTTGACTTTTCTTTTTCGTCGTTTGATAGGACAAGTGTTGCACAAGGGATTACAAAGTCAACGGCTCCTTCCCTATTTAAATATCATATGTATTAAAAATGGGTCCCACTAGGGCAGGATCAATCATTTGCTAATTTTTCATGAGCAGTCATGCACAAAGCAGCTCGGAGCTCAGACTCTTGAAACATGTATGTCTTAAGAATAGGGCCCCGTTAAAAAACATAAAATAATGAATCTGAAATATTTAAAACTGCTAATTGTGTTTAAACACCATGCCCAAGTAATGGCAGAAGAATGAGATCTGCTTGGTTGAACCTCTCAAGTTTCCAATGCACACACACAATAAGTGATATGGTTTATTGTCATCTTTCTGCCCAGGATTGAGAAGGACACGAAACAAAATCAAGGCACAAAACGTTTTTAATAAAGAAACTGCAATACAGTGGCGTCTCATAAGAGGCTACGGAGGTTAAGCCTGTGTGTAATTTTGTAAAAGTAAAAAAAAAGCTTACATTACGTCATGCTTTCCAAGGTCTACTGTATTGCTATTCTGTGTGTCAAGTTTTATTGTATTTGCATTGGCTACATGATGCAAGCTTGCGGCTAGCCTCTACCACTCATAATTAGAGTTAATCTTGACATGTTATGGGTCACGTGCGACTACTCCCTTAAGTTTCGATTTGCCTACACAGTCCGCTGTAGATTGCTTTCAATTGAGGAAAAAATAAGAATAAAAAATAACAATAAAGGTTGTCCAAAACCTAAATTGGACCTAAATTGGAACAAAACAAAATAGTTTTTTTTAATTACTCATGGTATGAAAAAAAAAAACCTAAATGGTTGACTGCAAGCATTTGCAGTTTGGTTTTTCAAACCAGCACTTCATCTTCCAAATATTTTTTCTACAAATGGTATCACTCAGGATTCATCAATCAAGTCCACATATTACTGTATTACATTTCTTATTAAATTACAAAGTACCTTTTGAAACATGCAGCGTTTTATTGCGTATAATAAAAAAGTATTTGTATAAGCAATAAAAGTAAGTTTTGTTGTTTAGCCTCCCCAATGCAATTCCTATAGGCCACTTTACTGCATGTGTCAAGGCACCGAAAGCAGAACCACTGACATTAAACTTGATGAATGAAAAGGAATTGCTTTTTTAAATTATTTAATTAATTAATCAAAGGCCATTTATCACAAACAGAATCTATTAAAATTATGCCTAGTTAATATTTAATGAGAAAACTCATATTATGGACTATGCATAAAATAATGCAGAAGCGCGGTTATATAACGTCAAAGCCTATAATTAGAGAAAATTACACCCTTTGCATGAAATATGCATTAATACAGATGCATTAAGAAGGCAATTAATAAAAAAGTACATGCAAAACCATATGCCATCTAAGGTAATTGCCTTACCGGTTCAGAGTACAGTACCTTCCACTAGAAATCCATTTAATAAAACATTATGGTTTGCTTATTTTGGGCATCAATATGGAACCACATTTTTTACCCCAGTGAAATTCCAAAACACAACTGACATTTATTGTGACCTGTTACCACATAATAAACTATGCAATGGCAAAGCAGAGGCACTATAATGACAATACAATAGTTCTGTACTAACTGGACAATGGTGGCAAAAACAAAGCTCCTCAATTGCGTTATTCTTATTTTGTCATACAGAAGTGCTAATATTCATAATCTTAGCTCCTGACAGTTTCACAATTGTATGAACTACACACAGTTAGAAATACAAAAAGAAACAGAATAAATGCAAAAATAGTTATCATTGACATTTAAAAAAAAAAAAAAAAAAAAAAGATTTTGTTAAGATATATGAATGTTGAGATACAGGTTCTTATATAAGAATGAAAGATGTACTAAATACGTTTGGACCAACCCCCATTGAAATGTAACACTTTTTGGCAGACAAGATTCAAAGATGGCAGAAAAAAATGTATTAGAACTGCGCAAATTAATTTGCATGCATGCTGACTACAAATGAGCCACTTTTCTTCCGAAAACAACGGCATGCTCTTCTCTCATTCCCCCACACACAACTCATACTCTGGCTTGACTCTCCTTTTCCCTATTTTGGTATTTGTTCCCACCAGTTATACACAAACACGTGTATTACATTATTTAGACGTAGGGGTCAATATAACCAAACACAAAACAATAAAATGTCCAGTACAAAAGTGTTTAAAACCAATATATGATACTGTGACAGAACCTGCCCTGGCACTGGCGCCTCTGCAAATGCGAGCCGCTGGGATGCGCAATCGGCCATGCCCCGGGAACCCCATGACCATTGAAAAAGAGGCTGCTTCAAGCCATGGGAATTCAGAGCGCTGCTACTGAAAATCCATAAAAGCCATCAGCCACAGGAATGGAGACAGTCCACGGTACCCAGACAAAGAGAAGCCTGTAAGATCAAAACCGGTGTGTGTAACCGGGATCAAGGTTTTATTTTGCCTACAAAGAGGAAACCATAACCGCAAACGACTGTGTGTATATCCACGTTCGGGGTTGGGATTAATCTGTACAGGAAGAGGGATTAGTTCAGGGATATTAGATCCCCTAAAGTATAGCAAGGTGTTTAAGCTTCCACTTGTTAGCAGAGTAGTCGTTTTTGGACAGTGTTTTATTTTGCCTTTTGTACATTTTAATGTATGTCCTCCGTGAGCTACCATTGTTGGTAGTGTCACATGAGCTTGCCTGTGAGTGTCAAGCGCATCGTTCTGTGTCCTGACTCCTTCATCCAGTGATCACCCACACACGCAACAAACCCCCCTATCACAGCTACATTATAGAGATGCCTGCATATGAAAGTCACTTTAAGAATCAAAACTGTACCACGCTACATGGTATTATAACAACCCCGGTAGCTCATCCAGTAAATGGGCACCAGTGTGATTCCTAATGAAGCAGTAAATGGAACACAGTGCATTCCTCTATGGACTGTGTGTTTAAGTGATCGAGAGGACTGGTCAAATGGCACCCAAAGGACATATATGTCATATAATCTACACTCAGTTGGCATGTCAGGTTTGATCCCATCACTTGATGATGGTTACTATAAAACTGATTGACAGGACCATTTTTAACACAGTTGGTCAACTTTAAAGTATTATCTTAGGGTAAATAGAATACCAGGTAACATGCTAGAATCAGTTTTAAATACAGCATCACTTCATAGCCTGTTATTTCCTGGTTTCATGGCGCAATACAGCTTTCAGATGTGTTACAAACACACCATTGCATTAGCAAACAAACAGTACAACATTAATAAAGCTCCTAATTGAAAATACATACAGTGCATACCATGTCTCTTGAAAAACATTATTGCATTTCGCAATCGGACAAAGAATAATGTAAGTGCTATGCTTTATGTAATCACCTTCTGAAAGACATGTCACACGAACCAAGCTTGAAGTTACATCATTAGTTTTGCAGCACCTCCACAGTTTTTCTTTTAATTGTTATACCAAAAAATAACTAACTGGATATAGAGTAGTAAATGTAGTTACTCCTTTGGTTATTGTATATGAGACGAAGTACGAGCAGTCTTGAAGATGAGTATAAATTGACATGGGGGCAAATGTTTATAAATCTGCAAATCCACATGTTGTGGAAATTTACTCCAAAGACTAAATTACTCAAAAGAAGAAAAACAGAAATAAGGACAGCAGATGTTTAATTTCATTCAGTTTAAATAAGGGTTGTTTATTTACCTTTTAAAAAAAAATAGTATAAAGCTTTACAAGTCACCTGCATACAATGCATAGGCACCCCACTGCCACGCCCAATACATAAGCATATGCATCTATTTGCATGATTATATTGTGCATGCCTGTGGAGGAGTGAAAACGCCTGCAACCTGCTCTCCACCACAATCAAGTCAACCAGAGGCTGGAAACCATTGGAGACTGGGACACTGGCATTATATGTAGATAAATAGAATGTTTATTATGTACCACAGGATACAAACAGTTCGTAGCACAGCTTCACAAATTGCAGACAAACCGCTTCAGGCACAGAGGTACAAAGTATAACTTTCCCTTTCCTATCCCCTAGCACTACTACTGCCACCATTATTTACTGTGACACACTGGCTTCAGAACATGTAAGCTCTCTAAATGATCCTACTAGTTACAATGTTTAAACTGCATAAGTCACCGTTCCTGATGAACCGACAAACTGAGCACTCCTCTCTCATCCCCACTAAACCACTGTATGTATATATGTGGTACAACCCCGCCCACTAATACACAAATAGTTTACTTGTAACCTTTTACTCATTTTATATAAACCCACTACATATATACTATTGTATATTTTATACAAAATACATTCTAATAGCAATAATTACAACAATAGCAAAAATACATTATATTTAAAAAAAAAGCTTTAAACCATCTTTATGCTTTTGAATGTTCTACACAGTGACGTTTTTTCATCACAATGCCTTTTAGAATCATATAACTCCTATGTACTTTTTGTTGTATGACAATGCATCACTTTATTCTACATCAGCTCAGTTTCCTATTCTGCATACATTCTCTAGCATACCTGTGAAGCTTGATTTTAAATGGGAAAAAAAATACAAATAGCATGTTATTTGGTTCAGAGAAAATGATACAAAACAATAATTCCAATTGCATTATTGTTACTTGTAATAATAGATCTTTGGAGAGAGTTGATAATTTTAAATACTTAGGTGTCAATATTGATACAACTCTTAAATCTGAAAAACACATAAAAGAAATATGTAGTAAAATTGGGAGAACTAAGATTGTTGTATGGCCAGCGTCATTGCTTAAATTTTACATCAAGATTTAAATTAGAGGGCGGCACGGTGGCGTAGTGGTTAGCGCTGCTGCCTCACAGCGCCAGGGTCCTAGGTTCAAATCCGGCCTAGGGTACTGTCTGTGTGGAGTTTGCATGTTCTCCCCGTGTTCACGTGGGTTTTCTCCAGGTACTCTGGTTTCCTCCCACAGTCCAAAGACATGCTTTCCAGGTTGATTGGTCATTTTAAATTGCCCTCTGTGATTGTGTGGTGCCCTCCAATGGACTGGCGTCCCGTCCAGGGTGTAGTCTTGCCTTGCACTCTGTGTATGCCGGGTTAGGCTCTGGCTCACCATGACCCTGTAAAGGAGTAAGCAGTTAATGATAATGGATGGATGGATTTAAATTAGCTAAGCAACTTTTCTATTCTGGACTACAATGATGTGCTTTATATGACTGCTAGTGAGGAGTCGCTGAAGAAGATTGATACAGTGTTTAACAGGATTTATAGATTTGTTCTTCAGTGTACTCCTTTAGAACACAACTGTACCTTGTATTCCAGGGTAAACGTGTTGTCACCTGATAATAGAAGGAACTTTCACTGGAATCAGATTCTTTTTTAAAGGGGTGTTTAACAAACTGCCTGTTTATTTGAGTATTCCAGGAGTATCTATTCCAGGAGTTTACCTGTGATTACAGCTTACGAAATGTTTGTGGTACCAAATATTTTAAAATACAGTTGGTAAAAAGTGCTACTGGAAGGAAATCTTTTACTTTTGCTGCAGTTTCAGATTGGGATGCATTGTTGATGGGACTTAGATCAGAGACTTCTCATCGTCAATTAAAAAATGTGTTGTTTCATTATCTGAAGAAGCCCTGTCTATGTATACGATGTTGTGTATAGTTTTAAATGTGTAGTCTGTGTGTTTTATGTGATTGTAATTTGCTGATGTTGGACGCATTTGTAAACAAGCTAATTATAGCTCATATGGCCTTTTTCCAATAAAAAATTTAAATAAATAAAAAAAAAACTTTACATGTTGGCATTAGGAAGTTGATAGAAGCCAACTTCTTTTCCCAGTGGTGGCTTAGGCTGATAGCATCTGTCTGCTGCTGACTCTGTGAAATGTCAGGTTAGGACACAGCATTGATATGCAAAAGCACAAATTTCCTTTAGAGTACCACTATACCACAGTCAGTACAATTAAAATAGCCCAGTTATTTCTCCATTGCTTCCTGACCGAGGCAATTTTGGTTGGGGTGGTAATAGTGGGGCCTCTGAATCCTTTTTAAGACAGTAAATACCTACCGTATGAAGATATTTTTAGTACTGCTAAATATCGATAAAGATAGTTGAACATAGAAAACCATGTGATCTGTTTTATCCAAAATATTAATGAACCAATACTCTAATTCTATAAATAAAAAAATTGTTGTCCCTTAAGTCCTATCTATTAACCAGTTGATGCTCTGGCCTTACCTTCAGTGGATGGCAACCTCTCCGTACAAAAGCTGGTTTCTCTACAATTTTAAGTTCAAATCCATCTTTTCTACATGTCTACAACCCTTTTGAATTGTTATGTTACTTATAGCTTTATACTAAGTATTATATTTCAGTGTAAAATTAAACACATTGAAGACACAGCAACTGTAAGCTATTGCAATTAATAATTAACGCGACAGAAGCAAGGGTTTGCATGGAGGAAGAACCTCTGGGTATTAAAAGAGGAGGAGCGTGCTTGTGACAGTGTAGAAATCAGGGTCTCCTCTTGGCTCGTGGAGAGCAGTCCTCGCAGAGGATAGCAGGAGAATCGAAAAGATAAAGAGAAGTCCAGAGGTCTCCCCTGACTTGCTGAGGATCTTCATTGCTGAGGGAGATCGGCGCGGCCATACATCTAAGGCTGAGTAGTGAGCTTCACTCTCCTCGAGGGGGAGACTGGAACACTGAAAATAGAAAGAAGAAATAAACATGCAAGGAGGTCAGGGGTCTTCCCTGGCTGTCAGGAAGCCACCTTGCAGAGTAGAGACATGGCTGGGCTCCAAGGCTGGGAAACGGGTGAAAAGGACAAAATGAACACCTGACAGGAAATGAGAAAAGGAGTTTGAAAGGTTTTGGCCAAGGTCCCCTCTGGCTCATATAGAACCATCCTCGCAGAGGAAGAGGCCAGCGTGGCTAGGCCTCTGACGTTGGGCTATGACCCCCACCAGTGCAAAGGAAAAGAAGTATAATCATTTGATTATACTTATTACGCAAAGAAAATCTTACCTCTGGGGTTAAACATATTTAAAAATGACAGCCCAAAATCATACAGTGGTTTACAGTATGTGATACATGAACAACTGTCAACAGGGACTTGAAGAAGTAAGTGATCAATAGTTTCTTTGTATTGATTCGATAAGTTATGTGGTCATCCAGCAACCAGGTAATCATAGCAGAAGCATGGGATACAAGCCTGACGGCAGTTGCTCATTTAAAAGTATAATAATTTCCTGAAACAAAGTAAGAATTTTAGAAACGCATAATGAATAGAACTGCACTTAACTATTCCACTACGCCGGCGCTAGAAATCGTTCATATATAAAAAAATGATGTCATATTGACGTTAGACGCCCATTCTAAGCCTTTTTAAACAACCATTGGATGCTTACCAAATGAATGACATCTCCAAAGGCTCCAACAACCATTCAGGCATGGTATATATACTTTCAAAATGAAAGTAAAGTTAGACAGAAAGCTAGATGAGTGGGTTTTATTTTTAAAAATTTTTGTCGGGAGATTCAGCAATCACAAGTACAAGCTTACCAGAAATCATACTAAATCGTCCAAAACATTTATAACCCCAAAATAAATTCACAAAATATGAACTGTAGTGAAATATTCACAGAATAAACTTCAGGGATGACTCTCCAATCCAAATCAATTTCACTAAAGCCCCAGGCCAATAGAGATACATTTTATTATAAGGTGCAGCCTTTCAGTATCTTATGTTTCGGTTTTGATTACTATACCATGATTATAAGGCGCAGCATTACCGGAGAGCATACTAAATTGCTTTACATAACCAAACAATGCTTACCGACCTGAAATTATATATATATATATATATATATATGAATGAGTTAACAGATCTATCTTCACATATCTATCTATTCTTCACATTACGCACCCGTCAAACAATTTGGTGTAAAATGAAACCCAGACATGGTATTTATAAAATTCTTTCTGATCCTAGTTACTGAGGGTTGTGGCTACCACTGGTACTCTTACAGTTTTTAGGTAGGAGATCACTACATTACACTTATGGAGACATTTCTAAATCAAATTGAATTTTTGAGTACATTTCAAAACTTAATTTGTACATTCAAACCTAGGTAATCATATTTAATCAAAGAGTGAAAACGTTATTCTCTTAATAATCTTCAGATTCTCAGCTGTTTAGAAAGGTATAAAACGGTATACTTTCATTGGAAATTTGTCCTAATACACAAGCCGAAAGTCAAGCTATGTCAGTAAGACTTAAGCTGGTCGAATGCTTACTGGAGAGGAAGGGTTAAAGTAAGTTAACCCTTCACATGTTTTTCAATGGCATTCATCACTACAGATGCTGACATTCTAGGTGTACTCCATGTCAAATCTATAACAGATCTTATCTATCACCCATTGGTTAGCTACAGACTTTACTCTTCTTATTTTGGGGTAAATGTCAAATGCTGTCTCACCCTGTAAATCTGGGCTATCAAATACCAGGTTCCACGTGGAAACATATCCCTCAGTGACTCTTGCTCAGATGTGGTTGTTGCCATGGTGCCAAAAGTGTAAAAAGCTATAAAAAGCATACAGCATATAAAAGCAAAGAACAAAAATGTTAATATAAAATGACAACTTGGCAAACATTAAAAAGAATGCGTAAAATATTCAATTAACTTTTTTTGTTTTCTAAAAGATATAAAAGAAAGAAATTGAAAAATGTGGCTTAAAACTTTTACAAATATATACAACCTTTTTCTAAAGTAAATATTATACAGGCTAACTTCACTATAACAAACCCTTCTTATAACAAACAGCCATTCTAACGATCCCAACAGCAAGAACCGATTCTTTCAATGCAAATTAACCACCTGGAAGTTGGTTACTTATTCCCGGTTCCTTATTTGCGATGTAGTTGACAAAGCAGCGCGTCCTTTTTCTGTGTGTTTTAACTTGCTCAATTAATATATTGCCACTATTTAAAAAATAATCACTCCTTCTTTAAAGAAAAAAAACCCGAAAATATTAATAACAAATCTGTATCAGCAGCATAGCGGTATCCTGTATTACCCGCTTGTTTCGCCCCATTTAACCCACCTTAGACCCCTTGCTCACTAAATATCGAGGTATCCCTAGATAGGTTATAACCCCCTCTTTGCAAAAACACTAGAGATTTTAGTGAGCAAGCCGTACCCCACGATCAGCTGTACCCCAAAGTGTAGCCCATTATAACCTATCCAGAACGCATGGGGGCACGTCTTTTGATGCCGCATTTAACCCCCTTAGACGGCTTGCTCACTAAATATCAAGGTATCCCTAGATAGGTTATCATCTCCTCTTTGCAAAAACACTAAAGATTTTAGTGAGCAAGCTGTACCCCACGAGCAGCACCACCCCAAATTGTAGCCCATTATAACCTATACAGAACGCATGGGGGCACGTCTTTGGATGCCCGGTGTACCCCCTTAGATGGCTTGCTCACTAAATATCGAGGTATGCATAGATAGGTTATAACACCCTCTTTGCAAAACCACTAAAGATTTTAGTGAGCAAACCGTACCCCACGATCAGCAGCACCCCAAAGTGTAGTCCATTATAACCTATACAGAACGCATGGGGCACGTCTTTGGATGCCCGGTGTACCCCCTTAGACGGCTTGCTCACTAAAATCTTTAGTGGTTTTGCAAAGAGGGTGTTATATCCTATCTAGGCATACCTCGATATTTAGTGAGAAAGCTGTTGAGACTTGCTGCCTGCCTGTCTTCTGTATGTGGCCTCTGTGCGTTACCATCGTTGGTAGCGTCACGACCCGTTTGTTTACTTTCTGTTTTGTGCTTAAATCCTGTGCGTCTGTGCCGCCATTTCAACTCCAACTTCTCTGTCTTGCAATGCGGTTAGCCACACATGTGACATGAGTACCTTGTCACAATACCGTTTAAATGTTGATCAATGTGAAGGAATCTTCATAAAAGTACTATATATTGATGTTCAATTCTGATACAGAAAAATGCCAAACCCTATTATAGTGAACACCCTGATATAACGAACATTTCTCCAGGTCCCATGGGGGTTCGTTATAGTGAAGTTAGCCTGTATATGTTTTACACCTTTGAACCTTAAAAAAATCATAATTTTAAAGAATTGTTACTTATGGCCAGTAATTAACACTCTCAATTAATTTACAGCAACCATGGTAGCGTACAGTATATGTCACCTGCTTTCAAACGAATATACCACATTAGGAGGCTGTGTGGTCCAGTGGTTAAAGAAAAGGGCTTGTAACCAGGAGGTTCCTGGTTCAAATCCCACCTCAGCCACTGACTCATTGTGTGACCCCGAGCAAGTCACTTAACCTCCTTGTGCTCCGTCTTTCGGGTGAGATGTAAGTGTAAGTGACTCTGCAGCTGATGCATAGATCACACACCCAAGTCTCTGTAAGTCGCCTTGAATAAAGGCGTCTGCTAAATAAACAAATAATAATAATAATAGATAAACAATGACATGTAGGAAATTAGCATCTAGGAAATTGAGGAAAAAAATCATTCATCAACACTGTACCTTCCTCAGAGGTCTTAGCAGGCTGTGTGTAATCTGTTGCACCTTTATGTCTATTTTGAGTAATTCTCATAGGGATATATCTACAGTAATGCTTTCTGACAGTAATATAGCCATTCAAATATAAATATATAAAAATGTTTTAGAAATCAACATTTCATATAATTTAAAGGTTTCTAAAGTTATTTGTAAGCTATCAGGTTTCAGCAGCACTATCTCTGAAATTTAAGATACAGTACAATATAGACAAAAGTTATGAAGAACCAGAAGCTCCTGTTTCAGATATCCTGTCCAGATCTATTTATATACAGTAGAGTTCGAAATTACAAACTCTTCTCTTACAGCTGTTCAATAAATAGTCCGTTTCTAAAAGGACAGTCGGTAGCACAAGTAACAGAGACAAACAACCAATACAAGAAAGGTTTCCAGTCCAAAGAGCCGTATCTCTGGATAGTTGGTGCATCTTGAAACTTGGCAGGAATCTTGTAACAGTAATACCTCCTGTGATTGTCCTTTCCAGTATAGCTGTCTGTTTTTCTCAATACCATGATTGCTCAAAACAGTGGAATGATGTTTGGCAAATGTATTGAGTAACAAGTCTTTTTATTGAGCTTCTCCATGTTTAATATAAATGTGTACTAATTAGATTTTGTAGATGATCTGGTCAAAGGTGACAGACTGGTGCAGAGCTTTGGCTTTTTATTTGGCAGGTGGGTTAGTATAATTTTGTATGCAACTGTATATGTTTTAGATCATGGAAATATTGCAATGCCATTTGATTGTAAAATGCTTAAACAAAGATTGTAATAGTTACAATGTTTACTGTGATACACGAGAGGCCTTTAAATTACAGAGAAAATTACAAAGGTAAAAGATAGTATATATCTGGAATCTAAATTCGAAATCCTATTCCATTAGGGTTTACTCTAATGTCAAAGAAAAAAAATAAGAAATTATATATAAATAAGAAAAAATAACATGTACTTCTAGAACTGAGAAAATATAAACAAATGTTTTAACTTGCATATTCTTTAAACCAGTTCACGGAAATCATATTTCAAAATATTATTTATTTAATACAATGCACAGCCAGAATATGCAAAATCGTGTCTACGAGCATGAGACTCTTCAGAGTGGCACCCTATTTCTATTATCCAGCCAGCTCTCACAATAATTTAAATTCAATCATTTCATTAATGGAGCCTAAACATCTCACTCATTTTTCTGTGTGAGGAACAGTTCACTTGGGTCACCCTCCTTCTCTGGCTTCGTTTATACTGCTCCATTACCATGCACGAAGGGCACCCACAGAGTCCCACAAGAATAATTAACAGAAGCTTTTATATATGTCTGTAAATAAAGTGTTTGGTGTTATGTGTTTTGGTGGTGGTTGGCAGGGTGGGGTTAATTCCTATCCCTTCCAAATATATGTGTGAATCTGGCAGTTCCCAAACGAGATAATTGGTGCTAATTGGGAACAGCCACAGAATATAAAAAGAGACCTTGAAGCTCCATTAGGGAGAGGACTGGCAGGGAGCTGGTAACAAGGTGAAATACTGTGTGTTCAGCCAAGGAGTGCTGTGTGGATAGCGAAAAAAGTATTGTGTGTGTGTGTGTGTATCTGAAGTAAATGTGTGCCCGGTAAACAGTTTAGCTATCCGGTGTAATGAAAAGTTAGGAGTCTTTTTGTTGGGAAAATGGCTTAGCCATCCCAAACCTTCACATGAAACATGTGTTTAGGTTACGTCTCCAAGTGGACAAAGGCTTTTGTTTTGTTTTGTTTCATTTTATGGTTAATAAAAGTGCACGAAAGTGCTGAAACTGCAAGTTCTGTGTCTGGGTCTGCTGATTGAAGGGGGAAATGAGCTAATTTAGAGAGAGGCTATGTTACAATGTATATATTATGGGCAAAGTGGGGGTTGCTTTGCCATGTTCGGGAACTTTTCACTGTCTTCTAGTGTAAAAAGAAAAGCACTCAAAACACATGGGTTCAAAAATCAGGGTGGTGCCTGTATATTTATTCATTAACAAAACAAAATATAAACAAACCAAAAGCTTAACTCCACCTAGGAGTGTTAACTAAACTTTGTAAGATCCCTGCCACAGCACCGGACGGCTAAGCTGTTTACCGGTCACCAAAACCAACACTTTCTCAAGTATTCAATACCTTTTCATAGAAGTCTCTTCCCACAGGTCTTAGACTTCATGCAGACAGCTATCAAGCTGTCTGACCTGCTTATATACACCTGCCTAAATTACAAGCAGGGTGTCCCAAGGTGTTTCCCATCTTGGTTAATTCCAACCCCGAGGCATTCTGGGGGATGTAGTCCTGTATGCTCCAAGGCTACATTTTTCCTCTCTCCTCCCCCTACGCTGCCACAATATATATAATATATTGGAGCTTTAAAAATTAACAGGTGCAGCAGTATGTCTAAAATACCAAAGTACAGTAGTGGATGTACACTATACAAAGAAAATCTGTCAAAATGATTGCAGAAAAAATATTCAAAACACAGCACTGTAATACAGTATTTGGCAATTTACAAAACAGCATTCCAAAAACATATCCAACATTTCGTTGTTTGAGGGTTTTTTGCACTGAAAGGGAGTGTTAACCCAAGACTGAAATGGAGTTTAAAAAAATAACAACACAAACTATTTTTGAAGGTTGTCGAAAAAAACAAACAAAGAAGTCATCTTTTTAACAGTACTGTAATGAGCTTTGTGACAACCAGCATGTAAACAATGAAGCTGTATTACCAAACGATGGCCTCCAGGTCTGCAGCAATGCCGCTCATCTTTTCTAGTGCCTAGTTTTTATCTGCAACTGAATCTATTCTGTCCTGCTAAGAGCTGAATTTACTGTTTTACACAGATAGTAAAATGCAGAAAAACTGCTGCTTATTAGCTTCATATACTATAACAGTAATTGTGTAAGTTGTGCCCCTCTCCCTTAAAGAGGAAATATCTGTAACTAGCCTTCCATAGGCAATGTAATCGGATCAAGTTTCTTATTAAATGCATACTTGCGTTCAGCAATTAATGCGGATATGTTGATTACAGTAAAAGTGACTTTCACTTTAAGTAATCATTATTGAATAGTCTTATTCCAGCCCTTGTTCATGTGAAGAGACATTTGAAAGTGTTACCAGGTGGACTAAACAGACATGGTTGCTAGGCAGTAGGTCTGGCCACTTCCCTCAATACCCCCCCCCCCAACATTGACATCAGCCCTTGTGAAAGAAATCAGAAGAGCACTAGACAAAAAGGTTAGACTGTCTGAGGAACATAATATTTGCCTCAGGATTGATGAGCTGTTCTCCAGATTATGCTCAATTTAGAGTGGCTATGTGATTGTGTGGAATCTTTATACAATTTTGTCTTTATTATTTGTAATCTGATACTTCAGCATTTTACCGCTGTATCTTTGTGAACTTTACCTCAGGACAAAAAATAAATAAATACTCTCAATAGTGACAATGATAAATAGGTGGGAACACAAAACAATATAGCCCCACAGTACTGCAGAAAATTAGCAATAGTCCTCTTTCATGTGAAAAAAATAGACTACTTTGCGTCCATAGTTATTAATGCAGCCTGCTGTTTACACCCACACAGAAGAATGTGATTTGCTACAAAGCATGAGCAGAATCTTTATACCTTTCACATACTGTATTAAAATTAATTTATCTGTGTCGAGATAAAATTGCCTTCTGGCAAAATAGCATAGGAGTTGTTACACAATCACTACAGATGTACTCAAATTGTTTATTACATTACAAAACAGGGATATTTTGGTGTGACCTGTTCCTAAAAAAAAACCCTGTGCCAAATATGATACTGATTTTTCTTCTCACATGGCAGATACATAGATGAAGGACACAGAGTCTAGCAGCACTAATTTCTGCTAACCTAGTTTTACAGAGATCCTGGGGTCAATGAAAAGGCTAAGATGATTAATGGTCTTATTTACTATACACTGTAAAAACAAATAAATACATAAAATAAAATGATTTCAAATTGACTGTGTAAAGTTTTACATCTCTGCTACTGTAGGTCTAATGAACTAAAATAAAATACCTATTGTAGGCTAAAATGTTTCTTTTGTTTTACTATTTTGCTCATAAGGCACACCTGGTAAAGGCACAATGAAGGGGTGTGTATGCAGGGTGAGTAATACCGTCAGGTGTGTGTCCTTTACTGGGATTCCACAGGGAGCATTACATTGATTCTGGTCATAATACCAGACATTTCTTTACTAAATGTATCAGTTTATTTTTTACTTTGGATTCACAGTGACATAAAGTATGTATTATCATTGAATTAACAGTACTCCCAGACAGCTAAATTATCGATTGTTTCTCAAGCCACAGATGTGTTTTTTTCCTTTTACACAAATTCTGATCCAAGCAAACTTAGATGGTAACAATCTAATGGAAAGTTACTGCTGAAGAAATATGGTGTTGGTTTAAAATTGTGCTGTGAGTGAAACCATCTGAAAATGTCTGTGGTCAAGTGTCTGTCTCCATGAAACAGTGAAAGGAAGATGTTCAGATACTGTAGCTCTCCAGGGAGGGCCAGGGCCTGATAGTTGGCAGGATGATGCTGATGAGAGTGATAGTGGAAGTGACACAGTGAAGACAAATCTAAGGCATATGCACTGACATCATTTTGTCAACTTATTTCACCGAATACATTGAGAAATATTCTCACAGTGTTACATGTTTTGAATATCGGTTGGCTAATACATGTCACAACATGAAATACTTGAAGAATCTGACACAAGGTTTTTTTTTTTTTTTTTTTTTTTTAAGACCACCAATATTGCTCACGACCTTCACAGCCTCAATTACAATAGCTATACAAAATACATTAAAAAAAACATGTTTGGGGTCATATTATGTAGTTATTGGTGCAGAACGAAAATAAGATTTATTTTCAAAGCCTCAGGCTACTAACAGCTAAGTTAACAAAGACATCCTTTAAAGTTCAAGTTTCTGACCTTAACGTGTCATTTCTATCTATGTACTCTAAAAATGCCCAGTGAATAATTATCATTTTACCATAAAATTGGAGGAAAAAAGCAAAGCAGGCAACTCAATCCAGCTGACCTTATATCCCTCCTCGGTAGAAACTGTCCAATTAAATATTTGTTGTTCATGCACTTATTTTTCACAGCAGTAGAGTACATTTTTGCTCGTCATCATTTTGTCAGTTTAGACCATCAACCTTTATTGCATAACAAAGAGAAAATGGCAGGACTTTAAGGAAGGAACTTCTGGTAAAATCAAAATTTGTATCCACTTTTACCTATAATCTAAAATCGAAGTGATCCACAGTAACAACAGTGTATCTAATAGTACTGTAAATGCCTTAGCACATACTAATAACATTAAATCCTAAAACTACCAAATGCACTGATGGAAATGTCAGCAATGGCCAGTTTGTCCAATCAGCTGGTCATGTTAGTTACAGTGCTCTATTGCTAGCTGAAGAGATAGTTAAGCTGTTAACGAAAGTCAATTTAAAATACATTACAGTGCAATTATGAAGTGATTATTGTCTAGACTCCTAGATTAATTTAATTGCTGTAAACCTGTGCACCTGTTTTATAGACCTGCTGGATATACAATATGAACCCAGTAAATATTTGTTCCAATTCCCAGCTCTTTCTTGACACCAACAGCTGCTTATGTGTGTGTTCATTTTACCAGTCATAGTGCTGCACTGGTGTTATATATATATATATATATATATATATATATATATATATATATATATATATATATATATATATATATATATATATTTGGCAGTGATCCTGTTACAATGGACTGCCAGTGTGCATTGTTTCATATCATCATGATATAATTTCAATATCAAAATATGGAAGACCACTGTGGGTGACTTGCTTCCAGTCGCTCATACCAACTTAGCTGTCATTGTGCTACCACTGCCGTTTGGACAGTTTTGACACATTTTTTTGTAGTACTTTTTTTATAATTCATTTTTTAGAAATAAGTTTGTGATATATTTACAGGTATACCTTAGGGCTATATAATAGAGTTGAAACAATTTTGTAACACGTGACTTAAATGCCCTTTTTTATTTAAAATTTGTCCAGTGTTCCAGGGCTTTGTGGAGTCTTTGGACACCCCTGACTTAACCACTTTAAACCTTCCTCATTTCAACATTGGACACCTGAGAAAGTTAAAAAAAAAAAAGAAATAAACAAAAATAGTGTAGTTTGTCCACAGGAGAAAATTAATTGTGCTTTTTGACCAAAAAATCAATTGCTGTGCAGGCAGAACCCCTGAACTACTTTTTTTTTTTTGCTTTCATTACTCAAAAAGCTGTAGAGAACAAATATAAACTGAGTAATGTTACCCTGCAAACAAATATTTGGGTCCTCTTTTTTCTTTTTTTTTTTTATTTTAAGTTTCACTGAACATTGAGTCCATCACAGACCTTCAAATTGGACAGCACCTCTTCGGCGAGTTTTGTATAATCATGGTAGCTTCGAGCACCAAGTTTTCTTTTATACGTTTGAACCATTTCTACCGTCTCTGCAATCTAATGCCCTTCAACTATGAGGATTTCCTAGTCTGAAATTCTTATTGCGAGATTTAATGTTAACACCCTCACATGATCAGTGACGAGATGAAAATCACATATGCGGTAAAGTAGTATGCGGTATAGTAACGTAGTACATATCAAGGGTAATAATAATTTTATTATCCTTGGTACATATGCAGAACTATTTCTGTCCAGAGTTACCCCAAAGAAGTCGCACTACTTGGAGATAACACTGGTCAGGTCAATTTCTTGGCCATAGAAAGGGCTACAGATTAGAAACAATATGTCCCCAAATCGGTGATTTGTGCAGATTCTGACAATATGGAACAGATCTGCCTGCGAGCTTCAGGCTGGGCTGTACAGATGAAAGTTTGACCACAACGTTTGTATAGTCATTTTCACTCCTCGCACAAACTATACAAAACAGGTAGGCAAACCCAAGAATAGAATAAAACTAAACTGCTCATTAGAAAGCTAAGAACCAGGGCTTTAAAACGATGTATAGTTTGTTTATATTTAAAAAGTAAAACGTAGTGTTTTATTGCAAAAAATTACTTTTTTTCATTTCTGTCCAAAGTTCAACGACGTCCAAAATATCCCCAGATTACGGGTGTGGCTTTGTACATAACCATTCCATTGCCATTGTATTTTGCCACTGCATTGTTATTTGGTAAAGGCTGTAATCATGTTGCTATGCAACTGATGTGTTTGTTTATTTAGCAGACGCCTTTATCCAAGGTGACTTACAGAGACTAGGGTGTGTGAACTATGCATCAGCTGCAGAGTCACTTACAATTACGTCTCACCCGAAAGACGGAGCACAAGGAGGTTAAGTGACTTGCTCAGGGTCACACAATGAGTCAGTGGCTGAGGTGGGATTTGAACCGGGGACCTCCTGGTTACAAGTCCCTTTCTTTAACCACTGGACCACACAGCCTCCAATAGTATAAAATAGTATTAAGACATTTCATAGGCTTCAAGTATAAAGTTCAAAAAACATCTTCAATCCTTTTTTTGGGTGTTTTTGTTTGATGGTCGATGTCAATGCAACTGCCCCTTCTTCAAACAACAGTCTAAAATGTACTTTTTTTTGCCGAGTTTTCTTGTAGTCATGGCACCTGAGATAAGGTTGTTTAATAATCACAGAAGACAGGGCTAATGACAAAAAGTGCATGACTGCTTTAAACTATCTGTTGGGACTGACATGAAAATCATGTAATGCTGCTGGAGATGTCAATGCCAATTCACTCTTTAAAGTTGTATGAAGCCACATTATTTTTACTCTGGTTATTAGGCTGTATAGCTCCTCCTGTAGAAGAAATAGCATCTACTATATACATTTAATGGGGTTACATTTGTGCCCATGCTTCTGTGATAATAACATTCTGCCAACCCTCAATTACACTATAAAAACTACTACAATTTAAAAAAAGACATTTAGGTGTCTCTAATTACTATGTATTTATGTAGTAGTTACTTAGTAAATACTGGTGCATTTGTACTTACACAGTATTACAGTGTACTTAATGTGTAAATATTTTTGCACAAGATAACCTTAATCCTAATCTCAATCACTGTCCCTAACAACTGTAATCTGAACCCTATTCTGATACCATTGTGTACTTACGTATATCGTGCAAAAAGATGTACATATTAGGTACATTGTAACTATGCATAATAACAGTGTAATTATGCGTATATACACATGTATTTACTAAGTAACCAGAATGCAAATACACAGTAATTAGAGACAGTTAATGTAAAGTGTGACCCTGCGTGTAAATGATTTACATTTATTGTGTTTATTATTTAAAAGGAAATGTATTATTTGTTTATTGTAGAACGAGTGAATGTATTATTATTTATTTTGTGTTTAATTAAAAACACGATGTATTAGTATGATTTAAAAATGTATGGTTTTGTGTTTAAAAAGACAAAGTGTTTTGTTTGTTATTGTGTGGCAGCGTGGATGGGGTTAAAAGTCCATCCACTAAAACTCATGCAGATTGTGACCATCTCCGGACTGATTCATTTATTGTTAATCCAGAGATGGTCACATGTATAAAAACCCTGCAGCTTCTGTGCTCAGGGTGGGTGTTCAAGGGGAGAGAACGAGAGTGAGCGGAGAAAATCAAAAACAAAACCGAAAGTAAAAAGAACAGTGAGCAAGTGCTAGTCTTGCTGGGCAGACCAGCACAGTATTTGTTTACGTGTCAGTTTTGTGTTCACGATGTGTTTTTGTTAAACCTTTTATTTTGCTCTGTGAGCATTGGTTTTTGTTCAAATATTTATTTGTCTGTGTGTTCTGTCAGCTATCTAGTCTGGGATCGTCACCCTTGGCTACTCTATTACAGTGACCTTTAAAGGATTTGTTAGTATAGCATTGAAAGTGATCCTGTAACAGTTTTAACTCTATTCCTCACCCTCATCTCATGATGCTTGTGATTTGTAGTTTATGTTAACCATAGACATATTGCACATATGAATGAACACTGTACATTAACTTTAACCTGCCTGTTAGACCCTGTGTCCTGTGAACATAGTCCTTATTTAGGGCCTGTCTTTTAAATAATGAAATACATAGCTTTGTTTCTTTAGGAATGTGTGAACGCTCTTACCATTACCTCTCTAAAGCCTGATTAGAAAGGAACACAAAACCCTTAAGACACAGGCTAGAACCCCACAAAGCCATGTGTTATTATCTGCATTATTTTCTTTCAAGTTGCTCAATATTTACCGCCAGCTAGATGTTTTATTTATTAGTTTTGTCACAAAGTTCCGTTTTGCATAGACTTTGTCCTCTCATGCATACTATATGAGAAGTGAAATTAGCATCTCATTACTTCAATAATTAGGCCAATGATAACCAGATGTTAGGCCTCCATGTGGAGAAATATTTCTACTGAGGTTTCTTATCTTCAATAAACACTATTTGTGTAAGTTGCACTAATAGTATTAATGACATTTATGAATCTTATACAAATAAAAGCCATAAAAGGTGAAAATAAATTAATCTGTCTTGAATACTAATAATGTATTTGTTTTGCAAGATAACATCAAACCCTAAGGAGCACAGACTGCAGCTACTCTAAAAACAAAGTGATATGATTAAAGCACAAAATTACATTAAAATGGCTACAGGAAGTCAATTATGTACTCAAGGAAATATTTGTCTGGGTCTCAGTCAAACAGTCCTCATATTTGTTGCACATTTTTTGGCTGAATTACAGTTTCTGTGTGAAACTTACAGTATTGCTTAATATACAACAACATTTCTATGAATCCAGCACAATATATCAGAGGTATCTCTTGACACCTGTTTTTTTTTTTTTTAGGAAAGTATCCAACTTTCATTTAAATGTTCCCAGGCGTAGGTCCAGGCATATTGAAAAAAGGCATTTAATTAATTCCAATCACAGAGAAATCATTTTCAAATTCCTTTTCCTATTTATTGTTTCTTTACTTTCTAATATATCTTTAGAGAATAGATCATACAAAACCGGGTACCTTTACCTGATAAAATTGTTCTCTACTATGAAGCAACATTTGTAATAAATTGTCTTAAAAACGTTCACAGTCATATGCATTCCTATCTATCAATCTGTCTTCTGTTATCTGTACAGCTTGTGATTTCCAGATTTTTTTAATAACCTGTGGGCTCAGTATTACAAAACTTTGGAAACACTTTTACATAATGGACTTAACGCAAGTTTACAGAAATTGGATAGCAACATATATATTTAAATACAGCAGCTTTTAAGTCCCCACACAGCACAGACATTCTGAGGGCATGTGAGCATCCTCCAATCTCACAAGCCTAAAGCCAGGATCGCTTTTACACCGAGCAATCCAGAGCAGAGGTGGACGGGTTACTGATCCTGGAGAACAGAGACCAGCCCTGCCTCTTATCCACTCTGAATGTGCTTGGTGTCTGGCCAATAGGGTTCGCTGAGGCACGATGAAGAGAAGCAAACCGTGCCAGTTTCCCATCCCCCACCCCGGGAGAATCAGAACCAATGTGATGCCCCCTTCAGTCCCCAGCAAAGTTCGGCCTCTTTGCACAGCCTGGATGCGAACTAGCACTGTCCCAGTGGCACCACTTTAATTAGAGAGTAGCTTTTAAGTTTATTTAGAATTTTTTTAAGTTGAACTTTTATCAGAAAATAGCCACAGAATTATTAAAAAGTTAAATAATAATTATATGAAATTGTAAGAAAGGAAATGTCTGTTGTGTATCTGCTGTACATTTATATGGGTTATATTTACTGTTTCAGGTATTTTCTTAAGTAGACTGCAGATGAACCAATGAGGTTACCCAGCTCTTTTGTAAACCTCATTGGTTCATCTGCAGTCTACTTAAGAAAATACCTGCATCCATTATACCCTGCATCCATTATACCCTGTGCTTGGGTAAAAATAGGATCCCACATGGCCAGATAGATACCACACTTATTTTATGTAGGTTGTACACGGTTTCATATTTGATAATGTATTATGACAAGACCACATCAAGAGAAACAGTGAAATGACAAGACCTATAGAGAAACAGTGAAATTGCAAGACATCAATCTGTCTTTCCTACTTTCACCTGAAGAAAAGACCTTGGAGGTCTTGAAAGCTTGTGATTAATTTTTGTTTAGTTAGTCCAATAAAAGGTATCACCTTGCCTTCTCTTTGTATATCATACAAAGTGCATAAAGCCTTTGAATAGTTCTGGTGTTGCTCTCTCACTGGTAGCTAAGTTTTCAATTGGATGATGATGATGCCAAGTGCGCTGTGTGTCATGTGTTAATTGTCTGATTCTAATGATGGTAGCTGCATCCTAATTAGAGCTAAGAGTATTCAGGGGTTTACAATCATATTAATTTGTGTGTGCGTGTGAAACATAGACTGAGCTAGATTATGCTGCATTCCAATTGCACATGTAAGCAATGTGAGTCTTTGTAAGACAGTGAACCATGTAAGAGTGAAGTTCTTTCACATTCACCCCAAAAATCTCTTACATGACCAAGCATGAGGTCTGTGGGCAGGGATTCAATTAGGTGGTCTGCAGATGTGCTTGCTGCCCAGAATTAAAAAAATGCATACATGACTTCATAAGATAGATTGTGAGCACAAATTTAGACCCCTGCTAGAGTAAGATAACACAGATATTTTGATATAAATTATATTTTAATGTTTTTTGTCTATAAAAATTGACCTTTTTATGCTCCTGAAGAAAGCAGCAGCCATAACTTCCCATAATAACCCAAGACACTACCATAATACTGGTATACATTCCATCATTGTCTAGCAACCACTGAACAGCGATTGGCTAGCACACTTTGACACAGTGCACAGAGTTTACAGAGCTGTGCAAGGCAGAACAAAGTTTGAAACTTTAACAAAAAACATCACCACCAGAAAAAAGGTAGCTTGTTATTTATTTGTTGTCATTTTCTATTATAGGCTCACTCCTATCACATCTCTTGTGAAATGCTTCTGTTCAAGAAATGTTTTATAGTAAAAAACTCTGTGTTATGCCTTGCCAACACTTGTGCAAAACAAATTATTATTTTAGAAATACATTACCATTGGAGCGGTTTGTTGGAAGTATGACACTTAAAACAAACAAACAAAAAAAGTGTTTTAATTGGTGTTATTGGTTCTACCTTTCATGCTTATGAACAATAATGTAAAACCATTTTTAGGTACCTTAATAAAAACAAATAAAAGCATTCATGGCTAGTCTTCTTTTTTGCAGACGTAAGCCTATTTAAAACCAAGTTTCTTCAGCTTACTGCAGTCTACTGACAGCCTGAGATGGTAATGGTATTGCATGAAGATAATATTCCTGTGGCAGATTAGGGTACGTTATTGGAAATCAACAAAATTAATTTGAAAGAGCATTCATCATTAAGAAACTTGTGTGATTTTACTGCATTGCAAGACACCTGCAAAGGCAGCTGTTTATTATTTTTTGAAGAGCAAATGATAGACGTTACTATAATTGCTATGAGGTTTAACCATCACTTGAAAGCAAGAATTTAATACAAACAAAACACAAAACTAAATAAAACATTCCATTTTCAAGTTGGTCTTCTGTGAAGTTAAACAAAAAAAAAAGTTTCTATTAAAAAGATTACATTTCCTGTATTGCAATAACCTGACCAATCTTCATGTCTAACCAAAATCAGGATCAAAAAGCCTTATCTACAAGTGTCTTCAGGCTGCAAGGGCTGCTTTGCCCCTGATTTAGGATAACATTCTCCTGTCTCCACAAAAAGAAATTAATATTTCCTAACACACACTGCATAACAAATAACAGGTTCCCAAATTCATGGTTTATACAGCTCTCTCACTGCGTGTGCTCAAGAAATATATTTCACCTGAATGCATTTGGACCCCAGGATGTGGCCAATTTACATGGACAGTAAAGCAAAATGAAAATTGAGTAATTCACGTCACTTCTGTATCAACGGAATTGGACTGATATCACTCTGGCTGTCTTTAAAAAGCTGTAAATCACATCTTTGCATTCATTAGGCTTTGTATTTTTTTCAGTTTCTGACAGTGAACCTGATGGATGAGAATCAAATGAACTGTATCAAGTGCTGCCGCTGTAGGCTTTCATTTTAGTGCGGTTCTAGGATGTGACTTATCTTAGTAATACATCACATCGTATTCTTCTTAGCTTTATATTTACTCTTGTCACACATAATATTATTTGGCATCTACAACAAGCACTAAACAGTGCTAAATTAATGATTAGAACAGACTCCCTCACACTCATCCATTTCAAATTTGATTAGAGCCACAAATGGTGCACCAAGTCATTTACAATAGATGGACCTCATTTAGTCAACTGGCTTCTCTATAGTACCTTATTTTATAGGTTGTTTTGACACCATGGCCAATGGTTATGCATAACATGCACTATTAAAAAAAGATAAAACTGTCAAGTAATGAGTTGGCATTTCAGTCCATTAAATTGAATGGAAAGGCAAGGCCTGGACTTGAAACCGCAAACCATATGGTTCAAAGACTGTGTCCTAGTACTAATGTTCTACATATGCATATGTCTTCTCCTGTTTATCTCCTTATAGAGTGTTTTTTGTGTGCAGGTATTCAAATACAATACTTTGAATTGAATGTTTAAACCGCTACCTCCTTGTGCATTATCACTTCCTGGAGTAAGGTAACCAGGAAGCTGCATTTTACACAATCTAAGCAGAACATTGTCATCAAAGCCTTGGTTATTAAAAAAAAACTATGGGCCCTTTTTTGTTTTTCTTGGTTGAATTATTTGAACATTTTGATGTCATGAAGGCGCAAAGATACAATACTTTGCCACCCTCTGTAATATATTGTGTTTACAATCCATCGTCAAAAGACAACATTTTCATATGCAGTACATTAGGCCTGCCAGGTCTGTGTGTTTTGTGTGCTTGGACCACAGATTCGGTCTAGTTACATACATAATGTGTAGCAGCTGTTATCCATACAAAAAAAACTTGTGGAATTACAGGTTTAAACTGCATAAGAAGCTAATTACGGTCAAAACTGTATTAAAAAACCCATGCCGTATATGCACTTAAAGCCTGAGATAGATTTCAAAAACAATCACCTTATACATCATAGCAATCAGGCCTGGATGAATGCTTGCCCTGCACTCGAGCTGGACGGTCAATTTTGCCAGTGTAACCGGTATATAGTGCACTATTAATCCTACACCAAAGATCCTGATCCAGTGCCACGTTTTCACTGCAGCCACTATTGTTTAGAGTGTGCGAATATGTAATCTTATATTAGAATGCGCGCCAACCCTGAGTTAATGCATTACTGGACTCTAG
This sequence comes from Acipenser ruthenus, assembly GCF_902713425.1. Lineage (NCBI taxonomy): Eukaryota > Metazoa > Chordata > Actinopteri > Acipenseriformes > Acipenseridae > Acipenser > Acipenser ruthenus. The sequence goes on along the minus strand of NC_081198.1, from coordinate 16,897,354 downwards.
AGGGGAGATGAATGGTGAACCGAGCCATCTTTTACTTATTTTCTTTCATTTTCTGTTATGCAGAGAGAAATAAACGTCGCCGTCTTCCAGCATTTGATCTCTAGTGGTATACTTTTTAACAAAACATCAAGTAACATCAACACAACGCAGATATAGGATAGCCGGAGTGTGAGCACAGGCAGGGAAACAGAGATGCAGGTTTCAGCTCTTACTAGCCAAGGAGAGACACACACAGACCGGTTACACCAGCTCTTTAAACAGTGTATCTCACTGCTGACCACATCTGCTTATGAACATAAGAACATAAGAAAGTTTACAAACGAGAGGAGGCCATTCAGCCCATCCCTCGTTTGGTTGTTAGTAGTTTATTGATCCTAGAATCTCATCAAGCAGCTTCTTGAAGGATCCCAGGGTGTCAGCTTCAACAACATTACTGGGGAGTTGGTTCCAGACCCTCACAATTCTCTGTGTAAAAAAGTGCCTCCTATTTTCTGTTCTGAATGCCCCTTTATCTAATCTCCATTTGTTACCCCTGGTCCTTGTTTCTTTTTTCAGGTCAAAGAAGTATGTTTGGAATCAGAATTCTGCTTCAGTAGTCCCCCCCTGACAGTTTACTTATGGTGTTCAGTGTTGTGCTGTGCTGGTTGACAGCAATACATTTTTGAATAATAAAAACTGAGTTTTAGAATGTAATAAAAGTGTCGATATGTCTATTGGATTTTGATGACCGTTTATTACATGGCAAATTACTTTTCACACAGGATATTAATCAGAGCATATAGGACTGCTTCTAAAGCTACACACTTCCAGTTCCTTGGACTGAGTGAAAGCAATGATTTGGAACATTCCCAGTTTGAAGACATTGATACAAACATAACATTTAGATAGATTCTTTTTAGTACCTCTACATTTCCTTAAACAAAACCGTGTGTGCAAACCTGGACTAAAAGCTTTGTGTATCTGACATAATGTGACCTACTCACAAAACATTTTTCAAGAAACTTCCTATAAGGTTAGAAGGTGTGAGGATGAACACCAAATGCTCTTTAAAAACATAAAGTGTGTGTATGCAATATTTATATCAAAACAGTGAACTATAGAATCTAAAGAAAAAAACAAACAAAGCAAAATGTGTGCAGTCTGTTTGTCCTTTAAGAACATGTGGTAGCAGTTATTAGGCAACCCATGGACAAAACTATTGAAGTCATACAATGATGGAGACTCTCATTTTAAGCTTGTGTCAATTATCAGCAGCTTCCGTAGACCTGCCAGCAGGTTGCAAATTCTTCCGAGCCCCACATTGCTGACTCTGTCCCCTCAGACAAATACATCAAGTTGTTTTGGAGTGGAGGAAAAAGCAGATTTCATTGACCCAAACACAGTAAATGAATGCAATACTTTCATTACCACACTGCAGATTTTAAAGCTTTCACGAATTGCCTGCTGGGCCTGTTGAAGATGCTATCAATCTACCGATGCCCTTGTGTTACTGGGAGCTCTAAACATAGCCGAAGGAACATTAACAGACACTTATTAACATTAAATGAGACCTCGGGTCACACTAGTTGTAAATTTCAAACAACATCACTTACAGAAGCTTTCCAGGTTTTAGGGATTTTAATTAATCTCTAGTGTTTTTCTTTGAGTTTGTGTAGAGACTCATTTTTACCTTGTGCATTTTCTGAGGCGCAATTCTTACACACAGCAAGAACCACTGTATAAAGCTTAAATCCAAAATGATGACAGTTTAATAACAAAGTACATGTAATATGGGATGAAGGAAAGGTAGTATGCATTTATACTTGTTGTCGCACAGCAGTGATAGCTGAATGTTGTACCAGTGTATGGATATTATCTTATTAAAATGTATAACCTATTTTTGAAGAGGGGATGATTATCTATTCAGGGATTCCAAAATATTTAGTATATTCTTTGTTGGGTAATGGGCAATAAATGTCACACTCTCCGTTGTCTTTCAGTCCTAGAAAATACAATAGATAATACAATGGCTTGCTAATTAAAATGTTTTGCATATATTTAAAGAGCAGGCGATTATCTATTCAGGAATGCCAATATTTTTTAGCAAGCGTACTGAGTAAGGTAACAATGTATGAGCGATGTATGAAACACTTTTTCCAGTGTCCTGTATGTCTCCCATGAACACGGCTTTCTCTCAAATTCTCATTTTCACCCAAAACCTCCAGTGACTGTTCAAACTTGATTGGCATGGACAACTTGGTTTCTCTAATAATCTATAATGAAAGTTTTTTGCTGACTCACTTCTGCTTGGTTTCAAAGTATGGTATGTGCAAAACTCAAGAGATACCCTCTAGTTATTTTATTAGGTTAACCTGCTTCTTCTGCAGAAATGTTCTGGAAATAATTAAAATACACCTGCTTGTGCCAAGTTGCTGACCCACATATAGTGTTGCATTTGCCAGTAGGGACTGGGAGCAAAGTTGAGATCATTGAGATTCAGCAACCCTGGTCAGTCGACCATCAAGACCAGACAGAGTAAGATTTTTAACTTTCATAACTGAAGCACTGCTTAAATTTGTTTAGTGAATGGTGTTAACATACTTTTGAACGTGTAAAGTATCTAACTTTTATTTTATTATAGAAATATCAGTGTTAAAGAATGTTTATTTTGCTGTTGTGAATTCACACATTTGGAGTCGTTGGTAGGTACCCCTGGAGAAATATACCCCAGAGCTGTAATATACAGATCATACTGAAAAAAACAGTGGGGGGGGGGGGGGGGGGGGGGCAACATCTTTCACAATGTCATCGATCATAACTAATAAACAACCATAAATAAGAAATACTTTATTTTAAAGCAACAGATTTGTGTGCTTATTGCTTCTTTCTTGGCAAACAACCTTTCCTTCCTGTGACCTTCCCACCTAATTGATTATGGTTTGAAATAAATAAATAAAGTCATTTAGATTACTAATAGAAGCATTCTGAATATTTTTATTCCACCATATATTATCTAGGATCATTTCCATGGAATATCTAATGAACACAGTTAAGAGCTGAGTGGCTACATAAATCTAGCAATGTTTTAGTCTCACCTTGTTACTTTCAATACTACAATATGCAGCCACAAAAGCAGACAAAAGGTCTTTCAAATGCATTCCCCTGATGAATTGCCAACAGTGCAGCAATCTGTTTCACTGTGAACATTATTTGTGCTTGTTAGAAAGTAGCACAAGTACAATGGCCTTCATATTTTCATCACAAAAATATACAGTTGAGTGAAAAACAGCTCGCAGAACCACTATAAAAAAACACCAACAGTACACACAAAATCTAACAAAAACAACAACTAATGTACTTACAATTGCACCATGTGGCTATAGTACAAAATGGACTGTATTTCATATTCCTTCATTTCCACCAAAAAGTAGGTAGCACATTGGCTTTAAGGGGACTGTGTACCTGCAGATCTGTGCATAAGTTTTGTATAATTTAATGTGTGTCCCATAAGTTAGACATGTTTTATGATAAAAGCGCCTGTGAGCATCCTGTTTATCTGTACCACACATCAACATGATTTGAATTTACACCATTTTGTTTAGAGATATTTCACAACTGAAAGAAAGGAGAGACAACCAGTATTAACATGATGCCTGACTTAGTCTGGCTTTTCCATACAACTGTGGGTAACACACATTTGGCAGGTCAGTTAATTCATTTGTTAAATCTCATTGACAAACAAGCACCAGGGGTAACTGTACATTTTAAGTGAACTGCGATCTCACGCATAACTGAGTGATTTCCAAATGCAACAGTCTTATAACAACAAATGTATTAAAGTAGCATTACAGAATTAAGTATGTTAACTACTTAGTAGGGTACAACGCACAATGGAACTAGTGTAATGCAGTTCAAAAGCTGTACAACCTTATACAGTATGATGCAATTATATTTGTTATAGTGTACCTTTTGTTTCCTGAATTTAATGTGTCTGTTTGCCTTGTTATCAGCTTTGGTATATATTATATATCTGATTTTGTTTTGCCATCGCTCTGAATTAGAAATGCAAATTAGGTTGACACGTGATCCCTGAAGAACTATACAGCCGTGGAAGCGGCACAATTACAAATAGTCTTTCCAAAATGCATAAAGGCAAAGATATAACAGCATTTGAAAGAGGCATGGTAGCAGGTGCCACAGTCGCAAGGACAGGTGGCAGACTACTCAAGACATCAGTCATCAATCATGAGCATGTATGGGATGAGCTTTAACTACAACTGCTCCACACCAGTGTGTGAAATATTAAAGACTGAATGGGCATCTGCCAGGACCTTGTGGAATCTATGCCACGTCCTGTCAAGTCAGCAATCAGGGCATGTGGTGGCCCATCCGACATTAGATGCATGTCCAAATGAAGTGGACAGAAAGTGTATGTATCATCTAAGGATGTGACCTCTTCATCATCAAAAACCAGACCTTGTTGGCTTACCATGCTGTTTACATCTATAACTATTAAACACTCAATATTGCTGCATGGATATACTAAAAGAAACTTAAACAATTCAATGACTGAAGTTTCGACTAGCCCTCTTCAATATCTTCAGTGTTGTTTACAATCAACACGGCAATTTCAGTAGCTGGCACACAAGGTTCCTCGCTCCCTAAAGCCTTCTTGTCACCCGTCAGTGAACTAAACAAGCCTGCTCCTGTGTGGCAGTGTGCCCCTCCCCTTTGTGTATTTTATGTTTATATGTTGCGTGTGGTGTGTTAATGTTGGTGTGTATATATATATATATATATATATATATATATATATATATATATATATATATATATATATATATATTGGTGCACGGCATATAATTTGAGATATTTAGCACGAGTGTTGTTAAAATATATAGTTGTATTTAGGCACAGGGATTGCAGAATCACTCCACGTGCAAAAAAGTATGTAATAGTATGTGAGCACAGGGACTGCACAAATTAGTTCACGTGCTGGGATTCAAGTGAATAATTAATTTGTAATTGAATCCCGGCACAACCGTATATTTAGATGCACGTTTCACTCACTCAGGGTTGTGTGTTCAGGGCGAATAATAATAATAATAATAATTATTATTATTATTATTATTATTATATAGCATTGGCCACGTTGTGCTGGAGGACCTACAGTGCTTTGAAAATAAACTGGCGCAAGCAAGCGCCTTCACCATTTCACCTCGCAGTACTGTGTGTTTCTTCCGGGTCTGACGTCACCGCTCAAGCCATCCTGTGACATCCTGCTACATACCTGCTACATAAGTGCCTTCAAAAAAGCATCACTGCAGCACAGTAAAACATGTGCTGTATAAAACAACCAACCTAAACTTTTAACCTACATTTTACTGACATTTGCATTTGTTATTGGTTGTCAACACGACCACTATGCTTAAGTGAATATATAACCATCTGTATTTGAAAAATAATCTTCACTGCACACGCAGACATTTTGAAACTTGACAAGTGACCACCCATGGAAATGTTAACCCAGTAGATGGTTTATCATTTTGAACTCTGAAGATATGTGATCCTTTTGTTGTTGCAGTTTTGTAAGAAATACATAAAAGCTGTATTGAATTTATTGAACAGGTCCTATAGGTTAAGGTTAGCTAGTCTGACATTTGGTCCTGTAAAGGCAAGCATTTTTTCCCAAGCTCATTTCCACAGATGGACTTCCTTTGGCATCCCAATAGAAAGCTTCAGCTGCAGTGAATTAGTAATATGAATGGAGGAACAGTGCAGCTTTAATGCTGGAAGCACTTTTGATAAGCCACGGCACAAGGTTTAGGCTTACCAGATTTAACTTTGTCATCAGTATAATTGTTTAATTGGAAAGCACAGTACTGGAATGTGACATGCTACTTGCTGTTTTCGAGAACATAGCACATTTTAATACTGTGATAACAATTACATTTGAAATATTTGTAAACACTTTTTTTGTGGCTTGGGTTCAGTTAAAAATATATATATTTATATATATATATATATATATATATATATATATATATACCAACACCTGGGGGTACCACAATTTGAACTCAATTCAACAGTTTGACACAATGTTACAAGATTTGTCAAGATTAATTGTTACAAGGTAACCTCCCAACTTTGTTAAAGCCAGAAAGAACCTACAGAAAAAATTACATTGTAACTATGTTTAGTTACAATTTTAGGTTTAATTACAACAGTGATTAATCTTGTAACATTGTGTCAAACAGTTAAAATTTGCTTCTAACACTGTTTGATCAATAAAGGCATTTAAAGGTCGTTTGGGTAGGTTTTTTCAGTAGTATTGTTCTACTCACTTAGTTTTACTATGTGCATCATTTTCATCCCAAATGGAACTTCGGAACCGAGTGTTCCGGGTGGATTTATGAATAAAGGTAGGTATTTATCGTAAGGTATGTGAAATAAAGGTTGGTTCGGTGGGTTTTTTCATCAGCACTATAGTGCTCTTGCCTATTTATAATAAAAATAAAAATGTATTTATTTGGCTGACGCTTTTTTCCAAAGCGAGTTAAAATTAATTATTTTACATACAAATGTTGGTACCCATTTAAACAGTTGGGTTTTTACTGGATGTGGCAAAGTGGTTAACAGTGTGCAGGTGCAGGTGATCAATAATCAGACAAACAACGATAATCCAGGTGCAATGAAGGTTTAATTGTAAAATCCAATGCCTGATGGCTAACAGCAGTAAACAATAGCAATGTTAATGAAGCAATACAGCTGTGTGTACTGCTTATTTATAATCCACAGGTTTGCCCCGAAATAATAACAGTCCCGTTTCAGTTCACCCACAAGTAACACAAACACAAACACCAGTCCACAGCGCGTGCTCTTGTGCTCATGGTGAATACAGTTCTTTAGTGACAACAAAAGTGCAGTGTAGTTGATCCGGGCTTAGTTCTGCCCTTTGGCGACAGCTCCGGATCGTTTTAGCAGTCCAAATAATTACAAACAGTATTATTAACGACAAACAAAAACAAACAAAACACTCACGTTTCACAACACAGGTTCTCCTTCTGGTCATTTAATGTAACCATTCACAAAGGAACAGATCACATCATTATGTCCCCTTTTTATAACATCACCCATGACCCCTTGGTCAACAAGCGCATCCGCTCCTCCAATCCGCAAATGCCACGCTGTTTCCCATCCGGGTCACTGAGTTTGTTTCCCATAGCTTTGCCCCTTTTCTAGATGGCCGACTTCCACCTAACCTTGGGAACAAACTGTCGTGCCATTTAGTCCAGGTTATTCTGTTCCGTTTATGCAGTTGCCTCGCAGGTCGAGAGGGAGATCTAACACCAAGAATCATTCGATCTCTGTCACACTGGAGCAATACATTGCTCAAGTGTACAGCAGCAGCATCCTGGTATTGAACCCAGCACCCTCGGTTAAAATTCCAGAGCCCTAACCACTACTCCACACATGTATAATGCGTAGCTCTCTACTCCAGATCCAAGTTCAATTGTAGATTGGACCGGTTTTGTTTTTTTTGTTTGAGGTTAAGAATATATTTACATTTTTCGCTACATTTTTTAAATTCAGGTTTTGGGGAGGTGTTTCTTTTTCTTAGGAGGTTTTATTTATTCATTTGTTAGTTTAGTTAGCTCGTTATTCATAAAACATAAGCTTGCAACATTGCACAGAGCTGAGCGCCTACAGAAACGCTACAAAAAGAAGAAGCGTGCGAGAACTAACTTTTATAAAGACCCATTCAAATTTGTAAAGAAGTTATTCACCAGTGAGAAGAATGGCACACTAAAAGCATCTAAGTTTGAGCTGGAGAGATATTTGGAGGAAACACATACAGATTCAAAAAGGCAGGAGCCTATGTCAATTCCTTCAGACATCCCACCTATCAATCCACCAGAATACCAAATGGAGGACTGTGCACCTAAGTGGAAAGAAGTAGAGCAAGCTGTGAAAAAAGCAAGGGCTTCATCATCTCCAGGGCCTAATGGAGTTCCGTACAGAGTGTACAAGAGTGCTTCAGGAGTTCTACGAATCCTGTGGAAATTGATGAAAGTGGCATGGGAAAAACAGGTTGTACCAAGAGCATGGTGCCGAGCAGGTGGAGTCTTTATACCTAAAGAAAAAGATTCTACAAGCATCAGTCAGTTTCGCCCTATTTCCCTATTAAACGTAGAAGGCATGATTTTCTTCAGCATTATTGCTCAGAGACTGTCAACTTACCTATTAAAGAACTGCTTCATTGACACTTCAATACAAAAAGCGGGCATTCCAGGTTTCCCAGGATGCTTAGAACACATCAATGTGATCTGGCAACAAATTCAATCAGCTAAAAAGGAGAGGAAGGAGCTCCATGTGACATTCCTGGATTTGGCTAATGCATAGGGTTCAGTGCCACATGAACTTCTTTGGGCAGCATTTGATTTTTTCAGTGTACCGATGACAATAACAAATTTAGTGAAAGCCTACTTTGGAGACTTGCAATTTAGTTTTTCAACTTCAGAATTCAGCACTACATGGCAATGCCTAGAAGTTGGAATAATGGCAGGATGCACCATTTCTCCACTGGCTTTTACCATGGCAATATAAATAATCATTAGGGCATCAAAATGGGTAGTGGGAGGAGAGCGCTTGGCTTTTGGAATGCGACTACCACCAATTCTAGCATACATGGATGACATGACAACCATGACTACAACAGTAGCCTGCACTAATCGGTTATTGGGCAAATTAACCAATAACATTGAATGGGCACGAATGCAATTCAAGCCCACTAAATCAAGGAGCATCTCTATAATTAAAGGTAAAGTAGTACATAAAACGTTCTTCATTAATGGTGAGACAATACCAACAGTGTCTGAGAAGCCAGTGAAGAGTCTTGGGAGATGGTACGACGGGGATCTGTAGAACATGTAGATAATATTATTTTAAATTGAAACTAAATTATTTCAGCATATTTTACTTTTATCTTAGTCTACTTACAATTAGCCCAAAATCAATCATAGTGTCATATTAACACATTCTGGCTATACAGGACCTTAAATATCTGCCATTTCAAACTGGTACACAGCATCTGATGCCTATGCGCTCCGCTTTGCGGCAGCATTCAGTTGGCGGAATTTTTAGGTCATTTTTGCCTGCACAAAATCCTTGTCAGACCTTCGTGAATAGCTCATGAATGTATGGCAGCTCATTATCTGTGTTTAACATGCTGCTTTGCATACGTACACATCATTAATTCAATGCAAATGAGGGACTAGTTCTATTCCGCCCCTTTCATTTTGCATCTGCTAAATACTTGTTTTCCACACGGAAATGGGAATACTAAATAGGACGGGAACAGAACTGCACACGGTAATCATGTTTTGCGTACAGTAAACGCTTTGTAAATGAGGCCCTTAATATCTACTAATACCTTACTGAATAATCTAAAAATCATGAATAAAGTGAATAGCAATTCTGTGGTGTCATTGCATTGATTGTGTAATGTGGATAGGGTAAGTTAACAATGTGTTTTAATGCTTTTAAAGTGTTAATTAAGCAATATGGCATGACAGCATATGTTTGACTTCATGATTTTATATATACATATATATATCCCATATATTCCATTGAAATGAAAAGGTGGATGATCCTTGCCATTGTATTACATGGTGACTTCATATGAGTGAAATGGATTTCATTTATTAAAGGCATTTTACAGGCACCCACATTTTGTAATACTTTAATATATCAATACTATAAATATATCAACTAACCAATAAAATACATGTTATCTCTTGTATAACTCACTGCAATCTGTGTCTTTAAAAATAATTTTGTCCAGATGTTTGTTTTGCTTGACCGATTCACATGGCTTCATGTGGGATATATTTTAATCTTACTCACGAGAAAGACCATTGAACATACAATCCAGCTTTGCCCTGGTTGACATAACACAACTCCCTCTACCTATTAACAGTGATTATCGCTGTGTTAGAGAGCACCCTTTTTTTCAGAACATGGCAACAGACTCCTTTCCTCGTGGTACCGTTGAAGCTGTTTATAAAAATGTAAGAAGATTATGGAGGAAGTAAAGCCTCTCTGGTTGATATTAGGGCAGTTTAAAACCCACTTGAATTAGTGATAAATCCTACTTGACTAGCCCGTGAGCAGATGTGACAAGTTGAATTATTTCCCCTCTTATCAGGAAGCTTTGCAGGAAGCTCTTAACATATGGTGCTTTTCGCTTCCCTCTCGAGCTATAAATGTTATTGGAAAGGGATGTTCCCAAGAGCTGGGTGTTTCTAGCACTTTTGCCAAATGGAGTACGAATGATCCATCAGTGGTTCCGAATTCCCAGTGTTCCTAGAACCTGGCAGCAAGAAGATGTGATCTAAGTATTACTGTCTAATTTAATTATTATAATGCAAATTTGTCTGGGGCTTTTACCAGCCACAAACACAACATGCTTTTAACGAAATGCAATGTTTACTAATGTTTTATATTAGCTAGATAGTGAATGACATCACAAAGACATTACATTGAAAGAGAAAAAAATGTGTGGTTACCATGGCATCAAAAGCCTATAAATACTGGCGATGTTTGTTTTCAAACACACTTTCTCTTTGAGCAAAAATATATATATATATATAGGTTGACCTGCTGTGTACACTTAAGATATTAAAAAGGGGGCAATGGTAGCACAATGGCAGCTACAGTATTTTCAGATTTCACAATATATCACAGTGGTATACAATAAACCACCCTCGTAATTCACTGCAGTGCCATGGTAACATGACAGAATATCAGGCCCATGCAATATGCTTTTGGACACCTATTTCATTGCTGGTGTGGGTAACAATGATGTTATTTTGTTCACAGTAAGCTCAGATTTCATTAAGGTAATAATACACTAATAATACATAATGATATCTTTCAAATTTTTCTGCAGGGGGCCACACGATAGCTATGATTGAAGGTGGTATTAGTGCGCACTCTGGGGCCTCCCACTAATGGGAATTAAAAGCTCAGAAAGATTACTGCATCTAAGCAAGTAAGTAGCTTGTACTAAGATCAAGGTACAGTGCACTGTAGTCGAATTACAGACTTACACTGTGCATTTACTGAACATAGTAGCGTGTACAGTATATGATGTATGGACACGTTTTCCTAGAACTTCTTTGGTTCTCTAATCCCACACCTCTCCAATCATAAGGCTCTCTGTCAGTCTCATGTGATAGGATTTTGATGACTGTGTCAAGATGCCAGACCATGGGGCCAAAGTTCTATTTGTGTCATGAAACTTTTACAATAAACTGTCATATATCATCTTTATTTCCTGGGGGAACATTGGACATTGCAGTAGAATAAAGCAAAACAATTGATTTGTGATGCTTTCAGAAGATTCTAAACACCAAAATACACATTTGACAAGACATGTTCTACATTTGTACATGGGTAGGTGAAACAAAACAATGGAATGGAACAGGTTATTTAACAATTTTTTTTACTTATTTTATTTGGCGTGACATTTACTAACAAAGCCTATGGGGGAAGATTTTTTAAAAAAGTATGTTATTAGGCGCCATTCAATCTAATTTCAGGCGCAGTGTTTTAAATTGTGGGCTTTTAGAAATCTAATTTAATAAAGCCATGGTGGATTTGACTGAATATACCCCTACAGTACATCTTTTTTTATGGCACCAAAATGGAAATGCACTGGTACTCCTCAAAGTAACCTCTGGTCCCATTATTTACCATTGTCATTTTATAGGGAACTAGGTTACACATAAATTGAAGTTACACATTGTAAGACAGTGATGCTGTGCTTTTTTCTTTCAATTTCACCTGTTTGTTTAATCAAGCACTGACTTATTAGTGCTTTGAAACACAAATATGCCTCAGATCATGATATGTAGTCATTTTATTTATACTACAAAATCCACAATGATCACAAAACTCTCAATAATTGCTTAACAATAATAAAAAAAACTGAAAAGAATCCCTGTTTTGTGAAAACACTATGTAACACAATTTTTGTTCCTGGGTAGTAAGTGTTATTTCCTAATTGCTTATGCCTCAAAAGTATAGAAAATGGCTATTATTCCCCACAAACTTTGCTTTTGTGACCAGGACAGTGATATTTTGAAATTTACCTATTTCCAATGAGAAAATGGGCGAATTTGTGTCTTTTCGTTCACATAAAGTCAGAAAAAAAACAACATATGAATCTAAATTAACATGTATTTATACTAAAGTAATACAAAAATGACTACAAAAGATTTAGAAGTGAGTAGTTTTTCGAGATTTACGATTATACTGTAAATCACTTTCACGAATCAGCCCCCAAATGTAGTCTCCCATCATGTTCTCATTATACTGTCCTTGGTGGCGGCGTTCAAAGTCCAGTATATCCTGGTGGAAGCGCTCGTCTTGCTCCTCCGAGTACGCTCCCATGTTCTCCTTGAATTTATCAAGGGTATGGACTTTGAGGGACATCCTACAGCCCATTGTGCCGTAGTTCTTCACCAGAGTCTCAACCAGCTCCACACAGTTTTCGGCCATGTGATTGTCCAGGAAGCCCCGAACCACTGCGACAAAGCTGTTCCAAGCCGCTTTCTCCTTACTAGTGAGCTTCTTGGGGAATTCATTGCACTCCAGGATCTTCTTTATCTGTGGTCCGACGAAGACACCGGCTTTGACCTTTGCCTCAGACAGCTTAGGGAAGAAGTCTTGAAGGTACTTGAAGGCTGCCGACTCCTTATCTAGAGCTCTGACAAATTGTTTCATAAGGCCCAATTTGATGTGCAGTGGTGGCATCAGGACCTTCCGGGGGTCCACCAGTGGCTCCCACTTGACGTTGTTCCTCCCCACAGAGAACTCGGTCCGCTTGGAAGGGTCCACCATGCAGAAGTAACAAAAATACATTTATTTCACCCATGACTAATGTGTAAGAGATTCTCGCAACATTTTTCATATATGATATATTTTTTCAATAACATTGAAAATTGTAAAACATTTTAAAATTAAAAACTTTTACAATTTTAAAAATTTTAACAAATTAACAAAACATAAAATTCCGAGCAACAATTGTCCATCTTACCTTCCAGAGTTTTTTTGCAGTGCTCGCAGGTGAAATGAGGTGCCCAGTGTTTGTCTTGATCCCCGACAGGCATGCCGAAATATGCCTTGTAGGCCTCACACATCTTAGCAGATGCTTCCACGGAGTACTTTTTCACTCTTATCTTGATAAATTGGCCGCAGACATAGCAAAATGCGTCTGCCGGATGCTTGCAGCCTCTTGATGCCATCTCAGAAAAATGCAGATATGTATCCACTTAGGCAGCTGGAACTAAACTGAACTGGTGGGCTTAAGGCCCCTGTATTTATACTACTATTTATATTACTGGAAAGTTCTAGAAAGTTCTAGATGTTACTCCAAGTTTACTCAGCACTGAATCTATCTGGAATGTTCTGGAAAATAGGTAAATTTCAAAATATCACTGACCTGATCACAAAAGCAAAGTTTGTGGGGAATAATAGCCATTTTCTATACTTTTGAGGCATAGGCAATTAGGAAATAACACTTACTACCCAGGAACCAAAAAAAAATAAAATTGTTACACGGTGAAAGTACTCCTTTTGGACATACGAAGCCTAGAACTGCTAGTCTGTGAACGAAGCCACTGATCTTTAAGTATTTAATAATAAAAACACACAATACCATTCTACACAGCAGAATATCAGCAATGGCCTCTTTAATTCCAAATGAGATGCAGCCTATTTACATTTTTATTTGATGAGGCCTTTTCATTCTATCTTTGTTAATAATTTGTTCTCCTAAGAATTAGCTGTGGAAAGGAAAAATAGTCGGTAAATATGTATGAAATCAAATTAAGTTGGTAGGCTAAAAGGTACTGACTACCAAAGGTGCTGAACTGCGGGAGGCAAACATTTCTCTATAGTTTTCTTCTTGGCTAGAAACGCATTGCCTTCAGACTAAATTATTTAATCCTCAAAATGCACATCAAAGCCTCCCACCAGGTGGTGTGTCTCCTTATAGGCAGCTGAATGTCAAAGATCTAGTTAAATGCAAAATGTAAAACAAAACTGTGTCTAGATGATAACATTGTGTCGAGAGAGTAACACTTTTGCCTTAGAGCCAACAACATTGTTATTCTTATTCAACTATAACATATGGCTTTTAGTGGAAACGCAATCTTTATGACAAATGAAAAGTCTCACATTATGAAGGAATTTGCTATTTGGCAACCGTAGCACTCTGGCAAAAGCTCTTTCAAGGACTGGTACACAAATGTCTGCATCCAGAAATTGCAGCCAGGTGTGAACTCCCTCGAGACTTTTGCTTCAAAATATAAACTGCTATAGGTGGCTGTGGCAAAGTGGTTAGTAAGGGGAACAGGTGTAGCGGTGATGCGGTGCAGGAGTGACAGGCAGACAACGGTAATCCAGTGACAAATGCATTTATTGATTTTGCTTCCTGGTCTAGCGACCGTAAATAATAAACCCTGGCAATACACAACGATGTGTACAGGTTACAGTCCTGAAATAAAGAAAACAAAAACACGTTCATCCGTCTCGGGTGCGTGCAGTCGTGCTGGTGGTGAGTGAATACACTTTTTATTCGGTGACAGTTCATGAGGTGGTGATCCGGCTTGTGCTGGCCCAAGGCGACAGCTCCGGATGTGCTTTAGCTGTCTGGTGGTTGCAAAAACACAGACAGTTATTTTACAGTGATTAAACAAACACAAACACACACATACGCAACTCTTTATAGAGTAACACAGTACTTTACTGTTTCGTCCTTCTCGGTCCTTGGCTTAACCCAAACGAAGGAAAAGAACAGCGTTACCCTGGCCCCTATATGTAATCCCGCAGCTGCCCCTCGTTTACCTGTCAAATCAATACGGTCTTACAACAGAGTCTCGCTTCCTTCCAGGCTGACCCACTTCCCGGTCCCGGAAACGAACTGTCAGGCCAGCCCTCCCAGATACTTCTCCTCCCGTTCTTTAGCGCCCTCACAGGTCGGGAGGAAGATTTATCACCAGAACTCATTGTATTTCTGTCACAGTGGCACAGTAGGGTTAATTCGGTAGCCTTTTACTTCTGAGGGCCTGGGTTCAAATCTGGTTAGGCCATAAGTGAAACGAGATTGGTGGTCAAGCCATTAGTGGACATCACAAAACTAACATGTTGTTAGGAAATAAATGGAAAAGGGTTTTCTGAGCTGTGTGCTACTCCATAAAGTTATCTGAGTGAGAGAGAAAGGGAGGCAGGGAGAGTATTATAATGCTATACACTTTCAGCAAGGCGATCTCATGGAGGAATATAAACAAAGACCCCATCAAATTCCTGAATTGCAGTGTTAAAAGCTTTTTTTTATATAATAGTTTACCTGTTACACTTTCATTCTGTGCATTTCAAAATACAATTTGAAACTTTCCAGCTAGAGATATTGTATTAGAGATACAATAGATACAAATTCAACTGACCCCCACAGACATTTCTTTTTGTTTGTGACCATAAAAGAAATGTAAAAAACTGTGAATGTTTGAATATTTTTTGAATACAAGGAATACACAAGCGTTAACATTTTTTATATCTCACAATGTCCCATATGCTGTTTGACTGAGGCCATCCATAGTATGAACAGTCATTCATTTTAATGTGAATTACATAGTAGATATATACAGTATATTTACACACACACCTCTTTAATTTATTGAAGCTAAAGAGAGCTTATTTATATGTGAATCGGGTACATTTTCTAATTATTTTTCCTATACTATCAGGTAGTAATAACCTTGCATCTCTAATTTAGTTATCTAAAAGTCTAAGTCTAAAAGATTGACTACAAACAATTCCAATGATTTACTTCACTTAATTTGCTGTATATGAGTCATATATATATGACATATTTAAGGTCCAAAGATAAAGCTTAGCTAAAAGCCAGGACAAAATGTTTTTCTCCCAACCTAGGGCCTTCATTGTGATAAACAATGGTGATCCAAATACACCAGCGTTTAATGCGTTTAAAACTACATTTTCTGACTCAAAATGTCTGTTTAAACAACAACACTGTCTTTAGTTAAAACAAAATCATTAAGTTGCTATTACTATTCATTACTATTACTGTTTAGGTGATTGTCACATTAGATGTATGTGGAACTGTGCAATAATATGCAATATATATATATATACTGTATGTATATATATATATATATATATATATATATATATATATATATATATATATATATATATATACAGTGCCCTGATTTTCTGCATCTTTGTCAGGTTTGTGGGTTGTAGTAGTATATAGAGGGAGTCTGAGAGAAAAAATGACACCAAAGTTTGATGCTTCTTTCATTTGTTTGGTGTGCAAGGTAATCAAACATGCAATCTTCAGGTTTGAAAAAGTTATTCCCCCCCTAGTTAACTCAACCCATTTAAAGGGATATTTAGGGTCAGCTGTTTGAGTACTTTGGTTAACAACCAGTCCTGATTTGGGCTATCCCTGCCCAATATACATCTGACTAACTTTGGCCTTTATCATCAGAGTGAAGTTATCAGCACACAGGTTCTAGAGCCACGAACAAAAGAAATTCCTGAAGACCTCCGGAAAAAAGTTGTTGATGCATATCAGTCTGGAAAGGGTTACAAAGCTATTTCTAAGGCTCTGGGGCTCCACTGAACCACAGTCAGAGCCATGTTGTCCAAATGGAGAAAGTTTGGGACAGCAGTGAATCTCCCCAGGAGTGGCCGTCCTGCCAAAATCTCTCCAAGAGCAAGGCGTAAAACCGTCCAGGAAGTCACAAAGAACCCTAGAACAGGGATCTGCAGGGCTCTCTCGCCTCAGCTAAGGTCAGTGTTCATGACTCCACCATCAGAAAGACACTGGGCAAAAATGGGATTCATGGCAGAGTAGCAAGGCGGAAGCCATTGCTCACTAAGAAGAACATGAATGCTCGTCTCAAGTTTGCCAAAAAGCACCTAGATGATCCTCAAGAGTTCTGGTACAATGTTCTATGGACAGATGAGTCAAAAGTGGAACTTTTTGGCCGACATGGGCCCCGTTATGTCTGGCGAAAACCAAACATTGCATTCTACAGTAAGAACCTCATACCAACGGTCAAGCATGGTGGTGGTAGTGTCATGGTTTGGGGATGCTTTGCTGAATCAGGACCTGGACGCCTTGCCATCATTGAAGGAACCATGAATTTTGCTCTGTATCGTAGAATTCTACAGGAGAATGTCAGGCCATCCGTCCGTGAGCTGAAGCTGAAGCGCAACTGGTTCATGCAGCAAGACAATGATCCGAAACACACAAGCAAGTCTACATCAGAATGGTTGAAGAACAAGAAATTTAAAGTTTTGGAATGGCCTAGTCAAAGTCCAGACCTAAACCCCATTGAGATGTTGTGGCAGGACCTGAAACGAGCAGTTCATGCTCAAAAACCCACAAATGTCACTGAGTTGAAGCAGTTCTGCATGGAGGAGTGGGCCAAAATTCCTCCACGGCGCTGTGAGAGACTAATCAATAACTACAGGAAGCGTTTGATTGCAGTTATTGCTGCTAAAGGTGGCGTAACCAGTTATTGAGTCTAAGGGGGTGATTGCTTTTTCACACGGGGGCATTGGGTGTTGTATAACTTTCTTTAATAAATAAATGAAATATGTATCAAATTTTTGTGTTATTTGTTCACTCAGGGTCCCTTTTATCTAATATTAGGTTTTGGTTGAAGATCTGATAACATTCAGTGTCAAAAATATGCAAAAATGCAGAAAATCAGACAGGGGGCAAATACTTTTTCATGGCATTGTATATATATATATATATATATATATATATACATACACACACACACATATATATATATATATATATATATATATATATATATATATATATAGTAATCCCTCACTAAACCAGACATGTCAGGAGACAGACAGGTTGTCCAAAATAACAAGGTGTCTGCTCACTTTATTTTAAATGTAATAACATTAATGTAGTCTCTGTACACATATAAATCTGTACAGTAGGCCTATACAGACTTTCAAATAACGGTGCTTGTTTTAGACAGGTGGTTTATCATAGGGAAAAATATAGTATATAGGAACCCAAGTAGAAAAATAACCACATCAGTTTTGGGTTAATTGTGGATAATTAATTGTGATCCCCTTGGCTTGGGGGTTCAGTCAAGGGTTAGGCCATTTTAAATATCCACTATGAGCTTCAAGTTGATGGGATCATATTTTGGATCAGGATCCAAACATATGCTGTATAAAATGAATCAGAGAGGCAGTAGTTCTATATGCTGTAGGTCATTTATTTTCTTTTTAAATACTTGTTACAGACACCATATCTTACTCTGAAGTGTAGTGAAACAAAATATAGTTATATTACATACTAAACTAATTGGAGAAGGTGTGCCAAGAAACCAAATGTGGGAGAAATAAAAGCGAAACAATAATGTGATTTCCATTTTGTTATATTGGACGGATGGCTCCAGAGCAGACCACCTACTGTTTGAATCTGATATTCTTGTTTGTGGTCCTGGCAGGATCCCCATTTAGTTTCATTTAACATTTTCCCTGAGCATCCATCTGCCTCAAATAATCAAGCAGATGTGTTACAAACAATAAACATTTTTATTAATAAAAATAAAAAAAATAAAAAAATCCAAACAACTTACCTTTAATGGCTTTGGTCTAATTAGTAAACCTGCTATTGCTACACTTACCATTAATTAAATTAATAAACACTCGTAATTTAACTGTTAATGGAATAAAAAAAAGTGTGATTTGTGTCTCTCTTTGTGTCACTCTTTTTTTTGTGGAAGTTCAGGACGACCCTTAAAATATGATGTCATTATTACTGAAAAGAATGTATTATCCACATTACAATAGCTGAAGGCTTCATGCCTTTAGATGACACCCCTTTTTTGTTTTAATGTTAAACTGCCTTCAGCTCTGGCCAACAGTTGCACAAAATCTAAATGATGTTAATGTAGGGTTTTTTTTTTTTTTTTGTTTTTTTTTTTAATTATGTCTCAATCCTAAAATTCTAGGTGAAGCAAAACTTTTAGCCATAGCTGTATAAGGGAAGCACAGGAGAAAATGTAGATGATTAGGTTGGTAAATGTTTTTGTGCCTGATTCACACTCCACAGTAGAAATTAGAAAAGCAGCTTCAAGCAGAATTGTATTTTAGTAAATGTTTTTGTATTGAATCCATTATCCATAACTTTAAAAACACTCAATTATAAATTATAAGCTAAAACGTAGTCAAGTAGAAACTATTTCAGCTAGTGCCTTCATCAGTGTCATCTGTATAATAAAAATTCTGTAAGATGTTAGATGTGGCCCTGAAGGCATCATGCGTGCCTTGAACATCTGATAGAAGTTCAAGTTTCTAAACTGTCAGACATCAAATAAAAGCCACACTTATATTTGGTTCCCTTGCTTTTTACTATTTCTGTTTTACCCCTCGGAAACCAGACTGAATGTCATGGCTTGTCCCTTCATTTCTACGCTGGTCTTTCAAACCTCATGATAATCAAGCTCTTCCTGAGCTCTGCCTGCTATCCGGACATCAAAAACTGGATGAGTCAAGCGTTCCTGCTGTTTACTTCAAATAAAACTGGGTTCATGATGAGAGGTTCCTGGCACCTGAAGAGATCCCAGTCACCACTATCATTGATTTTAGACAGTCGTGGAACTGACTGAGGAACCACCAGGATGCTTGGTATGATACCTGACCTTGAGATTCCTTTTGATGCTCATATCCGGGTTGTTACTAGGGAGTTTCCTTTTACTGTTTTGGAAAATAAGCTAGGCTTCCAACCCTGTCTCTCTCAGAGAGAAACTGAGATTCATTTAGGATTGATTATTGTAATGTTTTTTTCCCCACAGGAGTAGCCAGATCTATCATCTCCAGTTTGCAGCTTGCAACTCACCTCCCACAATAACCAACAAATTGGTTCTGTTTTGTTAGCCTTGCACTGGCCCAGATCATTAACTCCAAGGTTCCTTTACACATCTGTATCTTTCTTCATGACTTGACTCCTCCATATTGTTATGACCTTGTGGCTGGATACTCCCATGTCTGGAATTTAAAGCCCATGGACACTGATCTCCTCCAGATTCCAGATGCTGAACTGAGATCTTCAGGAGGCGAGACATTTAAATGGATTACTAGGAGGAACTCAGTCAGAATAACTTTACTAAACTTGTCCCATTGTTGGATTACATTTAAACAATCATAATAAAACACGTTCCTTTTCATTCTATGTTGCTCCAACATTTAGTTAAATTCTTCATATTCCAATGAATGGCATACAGTCCAACATCTATACAACATGAAAATGTTACAAAGACCATATATTTGAGTCTATGTAACATCAGTGAAAAAATAGAACAAACAGAAAGAAAATTGGTATAAAAGTTATACAAGACTCTAAATAGATTTGATTAAGTGCTATGGCAGCCTGTGGCAATGTGCCCCGCCATGTGTGCATTTCTGTGTTGTATGTTGCGTGTGTTAATGTTGTTGTATAGAAATGGCTGCATGGGATATAAATGGGTGTGTGCAGCACGAGTTATTTAAAATGTATAATTGTATTTAGGCACGGGATTGCACTTCAATTCACGTGCATTTAAAGTATTTAATATGTGAGCACGGGGTTGCACATCATTAGTTCAAATGCTGGGATTCAAGTGAATAATTAATTAGTAATTGAATCCCGGCACAACAGTATATATAGATGCACGCTTTACTCACTCGAGGTTGGGTGTTCGGTGAGTAGTGAACGGGAGAGAGAGGAGGAGAAATATTAAAGAGTAACAATTTTTACTCACCGTGTTTGTTTGTCTGTTAGTCCATCGTTTGTTTAAGTGTTAGTCCGTTTTGTTTGTAAAGTGCCGTGTCCTGTCTTCTGTTTTGTTCAACCTTTTTTTAATTTCTGTGTGTTAATAAAACACTGAGCGCAGCAGCGTCTCAGATTCACCACCAACTACCGTCTGTCTGTATACTCCTTTCTGGTCTGACGTAACCACTAAAGCCAGCTTGTCACACAGCCGTACACTTTACACAGCAACATGAGCAACATGCCCAGCAGACAGCACACTCAAACTCATTGCAAACCCTAATCCCCCTTACCAAATCATCATTTTGCTAAACGTCACAGGAAATGTATTCCAATTCTAATGCCAAGTTTCAATCTGCACCTTCTGTTCAGCAATGTAAGAAGAAGCAGTGTGGAGTAGTGGTTAGGGCTCTGGACTCTTGACCGGAGGGTTGTGGGTTCAATCCCCAGTGGGGGACACTGCTGTTGTACCCTTGAGCAAGGTACTTTACCTAGATTGCTCCAGTAAAAACCCAACTGTATAAATGGGTAATTGTATGTAAAAATAATGTGATATCTGTATAATGTGAAATATTGTATAATGTGATATCTTGTAACAATTGTAAGTCGCCCTGGATAAGGGCGTCTGCTAAGAAATAAATAATAATTAAAACCAGCCAGTAAAACTCAATCTCCTTTTACTTTAAGATCAAACTGGGGCTGCCTGTCATCTGCAATCCAATCTGCAGAAGGTACCCTATGTATTTATCGCTTTTTTGTGTTAAATTTACATTTATAAGTCAGTTCACCAACAGTGCCTCTGGCTGCTGTACATTTTAAATATGTCTGATTTCCAACACCAGGCTCTAGTGTCCTTTACATTCGACGATCATTATGTAACTTCTATTAGAGAGAGTTGGCCTGCAAACCCAAAGTGAGTTCAAAACAGTTTGTTCTGATGCAGATGGAAATGAACAGGGCTTATTTAAAACCATTTCAACAACCTAGTCATAGAATTAAACAGAATTACAAATTATTTAGAAAAGCTGCCTTTTTTTACTATTGTTTTTAAATATCTGTGACCTTGGGGTAAACTGTTAAAATCCCATGCCACTAAATTGTATTCAACCATGTGTTCAAATATAGACAACATTTTTTAAATAAGTGAAGTAAAATCCAAAGTAATTATTTCTTCAAGAAGAAGAAGAACAAGAATGTCCCTCTACTTTTTGACTGCCTATTTCTAACCCGCCTTTATTTTTTTTTCTTCTGTTCAGCAATGTAAGAAGAAATGAAATCAGTTGCTATTGTAATAGAGAAAACATCCACAAATAAAGGATGGCTGTTTTTTAAAAATGTAGTACTAGAGGCGCAAAACAATTACATCCCAAAAGTAGATTAATCTAAATCTAAAACAAAATGGCCAAAATGGTTTAATAGATCAATTTTAAAAAAATATTCAGCGAGAAAAGACACTTTACAGAGCGTTTAAAAGGGACCAAAAACAAAGTACACATAAAGAGTACTTGGAACTGCAAACGCAAGTCAAAAAGGAAGTTAGAAAGGCCAAGAGAGAAATAGAAATGAATATTGCTAAGGGGGCTAAAACCAATTCCAAAATGTTTTTCCAATATTATAACAGCAAGAGAACATTCAAAGAGGAGATTACATGTCTAAGAGATACAAATGGCAAAATCATAGACGAAGAAAAAAAATAGCAAATATATTAAATGATTACTTTTCACAGGTTTTTACAAAGGAGGATACGGACAACATGCCCCACATGTCGACCTGTTCCTATCCAGTTTTAAATAACTTTAGCATAACAGTGGCAGAAGTGTTAAAGGGACTAGGAGCTCTTAAAATAAACAAATCCCCTGGGCCGGATGAGATCCTCCCAATAGTACTCAAAGAAATTAAAGAAGTTATTTACAAACTGCTAACCAAGATCATGCAACAGTCTCTTGACACAGAGGTTGTACCGACAGACAGGAAAATTGCAAACGTAATACCCATTCACAAAAAGGGAGACAAAACCGAACCAGGTAACTACAGACCAATAAGCCTGACTTATATTATATGTAAACTTATGGAAACTATAATAAGATCCAGCAGTGTGGAGTAGTGGTTAGTGCTCTGGACTCTTGACCGGAGGGTTGTGGGTTCAATCCCCAGTGGGGGACACTGCTGTTGTACCCTTGAGCAAGGTACTTTACCTAGATTGCTCCAGTAAAAAACCCAACTGTATAAATGGGTAATTGTATGTAAAAATAATGTGAAATAATGTATAATGTGATATCTTGTAACAATTGTAAGTCGCCCTGGATAAGGGCGTCTGCTAAGAAATAAATAATAATAATAATAAGATCCAAAATGGAAAATTACCTATATGGTAACAGTATCCTGGGAGACAGTCAGCATGGTTTTAGGAAAGGGAGATCGTGTCTAACTAACCTACTTGACTTTTTTGAGGATGCAACATTGAAAATGGCTAATTGCAAAGCATACGACATGGTTTATTTAGATTCACAGAAAGCTTTTGACAAAGTCCCGCATAAAAGATTAATTCTCAAACCGAACGCAGTAGGGATTCAAGGAAATGCATGCACATGGATTAGGGAGTGGTTAACATGTAGAAAACAGAAAGTACTGATTAGAGGAGAAATCTCAAAATGGAGCGAGGTAACCAGTGGTGTACCACAGGGATCAGTATTAGGTCCTCTGCTATTCCTAATCTACATTAATGATTTAGATTCTGGTATAGTAAGCAAACTTGTTAAATTTGCAGACAACACGAAAATAGGAGGTGTGGCAAACACTGCTGCAGCAGCAAAGGTCATTCAAAATGATCTAGACAGCATTCAGAACTGGGCAGACACATGGCAAATATCATTATATACAGAAAAGTGTAAGGTACTGCACGCAGGCAATAAAAATGTGCATTATAAATATCATATGGGAGACACTGAAATTGAAGAAGGGAACTATGAAAAAGACCTAGGTTTATGTTAACTCGGAAACATATTCATCTAGACAATGTGGGGAAGCTATAAAAAAGACCAACAAGATGCTCGGATATATTGTGAAAAGTGTTGAATTTAAATCAAGGGAAGTAATGTTAAAACTGTAAAATGCATTAGTAAGACGTCATCTAGAATATTGTGTTCAGTTCTGGTCACCTCGTTACAAAAAGGATATTGCTGAAAGAGTGCAAAGAAGAGCAACCAGAATTATCCCAGGTTTAAAAGGCATGTCGTATGCAGACAGGCTAAAAGAATTGAATCTGTTCAATCTTGAACACAGAAGACTACATGGTGATCTGATTCAAGCATTCAAAATTCTAAAAAGGTATTGACAATGTCGACCCAGGGGACTTTTTCGATCTGAAAAAAGAAACAAGGACCAGGGGTCACAAATGGAGATTAGATAAAGGGGCATTCAGAACAGAAAATAGGAGGCACTTTTTTACACAGAGAATTGTGAGGGTCTGGAACCAACTCCCTAGTAATGTTGTTGAAGCTGACACCCTGGGATCCTTCATGAAGCTGCTTGATGAGATTCTGGGATCAATCAGCTACTAACAGCCAAACAAGCAAGATGAGCCGAATAGCCTCCTCTCGCTTGTAAACATTCTTATGTTCTTATGTTCTTACCCTAGATTATACACAACATTGTGTACATGTGTTATATATGTATAAATATAAATACATATATAACTCATTAGTTATTTAAGTCATGGTTTGTTCTAAATCTAGAACAATTTCCAAAATATAATACTTTGATTAAACATTTTGTAAAGAAGGTAAAGCTTCTATGCAGCATATGACGTTTTGTTCAATACTGATTGCATGCCAGCTTGTTGGTTCTGCATACTGTTGTTTATTAAACTTGACATGACATACTGTAGCTTTTAAAGACAAAAATTCAAACTCAGTTAGAGAAGTTTTTTTAACACAAGGGCCCTCATTTTAAGATTTAAAGAGATAAATTGAATAGAGCCATTTAAATCAAATGCAAGTACTATGTTTGCTAGTAGTATTGTTCAGTTTAATTTATTGAAATATTTGAGGTTAGCTATTTAGAAGCACATAGTCCTTTTGTTTAGAATTGTATATACTTTTCAAAGCATATAATATCTTTGCTCATATTTTCAGCAGATAAAAAAATGACAATTTCTTGCAAAGGAAAAGGTGATGAAAAGGAACCTCGTTTCTGCTCTCCATTGAATAAAGACACGGTCAAAGCCCTTTGATACAAGTACCTAATTAAAAACAAATGCTAATATGACTCAGTTATTAGGCAAAAGATAAAGGTGTGGGTTGAGAGTTTTTGTTTGATCAATTGAAGTTGATTTCAAAAGAGAAAAAGCAGCACCGTGTCTGTACACCATGAGGCTCGACGTTATTAGATTTTTTATAACAGTTCAGGATATTTTGATGGCAGGCGCTGAATGTCAAACTGCTGTCATTTGTGGTCAACAGTGTAGTTTGTCAAGAGTGTTTCCAGCTATAAAAACATCTCTAACTGATCAGAATATTTGTTGCTCCCGTTTGACAAGGGAGGCAAGTGTCTGTCAAGAATAATGTGGATTTCCATTTGACGTCCTGAAGGAATATATAGAAAGTTGCTTTGACCAAAATACTTCCTGTCACAAAGAGCCATGGACAAGAATATTAATCAACCTACCTATTGATCATTAAGCCCAACACTCATCCTTTTTTAAATCTGAGAGAAAAAGTATGTTTTAAAAAAATCTTACAATGTGTGTTATTCATTCTGACAAGTTAGTGTTCAGTGACAAATACTGAATACAATCTAATTTAGTGGTACTGTACTCATTGTAATAATATGAGTACCTTCATAAAACTGTCTTCATAAAATAAAATAATATATACAAATACTGTAATAGATAGACATTTACAAACTGTATGGATTTTAAATACAATTACTTATGAAGTAATCACCACTTTGTAATGAGTTACAGACGTTCATGAGAACTTTATTCCAACCCTTACTTATATGAAGTAGCACTTGCAGTTGTGTGGGCCAAATCAGTTTCTAAGTGTTCTTAGAATCAGAATGTAACTGCACACAGGTTTCTTCATGGCTTTTGGGGATTAAAGTTATACAGAGGTCAAACAAACCAATAACTCATTATGGGATAGCTTATAGGCGTATTTCGGGGGTGGTGGGGAGATGGGGGTGGGAGGAGTCAGGGCTGCACCACACACAACTCTCTGTATAGCGTTTCAGTTTGTTTTCTGCAAACCTTTTGACTCCACTGCTAAGCAATGTCTAAACTTCGTGCTCTTGTTTTTTCTTCTGACTCGGACGATCCCGAGTTTGACCCCACTTTTCTTACCTGCTCAGACGATCTCGCAGGCCCTTCAACATCTCACTATCCGGACCCGGTAACATCTACAGCAACTCCGCAAAGCCGGCAGCTTCGCTGCTCCAAGCGGCCCCGCTCCCATAATCCTTTACAACTCCAGTACAAAGATTGGATCATCTCCAAACTGCTCAATACCCTATATAAAAAAGGCATCATCATTCCACCCGGTCTGGACAGGCTCGCCCTTTTCAAATTTTATTGCAAAGCCATTTCAGCAGAGCCTATCATTCCTCCCAGCCTGTCTGCCTCTGCTCAACCTGTTCGCAGTCCCACGGTATTCAATCCTCCCTCCTGGGCTCCCACCCCTGCTTCAAGAGCAGCTGCTCAGCTGACATCTCCTGTCTCACAACCAAGTGCCGATTTGCCAGGAATATTTCATGAGAACTCTGATGCAACCAGTAGCAGACGCCATCGCCTCCATTAATACCAGGCTTGATGATATCGATAACCGTGTCCTTCTACTATCAACAAAAGCAGCTATTCCTTCATCTTCGACCACTGCAGCTTTAGCTCCACCTCCTCCCTCCGAGCTTCCAGCCTCAGTCCCTACAGTCGATCTTCCGGTATACAACCTGGCTTCTGCATTAGCATCCGGCTCTCAAGCCTCCACTTCTATTCACCGTCATTCTCTTTCTACCCAGATTCGCCACAATATCATAGAAGGTAAAGACGTTAATTTGGTCTACATTCTTATTGCTGCTGTTGAATTCATGGATCATCGCGTCATCGACTGTACAGAATAACCACACGTCGACTGGTCCCACTCTGACCCTTATCTTTTTAACAGGATCTTTAGCATTCTCCGCGCTAATGTCGGCGCAGTCTGTGCGTCAACTGCGCATTCCACGTCTTTGTGTCCCAAGACTGTTACTGCTTCCTCATTCAAACCAACCCACTCCTTCCTCTTTTAGTTCAACAACACTCCAACTTCTAAAGCAATTCATTCTTCAGCTCCCCCAGATCGCTCTACAGTCAGAGATCGATATCTCTTTTTCCGCACCTAGACAAATATGCAACAATTTCAATAACGATGCCTGCCTATCAAAAACATGTTTAACACTGCTCACAGTATTTATCCCAATCAAGGTATCTGTGCTGACTCAAGCCCTAAGTACCCACCCAGATCAACAGTTTGTCTCCTATTTGATCGATGGCTTGACTAACGGTTTTCATACCAGTCTTTTCACGCTCCCTGTTCAACCTTTCATCTCGAATAACCTCCGTTCTGCCATCAACGAACCCTCCATCGTCAGTTCGCTAATCCAAGCAGAAGTCGGTAAAGGCTTTATGGTCAGTCCTTTTTCTGTCCTCCCTTTTGCTAACTATCGAATCAACCCTATCGGATTGATTATTGATCTTTCTGCTCCCCGTGGCAAGTCAACAAGCCGTATCAATGCACTTATACCTCACCACCAGTTTTCTCTTCATTATATTACAATTTTGGATGCCATTAAATACATTAAGATAGCTGGCCAAGGCTCTTTTCTTGGCTAGCCAAAGCCAATATCTCAAATTATTTTAAAGTAATGACCAGCCATCCTTCTCTCCGTCACCTGTTCGGGATCAGCTGACAAAACAACTTCTACTTCACAACACAACTCAGCTTCGGCTGGCGCAGTAGCCCAGAGGTTTTCGACTCTCTCCGAGGCTGTCGGCTGGCTGCTGCTTAACTCTCGCCATGTTCCATTTATTCTGCATCTCCTCAACGACTTCTTGCTAATATCTCCTCCCTCAGACCCTCCAGCTCAAGCAATTTCCAATCTAAAATCCTTATTTTCATCAATCGGTGTCCCGCTTTCTGAGGATGAAACCATCGGTCCAGTCAACTCCATCAAATTCCTCTGCATTACATTAGACACTCTGAAATTCGAAGCTCGTCTTCCTCCATCCAAACTAGATCGCGTTCGCCTCCTAATCAACACTTTTCACAAAGCGCAACCTTCTATCCCTGCTCGGCCACTTTAACTACGCCATCTGTATCATTCCACAGGGCAGGTCTTTCATATCCCGTCTCCTGCAGCTATCAACCACAGCAAAACATCTTGGCTCCCACATCAATATAACAGCTGAAGCAAGAAAGGATATCAAAATGTGGGCTGCTTTAATAAGTCACTGGAACGGGCTATCCTTATTTTATGAAGACCTGATTTCAGCTCCTCACAATTTGAATCTCTTCACCGACGCTTCATTATTAGGATTCGGAGGCTACCTGGGGACCGAATGGTTTTCCAGTGAATGGCCCCCGGAAATTCAGAATCTGAAAAAATCTTAAAGCTACAGCTCTCCTGGAACTATACCCTATCGTCGCAGCCGCTCAAATTTGGGGCCTCCAATGGTCACAAAAATCTATTATGTTCTTTAGTTACAATAAATCTATCTACATCAATAAAGGAACATCCCCCCCCCCCATTATGCAGTTGCTACGTCGCCTTATTTGGATCTTAGTGTCATATGACTTCTTCATTCAAGCCCACTACATTCCCATTTCACACAATAATGTGGCCGTTGCTCTTTCTCGCCTACAGGTCGCCCGATTTCAACAGTTGGCAGCTCCAGCACCTATCCAAGTTACGCAATACCAGCTCCTAGTGTTCCCGTGATCTCTCCTCTCTTCAACCTCCACAAAATCGGCCTCTAGCCCCATCAACAAGATCTTCTTATTATACAGGCTGGTCTTCTTTCTCCTCTTTCTGTTAAAAAAAAAACACAAATTCATCCAATTCCATTCAATCAAAATTGGATCATAGCCTTTATCGTCCATGTACGATACATTTTACACCTCTCAGCCTCCACAATCAAATCCTATATCTCCAGAATCCAGTTCTACTACCTCCTCAAGTCAGTCTCTTCTCTGATTCTTTTGGCCATCCCAGCAGTCCACTTGAAGCTCCGCGGCATATCCAAGAGTCCGCCCCTACTTCCCATCCCGACTTCCCATTTCCTCAGTTATTCTTCTCTTGCTCATGTCCATTTTGTGAAAAGGCTGCTTTAACCCCTTTGACAATCTCTTCATGGAAACCATGTGTTTAACTACATTCTTTGGATTTCTCAGATGCTCCGAATATACAGTCCCATCTCTTTCCAGCTTCCCTTCTCTCGGCATCTGTTCTAGCGACATCCTTAGTTCCAGATTCCCATTTCCTAATCATGCTCCGCATCTCTAAGACAGACCAGCTCCATCACAGTCAATTCATTCAACTCTCGAAGATTAATTCTCCACTATGCCCCTACACCTCCATGTCCAGATACATCCTCAGCAAGAAGCCTTCCCTCAGGACAGATCCTCTATTCATCAGCTCATCCTGTGCAGTAGTTACAAGGCATTGGTTTTCAACTCATCTCGCCACCCTCATCTCCAAAGCAGGCCTCTCTACCCGATCCGCCGGGGGGGAGGTTTAATCTCCACTGTGCGGCAGGTATATGTTTAAAGAAGTAATATGAATAAAGTATCCCTACCTATTCGGTCCAGTAAAATCATATAAATGTCTAACCCCCTTTGTTTGTATTGTATGTTTTTTCATCCCCTTATATACAGACATGCTCAAATTTGTTGGTACCCCTCCACAAAAAACAAAGAATGCACAATTTTCTCTGAAATAACTTGAAACTGACAAAAGTAATTGGCATCCACCATTGTTTATTCCATTTTAATAGAAATCAGACTTTGCTTTTGATTTTTTATTCAACATGATATTGTAAATAATAAAACAAATGAAAATGGCATGGACAAAAATGATGGGACCGCTAACCTAATATTTTGTTGCACAACCTTTAGAGGCAATCACTGCAATCAAACGTTTTCTGTAGCTCTCAATGAGACTTCTGCACCTGTTAACAGGTAGTTTGGCCCACTCTTCCTGAGCAAACTGCTCCAGCTGTCTCAGGTTTGATGGGTGCCTTCTCCAGACTGCAAGTTTCAGCTCTTTCCATAGATGTTCGATAGGATTCAGATCAGGACTCATAGAAGGCCACTTCAGAATAGTCCAATGTTTTGTTCTTATCCATTCTTGGGTGCTTTTAGCTGTGTGTTTTGGGTCATTATCCTGTTGGAGGACCCATGACCTGCGACTGAGACAGAGCTTTCTGACACTGGGCAGTACGTTTCGCTCCAGAATGCCTTGATAGTCTTGAGATTTCATTGTGCCCTGCACAGATTCAAGACACCCTGTGCCAGGCGCAGCAAAGCAGCCCCAAAACATAACCGAGCCTCCTCCATATTTCACTGTAGGTATGGTGTTCTTTTCTTTGAAAGCTTCATTTTTTTGTCTGTGAACATAGAGCTGATGTGACTTGCCAAAAAGCTCCAGTTTTGACTCATCTGTCCAAAGGACATTCTCCCAGAAGGATTGTGGCTTGTCAATATGCATTTTAGCAAATTCCAGTCTGGCTTTTTTATGTTTTTCTTTCAAAAGTGGAGTCCTCCTGGGTCTTCTTCCATGGAGCCCACTTTCGCTCAAAAAGCGACGGATGGTGCGATCAGAAACTGACGTACCTTCACCTTGGAGTTCAGCTTGTATCTCTTTGGCAGTTATCCTTGGTTCTTTTTCTACCATTCGCACTATCCTTCTGTCAATCTGGGGTCGATTTTCCTCTTGCGGCCGCACCCAGGGAGGTTGGCTACAGTTCCATGGACCTTAAACTTCTTAATAATATTTGCAGCTGTTGTCACAGGAACATAAAGCTGCTTGGAGATGGTCTTGTAGCCTTTACCTTTACCATGCTTGTCTATTATTTTCTTTCTGATCTCCTCAGACAACTCTCTCCTTTGCTTTGTCGGGTCCATGTTCAGTGTGGTGCACACAATGATACCAAACAGCACAGTGACTACTTTTCTCCATTTAAATAGGCTGAATGACTGATTACAAGATTGGAGACATGTGTGATACTAATTAAAGAAACTAATTAGTTTGAAATATCACTATAATCCAATTCTTTATTTTCTTTTCTAAGGGGTACCAACAAATGTGTCCAGGCCATTTTAGAATATATTTGTAGAATAAGCAATAATTCATCTCTTTTCACAGCTTCTTTGCTTTATTCTATGACATACCAAAGGCATGCAAGTATACATGATAAAATAGCTTTTAATTTCATCACTTTTCAGGAGGAATGAAGCATTATTTCAATGAGCTGTAAGGATACGAACAAATTTGAGCACGTCTGTATGTCATGCTTGGGCACATGAACTATTGTGTGGGGTTATGCAGGGAGTCAGGGGTCCAACCTTTGGGGGTAAGTGAGGCTCAGTTCCCCGACCTCTATGGTCGTCGCCATCTGCGCCTCCACTGTGTTTTCAAATTCCTGTGGTTGCTGTACAGCCGGCCTTCGAGGCCGCTCTCTCTCTTCTGGCCAAGAGGGCTCTCTTTATTCTCACTTCTCAAACTACCTCTCCAACTAATGACCTTTCACTCCAGCCCTGGCTCCCCCCCGTGAAATATATATATATATATATATATATATATATATATATATATATATATATATATATGCACACACTTTCTCAGTTCATTCTGGCAAGCTATCCCTGCAGGCTTTCCTATAATGTCCAGCAGGTGCTTATGAACTTGAAAGACATATAACTGGAGTGAACACTCAGATGACACACTACCTAACAAGGTCCCCATTGCCAGCAACAACACAGCCACACATCTTCTTAGAGGGTCTGCAGGGCCATTGTGTTTAGGGGTCTAGTTAGGAAGAGAACTGCCTGCGTCTTCACTCCTGTCTTCAAATGAGCTAGACAATTTAAAACAGGTAGTAAACTACAGTGAGAGTTTCTGGTGTCAGACTCCCTGCAGTGAATGGCTGCACATGTTATTCTTGTCTCATATATTTTTTTTACAACCAGTACCGTTTTTTTTTTCTTTTAGTCGAATGTACGTAAAGCAATCAAGATTGGTTTGAAATTTGTATGTCAGTGAGTGTTGTCTTCTGTGGTAAACCATGCAGATTTAAACAAAAAACTGTTTGAGGGGTTCTTAACACTAGAACCGCCATGGTAGTCATTTTGATGGTTTTCACTTTTAAAATGTAAATTACTCTGCATTACTCTGTTCTTGACTTTTCCTAAATACATGTATTAAATACCCTGACAGCGTTTGAAAGTCAGAATTGCAAAAATAAAAAGTTATTATAAAAAAGTAGTCATTTTGATGGCTTGTTACAATACATGCTTTTATTGTTAATATAACCTACAATGCGTTATTTTTTATATGTATACAAGCCAGTTTGTTGTCACTACCTCCGCTGAGTTTACAGCAGTATGTATTTGAATAGAATATTCCTCTTGCAGTCTATATATGTGTTATCCAAATATGTATTGTAATCCTATCAATTCCTTGGAGAACTGCCGTCTGGCTGTCTACGGGAGCATATATAGTCTGCTGTCTTAATATTACTATTACAAGAATTTTTCGAGAAATCTTGAGATTTTTGCATTTTGATTTGAGAGCAACTACAGATATATTTGCCTAGGCATAAGAAATTTGGGACGACTTCAGTGAAAACAGCATTGCCTGCTTCAAGCTAAACATAAAACATTACATGGCCAAGCAGCTGTTTCCGACAAAAGCACGGTGTCACTGGACACAATACACGTCAATCAAACAGGGTCAAATTTTGGCTGGCAGTGTACCCTACCCCAGCCTATGCAAAGATGAAACTCACCTAGCTGGTCAGAGACTGGGTGACAATGTGATACTTAGACTGATGTAACCGTACTTAGGAAAAGGGATGAATATTACCAATGACAATTTTTTTTTTATTTCACTGTAATTAGCAAAACAGTTGAAGAAGAAAAAAACAGCCTGGTCGGAACAGTAAACAAAGCGAGAAGAGCGTTTTCACCAAAACTTAGTACTCAGTGAAAGCAATCACCGGTGTCCAGTTGCTGTATGTTACAATGTACTGGACATGGCAGCCATCAATTCCTTCGTTTTGTACAATGAATGCACCGGGGAAAATATCAGTAGGAGAGATCTCTTATGATGCTAGCCATGGAGCTTTGGCAGAAACTGCAAAGTGGCAGGGAAACGCAGCTTAACCTGGATACAGAGTGCATCAAACTTCTGATATCTGTGCCCAGTGTGAAAGAGAAGTATGTGGTAAATGCACACGACAAGTGTTATATCTGTGTGAATTGTGCTAAAATATAGTTATTTTCTTTTTTATGTTACTTTTTATAAATACTTCTTTTCATTTTACAAATCTGTATGTAGGCCTACAATATTTTCTTTTTAAATGTTTATTATAGTTTTTACATTTTTTGAAGTTGTGCTATGCAGTAGGCTAATGTGAAAAAAGCCTTTTATGTTATTTCTGTAAAGAATTACTTCGTTTTTACAATTTTGTATGTACATATAGCAGTTTACAACTGTTTACGCAATATCTTCTTTTGAAATGTTTATTTTATTATAGTTTTTTCATTTTTTTACGTCATGCATTATATGCGCTAATTTGGAAAATAATGCCTTTTATGTTTATTTTTGTCATTCTGCTATGCAAATGTTAGCTCTGATATTCATAAATAAAACTTTTGAGTTGTATCTGATAGTTTGTGTTTCATTTTCATATTGAAGCTGTTTAACATGTACCCGTCAAAATGACTACTGCTGGCGGTTCTAGGTAGTAGCATAAACCTGGCGGTTCTAGTGTTAAAGGACTGATAACCCAGATTTTATTATCCATTACCTGTCCCTGAACCTTACCTTATCTTAGCCTTAGTAGCACTATCACTGGTTCCACTTTCTTCTGAAGAACATAATTTGACCAAAATGTTAGCTCACATATGTTAAAGAATAATAAATAGTGACTGCTTCAAAAAGCATATGCTGGATATATCGATTTTGTTTTTCTTACTTAAACAACTGATATGTAAACACATATAACAAATTATATTTTTTCTTGTAAAATTACAAATTATATCACTCCACAGGCATAGTAATTGTTTCTTAGAGTGCATCCCTAAATAAAGTCTGGAGGTCTATTAGCCATATACTGAAGGAACTTGGTTAACTCTTTCATACAGATTTATATATGCAATGGTCACAGTCCAGCTGTACTACAGTTCTCATGTACTGACACATAGTGTTCGACCATCACCAACTAGATTTTACCATTTGAATGCAATGTTTTATGACCATTTGTTTCCTTGACAACCAAAACAAATGAACAGGCTGCTTCTCTTTTTCTGTAAATAAGCAAAAGAACAAAGAAGCAATGACAGTTACTAGGAAATTGAGGCTTAAATTAGTCCTTGAAAAATACAGCAGACAACCATATCCTATTTTCTCAGACAGAATGTGTCATCCCTACATAATGGAGTTCTATGGGAATATGACAAATGTCAGAAATACATAACCTTCATAATTACCTCAGAGAAATTGTACAATCACACAGGTCTCTGTACTAAAAATTCACGTTAAAGGCATTTGTGTCATATTATATCAGTAATATAGTAGTATCATTTCATATCTTTCAGTTTTGTGAAATTGCTCTTAATTTAAGTTTACACTGTATGACATATTTCCAATTTCAAACTGTAAATTACAGATTTCACCACAGCAAAGCTTACTTGTAGAATGGATTAATTAGAAAACAGTTTACCCAGAAAGCTATCTGAACACACAACAAAAATAGCCTATAAACATTGTACATTAAAACGAATAAATTCCTGGTATGTATGTACCAGTGGAGGCTGCTTATTTAAGTATATAGCATAGGATGTGCTTGATCTGCCTTTCTCCTGCCGTAACAACTTTGTTTAGAAAATATTTTATGCAAAGTATGTTAGTGACGTGGTATTGAAATCAAAATGCTATATTCATGTTGTATACAGTGCATTTTTAAACATATGCTGACAGTGTGTAACACTTAAGTATATTAGAATAAACTAGGATGGGCTACAGTTTTGGTACAGTTTTAATAGTGCATCAAAGAAAGTCACCGAGGTTGAAACATTTAATGGCAGCTACTGAGTCAACATTTACATTGTAACGTTTAAAACTATCTTTTAAAATGTAACAAACATGGGTCATTTAAATGTGTTCGCTGAAAAAAGTAACAAGCAAACAAAACTGATTAAAACTAAACAAGTTTGAATGATAAATTCGGCAACATTGTCGAGTTTTGTAAACATTTAAAACTTGTATGCTATGTCCAATTGCACAGCTTCTTCACTGGAAAAAGTCTTGCATTTAAAGGGTTAAATAACTTTGGGCCGCCGATTTCTCTGCCGGTATCTGACAAGGGACAACCCCTCTGCAAGCCCCACTTGTATTAAGCCCGGCCAAACGTGGTTTACTGGGGGAGAACAGCGGGTAAATATGCCGCATATGTCAATCACTCAGCTACTTATTCGCTCTTTATGTATCTATGTTGAATAAGTAGCCTTGCATTTAACGGGTTAAATCATGTCGGGCCGCCGATTTCTCTGCATGTACCCAGCAAGGGGCACCCCCTCTGCAAGTTACACCTGTATTTAGCTCGGCCCAACGTGGTTTCCTGGGGCAGAACAGCAGGAAAACATGCCATATATGCCAATCGCTCAGCTTCCTATTTGCTCTTTATGTATCTACGTTGAATAAGTACAGAAATCGGCGACACAAAGTGATTTAACCCTTTAAATGCAAGGCTTTTTCCAGCGAAGAAGCTGTGCAATTGG
Source organism: Acipenser ruthenus (assembly GCF_902713425.1). Taxonomy (NCBI): domain Eukaryota; kingdom Metazoa; phylum Chordata; class Actinopteri; order Acipenseriformes; family Acipenseridae; genus Acipenser; species Acipenser ruthenus. The sequence goes on along the minus strand of NC_081198.1, from coordinate 16,861,456 downwards.
CATATGCGGCATGTTTGCCCAGTTCTACCCTAGTAAACCACGGTGGGTCAGGCTAAATACAGGTGTAGCTTACAGAGAGGGTGTCCCTCGCTGGGTACCTGCAGAGAAATCAGCGGCCCAACGTGATTTAACCCGTTAAATGCAAGGCTACTTATTCAACATAGATACATAAAGAGCGAATAAGAAGCTGAGCAATTGGCATATGTGGGAAGTGTACTCGCTGTTCTGTCCCAGTAAACCACATTGGGCCAGGCTAAATACAGGTGTAGCTTGCAGAGGGGGTGCCCCTCGCTGGGTACCTGCAGAGAAATCGACGGCCCAACGTGATTTAACCCGTTAAATGCAAGGCTACTTATTCAAAGTAGATACATAAAGAGCGAATAAGATGCTGAGCGATTGGCATATGTGGCATATTTACCCGCTGTTCTTCCCCATTAAACCACGTTGGGCCGGGCTAAATACAAGTGGGGCTTGCAGAGGGGTTGCCCCTTGTCAGGTACCGGCAGAGAAATCGGTGGCCCAAAGTGATTTAACCAGTTAAATTCAAGGCTACTTCTTTTACGTAGACAAATACATTTATGCACTAAAAGCCAGCGAACAAGAAGCTAAGCGAATGAGAAGCTGGCGAATAAGAAGCCAACTTCAGCCTTGTCTGTAAAACCACAGACGTGTGAAACGTTTGTATGTAAGTGGAATGTGTGTATAGTAAAAAAAGTGCTCTATTCCTAAACAGCAGTGTTTATACCTCATTATACCTGGACTCTTGACCGGAGATTTGTGGGTTCAATCCCGAGTGAGGGACACTGCTGTTGTACCCTTGAGCAAGGTATTTTACCTAGATTCAGTATAAACAACTGGATAAATTGGTAATTGTATGTAAACATAATGTGATATAATTGTGACGATTGTAAGTTGCCCTGGATAAGGGTGTCTGCTAAAAAATAAATAATAATTTAAATGCAATCTGCTGAACTATTTGCATTTGACTTGGTATTTGTATGTTCTGAAATATAAGAATTTGCATTTGAATTTCAAATCATGGGAAAGCTTCAAAAATATTTCAATTTTAAACACTTTTTAATAATAATGCTCATAATAAAGTAGAGAGACTTTTCAGTATTGCTGGTAAAGTTGATTAACCTGAAAGATGCAAACTAAAGGACACTTTTGAGAACTTCATGTTTATTAAACATAACAAACAAAACAAGTAAAAATAATAATTGTGCAATGCACACATATATAAATATATACATATATCTCATCATTTATGTCAGTTTTTTACAAACCTGGTCCTGAGGGCCCACTGTGTCTGCTGTTTGTGTTCCAACTGAGTTCTCAATTATTAAATTGATCCCCCAATTGAACTAACAATTAGTGACTTAATGCAATGTTAGAAATAACTTGAAATATCCAACTCTTTGGCTGCTTTCACAAACCCTGATCAGCACTAATCTTGGACTACCTTAGCTGAGTTAACATTAGGTAGTCCTAGATTAGTGTTAATTGAGGCCTGTGCAGCCAGCCATTTCTACAAATAATTCAAATGCTCTGATTAGATATTTTATTCATTCAATTGAGGGTTCAATTCGTAGTTTAAAGCTCAGTTGGAACACAAATCAGCAAACAATGGGTCCTCAGGACCAAGATTGGGAAACACTGTTTTATGTAACTTGCTTCCCATATTGGTACATACCTGTTAATTATTATGAACTACGTGATTACTGTGTTTATGTTGTTATTATATAAACTGTTTTTCCTTGTATGTCACCTTGGATAAAGGCCTCTGCCAAATTCATGTTAATAAATTAACATTTGTTGTATGGGAAAGTATTTGAAGTCCATTTAGCATTTGTCACATATTTGCATTTGTATTTAGTTTGGTAGTAAATGTATCACATTTACATTTGTATTAAGCAAATTCGCAAGAACATTGACATTGCCACTGGTCTCATCAATGGGGCAATGAGGAAGCTTCAAGCTGTTTCCTGCTATCTGGAAAACACAAGTATGCTCAAAACCATAACCATCAAATTTAACAATAGAGTCACCCATACCTTTCAAAGTGTATGCTCAAAGTTTGAAATCATGGATAGAGTCTACATTGTTCAAGAGCAGTTCCTAGTCATTGGTGCTCATGCAATCACCATTCACAAATGCCAGGGGATGACTCTAAAAGCAGTTATGATGGATCGTGGTAACTCCATTTTCTCCTATGGACAAAGTTTCGTTGCACTTTCCAGTTATTCCTTAAGCGGTATCCACCTTATCAACTTTGACCCCACCTGCACCTACGCATGTCAAACTGCAGTTGAAGAGTACCATCGGCTCAGAGGGATTTATTGTCCTAAGTTGATAAGCTTGAAGGAGACTAACACGCACAAGGGACACAAGATAAAAGATCATGCGCATTTCATTCACCGAGCCATCATTAATGTTCAGGAACAGCAAAAGCCTCAGTCTTCTAAGAGAACACTTGCACATACAAATCCATTCAGAGGCTTGAGCAACCACAATTTCACCTCATGCTATGCAAATGCAACATTGCAGTGCCTTCTTCACTTGCAACCTCTGAAGGATTCATTAAAACACAGTCAATAAGAGGCTATCAGGAGCTTTGTTCACAAATAGGATCACTTGCCATTATTATTTGTTTATTGTTTATTTAGCAGATGCCTTTATCCAAGGCAACTTACAGAGACTAGGGTGTGTGAACTATGCATCAGCTGCAGTCACTTACAATTACATCTCACCCGAAAGACAGAGCACAAGGAGGTTAAGTGACTTCCTCAGGGTCACACAATGAGTCAGTGGCTGAGGTAGAATTTGAACTGGGGACCTCCTAGTTCCAAGCCCCTTTCTTTAACCACTGGACCGCACAGCCTGCCATAGCCTTGCCATCCACTGCATCTCTAACTACTGTGGATATTTGTCACTTCTTAGGAGAACCTTTCAATAGAGGTGAGCAGCAACATGTGGCAGAGTTTCTCACCAAATTGTCTGAAATTTGTCCTGAAGTATCTCGCATGGTTTCAGTCACAATAAGTCATGACATTCTATGTACTACATGTAACTACTGCTCATCAAACCGAGAGGTGTTGCATGTTTATCCTCTACATGTACCTGCTAGTACAGATTCCATGTGTTTGGAAGAACTCATTTATAGAAATGACAAATGGGCAATGATTCCTGGTAGCAAATGCAGGCAATGCAAAACTTCTCCAATCATGAAATGTGAACTTATTCAATCAGCAGGAAGACTGATTGCAGTCCAACTTATCCTTTGGGAAACCAAACCAGACGGGACCATTACAAAGTCACACAATGCTAAGTTTACTGCGGTGCAGGAATGACCAATTAGCTTCCATTATCATACACCAAGGACAGGGTGTTACTTCAGGACACTATGTGTCTGTTCTTGCTGTGGGTACTACTGGAAAATGGGTGCATGCAAATTATGCACTTATTGAAGTCAAACCATAAACGAAATGTATATGGCCTTTTATGAAGCGATCTTATGCTTTACAAATGCCTTAGCCTAAGTTCATAACACCACTATATCAAGGAGAATAATGTTTTTTTCCAGCATTAAAATGTGTTAGTATACTACCCTTTAGCACGGACATGCATACAGTATGTACCTTTTGAACCATTCATAACATTGTAGTTTTGTACCTACATAAATATAAATATATCAATACCTACCAAAATAGACATATTGTTTTCACCACTCATGCAACTATAAGAATACAATGTTTACACTTTCAATACTGTCCAAAAGTCCCTTCTACCATTATTTTACTTTCAAATCTTTTCTCATTTCTCTTATATTACTCTACTTATTATTCTCTTGTAATAGCTGTCTGTCTATTTACCATACACATTCTCGAATATTTTTCCCTCGCTTTATTCATTATTTGATGAAGTAAAAAAAGAAGTGATATCTATAACAAAAACAATGTAAAAAAACAAGTTAGAAAAACGCAACAGCCGTTTAAAGGGGTGATATCAAACACAAAAGTCCAAGTTAGGAGAAGCGATTAAGCCAATCTTGTCAGGCATCAAGCAAATAGGCACAATTGGAAAGGTGCTGGGGCCAAACATTCACACAATTCTTGCTTCTAACTTGGCGCCTTTTTTTGATCGCTTCGCTCCACTTTATTGCTCCACTTTATCGCTCCACTTGAAATGCGCAGTGGCGCAGCGGGCTAAGGTCGTGTGCTCTTCAAGAACATCATGTTGCAAGTTCAAACCACTTGAAATGCACTTTGTATGACCTGAAGTGACTGAGACACACACACACACTGAGACACTCACACACACTGAGACTGTGTGTGTTGTAGTGTGTGTGTTTCTCAGTGTATGTGTGTCTCAGAGTGTTTGTGTCTCAGTGTGTGTGTGTTTCTCAGTGTCTGTGTATGTGTCATTGTGTGTGTGTCTCAGTGTATGTGTGTCTCAGTGTGTGTGTGTATGTCAGTTTATGTGTGCCTCAGTGTGTGTGTGTGTGTGTCTCAGTGTGTGTGTGTGTGTGTGTATCTCAGTGTGTGTGTGCCTCAGTGTGTGTGTCTCAGTGTGTGTGAGTGTGTGTCTCAGTCACTTCAAGTCATACAAAGAGCATTTCAAGTGGAGCGATAAAGTGGAGCGAAGCGATCAAAAAAAGGCGCCAAGTTAGAAGCAAGAATTATGTGAATGCTTCTAACTTGGCACCTTTCCAATTGTGCCTATTTGCTTGATGCTTGACAAGATTGGCCTAATTACTTCTCCTAACTTGGACTTTTGTGTTTGATATGACCCCTTTAAACAGCTATTGCGTTTTTCTAACTTGTTTTTTTACATTGACATTACTTGTTTTTGTTATAGATTGCAATTACTGTGCACGTTAATGATTTCTGTATTTACTATTGCAATTTTATTCATTATTGTGTGAAATAGTCAGAATGTGATTTGTATGGTAATGTATGATAATGTATTTAAATGAGACACCTCGCTCTGAATAATGAGATGAGCTTCATTCACACCGTATTTACTAAAGGGTAATAATTGTATTGTGCACGTTAAAGTGAGCGATAATTAGTTTGTTTGGACACTAGGCTTTTACCACTGATAGGCCACTATTTAAACCTATTTTTCTGGCCTGATTATGGTATAATCTTTCATAACTGCAACCGTTGCACTGCAAATCAGACATATTGCCTTGTTGTCAAATTTATTCTGTGAAAAAATAATCATCTGGCTAACCACCTTTTGCTTCCGTGACATCTCCAATTACTTTTTCGCGACTGATTTTAAATTTTACACAAAGTAAAATAAATAGTTTAAACAAGCTTTCGCTTTGCTATCCTAATCAAAATTATGTGCATGAGGAAACAGATCATGTGTCCTATTTGATTGGCTATTTTACTACCTCTGTGAGCTGTGATTGGCTTAATGGGAATGTCACTCATACAATGCAGAATGCACTGTATATACACATGTTATATTAAAGAGGCGGGTTGTTTTAAAGAATTCCAAAACGATACAGTACATCAATGAAATTTTATAAAGTAATGGGCGAGCCGCCAAAAATTGCGCTGCGGGCCATATATTTGACACCCCTGCTTTAGCGTATTAACTATTTATATTAAACTATGTCATTCAACTTTAACTGCAAGCTATTTAATAAACTGTGATTTACTCAAAAAAAGCCCTGCTAAAGCTCACAGGGAATTATATTACATTTCCCACAGAAGACAGGTTTACAGGACAGGTGCTATTGATTGTACTCACATAGCACGGTCACCCCGATCCATGATGCCTGCTCTGCAGGGTGGCAATGCCGACAAGGAAGAGAATTGAGGCTACGTCTCATCAAACAATATTTCTCGAGTGAGCAGAACAAAAAGAAAAATATGCCATTGCACAACATGACTTTTATTGTATATGCATTAAAGGAGACAGGAAAAGGGCCTTTTTTTACATCAGACAAGGAATACATGTTAAAATTCAAAGGTAAGTAGTGCAGTTTCACTTTACGTTGCCTCTGCCTGTCCCCTGCTGAGTGCTGTGTCTGTTGATCGTTCATTTTCGGTCAGTGTAAGCCACCTCCACTTTCATATAATAAGCTACTGACCAAAAGTTACACCTGGACTGCTGGGGCTTTTATATCCCAGTGGTCACGTGTAAATCTCTGACATTATTGTGCACATTAAATTATCACTCACAGTACATGTAGTGTGCACGCTATGGTATGTAAATTAGCCAAATATTGTGCATGTAAATTAATGCGTTCTCTGTTAGTAAATGGGGCACTAAATTTAGATTTATCCCGCACATTAGGCTCACTACTTTATGTGCACGCTAACTCCATTCGTATGCCCTTTCGTAAATGAGGCCCATAATGTGCTGGTGTTTTATTTGTGTATTTGCCTGTAAGACTTTACTGTCCTTATTTTCAAAACACCTGTTCATTTTACAAAACTACAGCCAGGCAACTACGTTGTATATTTCAAGCTCTGTAAAACACTTTCAAGGTGTTTTGCTTTTCATATTTTAATGTTGTTTTTTCTCCTTTCAAAAAATAGGAGTTAATTAAAGAATGGAGGAAATGTTCTGAAATTATGACCCTACCAGTTTTAACATACAGTATAGGCATAAGGAAAATGTATACAATTGATTCTTATGTATTTTGCATGGGTTGACTGAATGTTTAAAGTCTGCCTTGCCTCGTTCAAGATATTCATGGAAATAGTATGAATATCTCCCTTAAACCTATTCTGATAATGAATAATTGGAGATAGCATTGGCATTATAATGTTATCTCTGAAGATTCTGCACCTTGTTCCAATGGGCTTTGCCAAAGCATGCACAATATATTGATGTATCACATAAACATCTAGTAGGTGAAAATAATTAGTCTGAATATGTAATTTAAAGCAATGGTTAAAAAAGCCTAATGGATGAATTGGAGCTCATTATGTGATCAGTCAATATACACTGGTTTAACATGTTGGTAAATATTTTTGTCTTTTTGCAATTGTATCACCATTCTAATAAATTGAGTGTTTCAGGGTTTGTAAGCTGCCGATAAAATGGTCTCAGTAAGGTTTTGTCAGTAAAATCATCATGTTTTATCATATACACACACACACACACACAAAACAGCAAGTAAATTAACCTTTACACAAATTATCGGAAGAAAATATGTATCAAAAGACAGAGGCAATTAATTCAGCTCACTGTTTGCAGTTGACGACTAATGTTGACAAATGCATTAAGAATCTTGCACTTTTAACATTAAAAGCAATTATAATGGCAACACAAATTGATTCAAACTTGCACCTTCGGAATAATATCCCTACGCACTAAAGGGGGAACTACTTTCCCCTCAGTGGAAAAATATAAAACCATAAAAAATAATAATATAGCAGTGTAGCAGGGTGGTAGAGATCCCTGTACATTCATTTGTTTATTTATTTTCAGAACGGGGGTTCCCCCTCCGCCCCTGTGTTATTTTGTGTTTGTTTATGTATTTATTATTTATGATGGCGAGATGCCGTGTATTCTGTTATTATTTCTGTGTTTAGTTATGTGTTTTAAATGATGGTGAGCGCCGTGAGTTTTGTTATTGTTTTGTTTTATGTAAATTTCTATGTAAAAATAATTAGAAAACCCGTGCAGAATGTGACCGGGGGATTATTAAATAATAGATAGTTAATCCCTTGGTCACTAATATAAAAAGCCTGCAGCTCTCGGCTCTCGTGGTGGGTGTTTGAGAGGAGGAACGATAGCGAGAGCGAGAAAACGAAACTTTATTTTAAAATATACAGGAACAGTGACAGCGACTGCCCAGCCTGACCTGTATTTATTATTTTGTGTTCGTGATTTGTTCTGTTTAACCTTTTTATTTCGCTCTGTGAGCAAGTTTCTTTTTGTTCAAACCTTTGATTTATTTTTGAATTTTAATAAAACTGCGGCCAGCCGCTTCTTTCTTTTTGAAACTGCAGTATTGGTGTCAGTTTATTTACGTTCCTGCTTCTGTCTGACATCACCGCCTAGCCACCCTGCCACACGTGGTGTCCTGCGTGGGATTGCAGCACCTCCTGGACGCAGGCAGAAGAGGATACTGCAGTTTTTGTTTTGTTTTTTTTCTCGTTTTTGCTATTTTTCTATTTCTTTTTTTTTATTACTTGTGGAGAAAGGAGAGTGAGGAAGGAGAATGGGAGGAAGAAGGAGGAAGAGCTGCAGACAGCAGCAGCTGCAACAACAGCAACAGCAGGCACAGGAGGAGATAAGCTGGGAAGCCCTCCTCCACAGCATTAGCCAGAAGTACTGTTGCTGCATCTGTGGGGAGCCATGGCACATTTCCCCTGGCACCTTCCCCATATGGCAGGAGGAAGAGACACGGACAGAGGTGAGGAGGAGGCAGAGAGGAAAGATGGAACGAGGGGAAGAGGAGTGGTGCACCAACTGCATGCGGTACGGGCATGAGGAGCACCACTGCCTGGAAGTCTTCCAGGACACAGACCTAGAGTGGGAGGAGCCCGAACGTCCCGCGCCTGAGTGGGAGGAGCCCAAACGTCCCGTGCCTGAGTGGGAGGAGCCCGAACGTCCTGCGTCTGAGTGGGAGGAGCCCGAACGTCCTGCGCCTGAGTGGGAGGAGCCCGAACGTCCACAGCCCAAGAGGGGGGAGTCGATGCGTCCACAGCCCAAGAGGGGGGAGTCGATGCGTCCACAGCCCAAGAGGGGGGAGTCGGTGTGTCCACAGCCCAAGAGGGGGGAGTTGGTGCGTCCACAGCCCAAGAGGGGGAAGGCCGAACGTCCACAGCCCAAGAGGGGGGAGTCGGTGCGTCCACAGCCCAAGAGGGGGAAGGCCGAACGTCCACAGCCCAGGTATCCGCCAGCAGAGGGAGAATACCTGCTGGTTCCACCTCCACTGCCCTGGGAGGACTGTATGTCGCTCCCATGTCCACCAGCAGAGGGAGAGTTCCTGCTGGTTCCACCTCCATCACCCTGGGAGGACTGTGTGTCAATCCCACCTCCGTCAGCAGAGGGAGGCTACCTGCTGGTTCCACCTCCACCGCCCTGGGAGGACTGTGTGTCGCTCCCACCTCCGCCAGCAGAGGGAGAGTTCCTGCTGGTTCCACCTCCACCGCCATAGGAGGACTGCTTGTTGCTCCCGCCTCCACCAGCAGAGGGAGAATACCTGCTGGTGCCGCCTCCACTGTAGTGGGAGGATGACTTGCTGCTCCCACCTCCATCAGCAGACGGAGCATGCCTGCTGGTTCCGCCGCCATCGCCGCCACCAGCAGACGGAGCATGTCTGCTGGTTCCGCCTCCATCGCCGCCACCAGCAGAGGGAGCATGCCTGCTGGTTCCGCCTCCATCGCCGCCACCAGCAGAGGGAGCATGTCTGCTGGTTCCGCCTCCATCGCCGCCACCAGCAGAGGGAGCATGCCTGCTGGTTCCGCCTCCATCGCCGCCACCAGCAGAGGGAGCATGCCTGCTAGTTTCCCCGCTGCAGCCAGAAGGGGAGGAGCCCCTGCCGCCTTCGCAGCCAGAAGGGGAGGAGCCTCTGCCACCTTCGCCGCCAGAAGGGGAGGCGCCCCTGTCGCCTTCGCAGCCAGAAGGGGAGGCACCCCTGCCGCCTTCGCACAAGGAAGGGAAGGAGCCCCTGCCGCCTTCGCAGCCAGAAGGGGGGGAGCCCCTGCCACCTTCGCCAGGAGCAGAGCAGCAGGAGCTGCCTCTGCTTCCACCACCACCCGGGGAGAGGAGTAGGAGCTGCCTCTCCCTTCACGACAGGATGGACCGGAACAGGAGGCTGGCGGTCCGCAGCCGCCTTGCATAGGCTGCTGAGCAGAACAAGGGGGAAAACCGCCGGGTTGCAGCGGCTGAGAATAGGGCCAACCCCAGCACCACCACTGATCCTGGCTCCGCTGCCGCCATCGCCTCCCGAGGGTCTGCTGCCGCCGTTGCCTCCTGAGGGACCGCTGCCGCCCTGTCATGCATCGCCTGGGGATACCAGTTCGCCATCGCCTGGGGATACCAGTTCGCCATCGCCTGGGGATGCCAGTTCGCCATCGCCTGGGGATGCCAGCCTCACACCGCTCAGGGATGCCAGCCTCGCACCGCTCAGGGATGCCTGCCTCGCACCGCCCAAGGATGCCTGCCTCGCACCACCCAAGGATGCCTGCCTCGCACCGCCCAGGGATGCCATGCCCGCTCTGCTCAGGGATGCCATGCCTGGGTCGCCTGGGGCTGCCTGCTGCTCCGCATCGCCTGGGGCTGCCTGCTGCTCCGCATCGCCTGGGGCTGCCTGCTGCTCCGCATCGCCTGGGGCTGCCTGCTGCTCCGCATCGCCTGGGGCTGCCTGCTGCTCCGCATCGCCAGGGGCTGCCTGTTGCTCCGCCCCAGTTACAGGGTACGAGGGAGAAGTGGAGCTCCCGCTGTTGCCTCCATGGCCAGGGGCTCCCCTCCCGAGTTCGCCTCCCGAGGGTCTGCTGCTGCTGCCGTTGCCTCCCAAGGGTCCGCTGCTGCTGCCGTCGCCTCCCGAGGGTCCGCTGCTGCTGCCGTCACCTCCTGAGGGTCCGCTGCTGCCGCCGTCGCCTCCCGAGGGTCCGCTGCTGCCGCCGTCGCCTGGGGTCGTTGAGGGTCCTGCTTCGCCTGGGGTCGTCGGGGGCCCTGCTTTGCCTGGGGTCGCCGGGGGCTCTGCTTCGCCTGGGGTCGCTACACTGTGGCCAGAGCCCCATGAAGGGGAGCTGCCGGCCATGAAGAAAGGGGGGGAGGTCAGGAGACCAGCTCCCTCAGCCGCATTTTCGCGGTAGGAAACACTATGGCCAGAGCCCCACGGAGGGGAACTGCCGGCCATGAAGAAGGGGGGGGAGGTCAGGAGACCAGCTTCCCCAGCTGCACTTTCGCGGCAGGAGATAGTGTGGCTGAAGCCCCGGAAGAGGGAGCTGTTGGCCACAAAGAAGTGGGGGGTGGAGGACATTCCACCATGGCCACCCCCGGAAACACCTTGCTTCCCCCTCTTCTGGGACTTTGAGACTGAGGGGGGAGGTGGCCGTTGGGCTAAGTGTGCGTTGCACAAGGGGGGGATATGTAGCAGGGCGGTAGAGATCCCTGTACATTCATTTGTTTATTTATTTTCAGAACGGGGGTTCCCCCTCCGCACCTGTGTTATTTTGTGTTTGTTTATGTATTTATTATTTATGATGGCGAGACGCCGTGTATTCTGTTATTATTTCTGTGTTTAGTTATGTGTTTTAAATGACGGCGAGCGCCGTGGGTTTTGTTATTGTTTTGTTTTATGTAAACGTATTCTGGCAGAGGCGAGATTGGTGCTCGTCCTCTGCCAGGAATAATTAGAAAACCTGTGCAGAATGTGACCGGGGGATTATTAAATAATAGATAGTTAATCCCTCGGTCACTAATATAAAAGCCTGCAGCTCTCGGCACTCGTGGTGGGTGTTTGAGAGGAGGAACGAGAGCAAGAGCGAGAAAACAAAACTTTATTTTAAAATATACAGGAACAGTGACAGCGACTGCCCAGCCTGACCTGTATTTATTATTTTGTGTTCGTGATTTGTTCTGTTTAACCTTTTTATTTCGCTCTGTGAGCAAGTTTCTTTTTGTTCAAACCTTTGATTTATTTTTGAATTTAAATAAAACTGCGGCCAGCCACGTCTTTCTTTTTGAAACGGCAGTATTGGTGTCAGTTTATTTACGTACCTGCTTCTGTCTGACGTCACCGCCTAGCCACCCTGCCACACACAAAAATAAAAATATACAGCCAAAAACTGTGTCAGCAATCTCTGGTCACTCCCGCTGGGTATTATATCTTAAATAAATAACAGAATTGATCTGTGTTATACAGTATAAAAAAGGGCATTTAATGCCCTTCATTATAGTAATGTTATTTTATTAATGGTGTGTTTTCAGTCATACTGTAAGTAGGTTCCAGTAATTCTATTGAATTTGGCGAGATTAGAAATTATACGAGAACCCTTCTTCAAACATTTTAGGTTAAATTAGATTAAAGGATGAATTTCACAGAGTTTCATCTTCAATTATGCTTAAGTTAAATCACTCTATTTGTTTTACCTCTATTAACTAATGGATTTGATTTAGCAAGATATGGAACTACTGTACAGTTATTTTTCCAAACATAAAAAACAATCACGTTTTAGAAATACAGTATACCCTAAAAATGAATCATTCACACATACTAAATGAAACTTCCGTCTCATTTATAAAATGCGTTCTGAATGCTTTGTTACTATGATATGGGTATGCACTTTATTTTAAACTATATTTAATGTTTGTTAATATGCAACTGAACGTCAGTAAAGTTTAGTTGCATATTAACAAACATTACATAGATGTGTAATAATACGTTCTGAATGCTTTGTTACTATGATATGGGTATGCACTTTATTTTAAACTACAGTTTCTTTGCTGAAAGTAAAAGCCTCAATTCAAGCTTGATTGCTTGACTTAATGTTTTTTTGTATGCGCTTTCTCAAAACGAAACAGCTTTCCATACTTCAAATCATCACTGCCACAGCCTAACTAGTAGAAAGCTATTAAAAGTCATTAAAAAACCTCAAAACATTTCTTTTTGCCCTGCTATTGAAATGAGCTGCCGCAGTTTGAAGATTCCTCAAGACCAGAACAATCAGAACATTACATGCATCTTGACACAGTGGCATGGTGATCATTTGCATATAAACAATTTGCATATGAAATTATTCACACTGAAGTACATAAGACAGTACGTATCATTAAAGAAATTAACATCTTCATTTAAAAAAGAATGACATACAATTACTTTGATATACCCATCAATAGAGAGAGAGAGAGAGAGAGAGAGAGAGAGAGAGAGAGAGAGAGAGAGAGAGAATGATTTGCTATTTATCAAAGAATTTCAATGGATTGAGAGTGAATAAAATATTGCATAGGGCCACTTATTTATTTTATTTAAAAAAATAAAAAAAGTAAGGATAACACAGAAAAATCAAGCCATAAGCAAAGCAAATAGGTAAAACTCTTTTTTTTTTTTTTACAGAAACATTATTTAATTGACATGCAGTCATCCTTTTTATTGAAATTCAGTTGCATATTAATAAACATTACATAGATATGTAATAAGGAAGTGTAACCAAATAACAAAGATTGGTATTATTCGAAACCTTAATAACATATATTTATTTGGTGGAGCAGCAAACTACGTACCAATATACACTATGTTGAAACATACTCAACATACATAAACAAATAGCAATGTCAGTATAATGTGGCTGAAGTTTCATAGTTTTGTATTAACACCAGTGGAAACTGTAAAGTGGGGAAGAACAGGATGCCTGAGTGTAATCTGGACAGATTGGTACTGTGTAGGATGAGTGGTGTTGGGTTAATGTGCAATAATGTCTCAAAGATGGAAGCTCACAATAGGGCCAATCTGAGACAGGACTAGTACCGTACATAGGAGTAAAGAAGACACAAGCAGCCAGCAAATGAAGGCAATACACATGCCAGCAAATAAACTCCAAAAAATCAAATGTATTCACATAACCTAAAGACAGTTTTTTAAGAGTGTTTTATATATATATATATATATATATATATATATATATATATATATATATATATAATTAGGTGTAACAGCTCTAAGCAGACTTGAAAACTAAACAGACAGTTCTACCCTCTCTGTCCTTAAGAAAACATTTCCTTAAACAGTCCTTAAACTGTTTCTCTTTCTATGAATGTAAAGGTTATTTTTTCCTATGAAGACATATTTTTAACAACGTTATCCCTAACACAGTTATTACTTTACATTGCCCAAATAATAATTTTGAAGCTTGTATTTCAAAGATATTTTGTTTTTATTTCTCTCTTTCTTTTTTTTCCCCTTAAACCCTAAATTCTTAATTTTTCCAAAACGGGTTTGATATTTAGCATTTATTTTGGTCTTACAATCTATTTGTCTCTTTGACTGAACTGCTAGCCCTAGTAATTTGCCATTTGCCTTTTATAGACAAGACCTCTAAACTCTTTTCACTTCCTGTGAGACTGAAGATTCTGCCAGGTAAAAAATGTGTTTTTGAAAACCTTTTTCCCCTTATAGACATGATTTGACAGGAAATCTTTGAAAGGCAGCTGTAGCTAAGTGCCCAGAGATTTCATCTGTCTTCTCTTGCTTGAGGAAATGCTGAGCATAGACTTCCTATTAGACAAAACACATGAAGCACCAAATCCCCTTAACAGTCATCTTCGGCCTACTCCTAGGCTGACAGTTTTCGGCGTCCTAGTCTGTCAAACAGGGCCTGTTACTGAGGAACCTACTTCTGGGACCTAAGCAAAAAAACTTTTTGACAGCACTTTAAGAAAATTCACTATATTGTCAGCATTCTCAAGATAACTGGCACAATACATTTTGTATGTGCTAATCAGGATAAAATGTATAATCCCAAGCAGACACTAATTTACACGGCTTTTGCTTTTGCTGTGCTGCATTGACATAAACTTCTTCCTTTATGGACTGTTTCTGTCAATCTGTTTGATTGGTTGAAATCTAGCAATCATTAGCTACAGGATAATAACACTCCATAAGCTGGTATCAGTGACAGGTGTCCAATCTGGATTTTAAACTGTTCCTTTGGGAATCAAAATGCCAGCTTGCAATAATTCTGCAGGTGCCTTAACAGCTGCACAATCAAAACTGTTAGATGCAATAGGCAAGGATTGCAACAACAACAAAAAAAACACACAGTTTTAATGTGTAAAGATAGTTATTGATATGAGCTCTCCCAGTCCAAATATGTGTTACAAAATCTCTTGATTTATATACTGTACAATTTTCTATCATGCACAATAAAAATGCAAATATCTAATGCACACCTTTAAATCCAGATTAACTGTTCGTACAAAGTATATGCCTTCATTCAGAGAAATTGTTTTTATAATAAGGTAGTGAGGAAAAACAATCAAAAATGTACAAACTTATATAAAAAACGTACTAACCTTTTTTTAACACGGAGTTTAGTGCACCACACCTTTTGAGTTGAAAACTGAAAACAACAGTATCACTAACACAGAAGAGTGAAGGAAACTCTACAAGTCTAGTAGCCGAAATAAAGATACATCATAGAGACAGTACCACTTCAGTATGTGCTGTTCAGGTTTTTGGTGTCATCTACAATCGTTTCAAAATTTAAGCCATGATTGCATTTGGAACTAAGAGGAAAGCAGTTGGTTACCACCAGACGTGATAAAGAAGCCACTGGCACCTGATAGAATGACCAGGAAGGTAAACGTATTACTGAAAAAGATACAAGGAAATATGTTCCTTCAAATTTTCTTAGGAAGCATTTTTGAGAGACATTTTCCAGCTGGGGAGTTCTAAATGGGAAGAAAGCATTCATTGTGTTGAGTGTTGGTGAGGTGAAAATACGTACACATAAATACAATTGTTAAAGACCAGATTTACTCCGGGAAATGTTTTTCTTGCTTCTGGAAAAAAGGAAACAAGGAAGTACTGTAACTGTAAGTTATGTTTGTTAATTTTTGTTTCTTTAAAAAAGTCCATGACTTCAGTCATTTTTAGTAACAAAATGCAATTTATAAAAAATATTTGGTGATTGTCAAGTATTTTTGTTTTTCAGGAATAGCAATGCGGTCAGTATTGTCCATATTGCACCTATCAAATCACATATTCAGATTGGATACAAAACACGTCGGTGGGTTTGTGCTTCTGATTGATTGGAGAAGACAACATGTCCCAATCAAAAGCCTGAATGAAAGTCTCAAATTACAACACACAGGATGTCAAGAGGTTTAATTATATTGGACCTCATTTCCATAGAATTATGATTCAGTGACAATTACTACAGCACTGCTAAAGCAAAGGCGCATGGGGGAACACTATAGTGACTGTAATTGTAAACTTAGAAGGAAAAGCAAAACTTAAATGAAAAGTTCTGCAAACCGTGTGTATGAATTGGCTGTAACGCATTACAATTCAACTTGATTCCTCTGCACCACGGTCCTTCCACCACTTTGTGCATAATGTTACACCATGTGACTAATCACAGTATGAATGCCCTTTTAAAAAGGCTTCTGTGTCTCCTAAATAAGGAGCTCACTGCTAATTTGTCTACCAGACGCCAGCTTAATTGCATTTGAAATGAATGGTCTGCTTTCCTGGCCAACACTGAAATGAGACAACAACAATGTTCACTGTCCAGCAATGCTGAGTGCCTCGCAATGGATTCAAAAGTAAACCGTTCAATAACCATTTTCAATCTCACACCTATGGATTTGCCTTCAACCAGTGCAAAACACTGCTGTGGTATTCATAATTAGAAGGAGGAAAAAAGTCCTGCAGAGTATCTATTTTTTTCAAAGCAGTAGGTCACATTTAATGTAAAATGTTTCCACTCCTCCAGTGCAATCATGTGCTGAAGTTTTGCATAATATTAAGAATGCACACCATGATTTATGATAATGTGCATTATCGATCACATAAGGAATTATTTAGCAATTCAATATCAAAATGATGTACTCATTATTTAGGCGCCATGCATGATTCTAAGCCAGGGAGATTAGTTCTGTAAGTTCTTATGATAAATCCAAAATGCAGAGGATTTTTTTCTTAATGATAAAAAACACATTTCACTGATGTCAATATTGTTAGTAATTAAATGTCAATGGCCAGCTAATGCACAAGCTTGTCTATAAAATGTTCCATAACCCCTTTAAAAGTATTTGACTTTTACAGCCCAAAAGACTTTCCTCTCACAGAAGAGTACAAAATCTAAATAAGGCAGAAATAAAATGCTAATTCCTTATATTTCATGGCATAACATTGCATTACTATTAGGGGTGTGCAGAGAACCCATTGCTTGTACTCGGAATCCTACTATTACTTGGAAAGCAATACTGGTACGAATACTCAGACTCAGATTTCACTCGGAAAATGTCATCGGAAGTGGGCAGGGCTAAAACCAGACTTGTCGTTAAAATGCATCTCTGGCCCTTATTTTCACCCAGAAAGTGGCCAGGTAGTGGTTCAAGGTTTATTTAACAAGAATTTTGATCATTTCAAAGTCCTAATGTGTCATTTTAACTGTTGTTGAGCAAGAAGAATTTTATTATAAAAATGACTGTATATGGGATCTCGTATGTGATGGGCTGGCGATCAATGTACAGTTGAAGTGGAGACCACTTTGACCAGACTGCAAATCTGGAAGATGTATTTATTTATTCTAATTGGTTTACTAGTTATTTTGGAGATTATTGTGACGGGGCGGGGGGGTGCTTGTGTACACTACAGTACAGTGTATGATGTAAGTATGATGAGAGCAATCAGAGAAACCAACACATCTGCAAGACATACTGTTGAGTCTTTGAGTGTTATTGGGGGATTTTAGGTAATTATTGTGATAGAGGTGCTTGTGTGCAAAAAAGCATGGAGCACTTTAAATAAGAACGTCAAAAAAAAAAACACATAACCAACAACACATACAGACACATAGCTTATTAGGTGTTGTCTGTGTGTACTACTGTGCAACATTCAATACACCGAATATCAAATAAACAAGGACAATTATATATAGATAGATAGATAGATAGATAGATAGATAGATAGATTTAGAAACCTTGGTTATATTTGTCTAATGCAAGGAAAGGAAGATCAAATTTAAAGACACCGCGCCACAAGAACATTGTATCTTTTTACATCACAAGGAACTCCAAATATATCTCAGCTTTGTTATGATAAAAAAGCCCTGTCCTTTTACAAGACTATATACTATTGCTTTCCTTTATCAACAGAATGTATAACAAGTAGCTTCTTAGTGTGTAAAAAATAGCAGGCTTTACGAGATGTATGTACATTGGACATCTTTCAACAAGACAACTACAGACACCTAGATACATGGCTGCTTTCCTTTTCAACAAAATGCATGCAGTCGCAGTAAATTAGCTTCTGTTTATTCTGTAACCCCTTGCCTAGACAAAGACAGAGAAACTGTAACCCATACAGACCCCCCAAAAACAGACAAAACTCCTGAAATACCAACACAAAGACACCTTTAAAAAGTATATGCTATGGGTTTTTTTTTTTTTTAATTATTGACAAATTAAAACAAAATTAGTTTCACAAACATGTGCACACTGACATAATAATAACCTTTAAAAGGTCTAAAATCCCAAATAAACCTAACTAATATGAACCAAAAAAAATTTTTCAAAGTGTATGTATGTAGGAAATTGCTGACATGCTGACAACATCTCTCCTCTAAAACGGCAAAGGGTCGTCCAAAATCATCATCTTTTTCAAGACCCCCTCCCAAAAAAAGAAAACATACATAAAAATGATGAAATCCAAAGCAGACCCCAGATTTTCTAAATACAATGTAAGTGCTCATAATGAACGTGGCTGGTTTACTGTATCCTATACTGCGCACAAACACACAGGCATTTAGGTAGTGCTGACTCCCTAAACCTTCATTAAAAAAAGACATCATATGAAGTGAAAAGCTGGAGCTGGTTGAGTCTGTTGGGCCTGTTAGTTACATGTATAGACACAATGTAAATGTGTACTGTATTTACAGATACAAATAAAAATAATGATGCAAAAATACTGAAAGAAAATAAAACATAAGTTGAGGTCCAGTTACAAAAAAAGAAGCTACTTTACAGTAAATCAGATGCTTCTATGAGCAGGTCAGTTTATTTTTAGCTGCTTCAATGTATTATATATATATATATATATACACATACACTACCGGTCAAAAGTTTTAGAACACCCCCATTTTTCCAATTTTTATTGAAATTTAAGCAGTTCAAGTCCAGTGAATAACCTGAAATGGTACAAAGGTAAGCGGTAAACTGCCAGAGGTTAAAAAAAAAAAAAGTTTAGGTTACCAAAAACTGAAAAATAATGTACATTTCAGAGTTATACAAAAAGGCCTTTTTCAGGGAACAAGTAATGGGTTAACAACTTACAGCTGTTCTGCAGCAATGGAAGTAAATTAAGCCTTGAAAGTTGATGCTAACAATTCCTACAGGTGTCCCAACTTTTGTTGATTACTTACAAACCCTCTGTCTGTATAAAAGCAGTGTTGGAACAGACTGTGTTACTACACCCTCTTAAGCATTATTTGGACAGTATTGTACTGCAGGAAGTAGTATATTGCTCTCATAATGGCGAGAAAAAGGCAATTAACAAAGGAAGACAGACAGACCATTATAACCCTTAAAAGTGTAGGTCTTTCCTTTAGAGAAATTGCAAAGAAAGCCAAGGTGTCAGTGAGTACAGTTTCCTACACCATCAAAAGGCACTTGGAAACTGGAGGAAACTCTGACAGGAAGAGGTCTGGCAGACCCAAAGCCACAACAGAATCAGAAGACAAGTTTCTGAGAGTCAACAGCTTGCGTGATAGGCGGCTCACAGGACAACAGCTTCAAGCACAGCTTAACACTGGTCGAAGTAAGCAAGTCTCAGTTTCAACTGTGAAGAGAAGACTTCGAGCTGCAGGTTTGACAGGTCGAGTGGCAGTAAGAAAGCCATTGCTAAGATGGCAAAATAAGAAAAAGAGGCTTGCCTGGGCCATGAAGCACCGCCAGTGGACTACTGAAGACTGGAAGAAGGTCTTATGGACCGATGAATCAAAATTTGAAATCTTCGGTTCATCACGCAGGGTTGTTGTACGCCGTCGAGTAGGCGAAAGGATGGTTCCTCGGTGTGTGACACCAACTGTCAAACATGGAGGAGGAAGCGTGATGGTCTGGGGCTCTTTTGCTGGATCCAGAGTCGGCGACTTGCACAAAGTGAGTGGCACCCTGAACCAAAACTGCTACCACAGCATTTTGCAGCGCCATGCAATACCCTCTGGTATACGCCTAGTTGGTCAGGGGTTCATCCTACAGCAAGATAATGACCCAAAACATACCTCCAGGCTATGTCAGAACTACCTTAGAAGAAAAGAACAAGACGGTAGGCTTCAAATCATGGAATGGCCAGCACAGTCTCCAGACTTAAACCCCATCGAGCTGGTTTGGGATGAACTGGACAGAAGGGTGAAAGCAAAGCAACCTACAAGTGCAACGCATTTGTGGGAACTTCTGCAACAGTGTTGGGAAGAACTTTCCAAACAATATTTGATTTCCATTGTAGAAAGAATGCCACGAGTGTGTTCGGCTGTTATAACTGCAAAAGGTGGCTAAATGCTTCCTGTAGTTCACAGCGCCGTGGAGGAACTTAGGCCCACTCCTCCATGCAGAACTGCTTCAACTCACTGACATTTGTGGGTTTTCGAGCATGAACTGCTCGTTTCAGGTCCTGCCACAACATCTCAATGGGGTTTAGGTCTGGACTTTGACTAGGCCATTCCAAAACTTTAAATTTCTTGTTCTTCAACCATTCTGATGACAACTTGCTTGTGTGTTTCGGATCATTGTCTTGCTGCATGACCCAGCTGCACTTCAGCTTCAGCTCACGGGCGGATGGCCTGACATTATCCTGTAGAATTCTCTGATACAGAGCAGAATTAATTGTTCCTTCAATGATGGCAAGGCGTCCAGATCCTGATGCAGCAAAGCATCCCCAAACCATGACACTACCACCACCATGCTTGACCGTTGGTATGAGGTTCTTACTGTGGAATGCAGTGTTTGGTTTTCGCCAGACATAACGCACCGTCAGCCAGAAAGTTCCACTTTTGACTCATCTGTCCATAGAACATTGTTCCAAAACTCTTGAGGGTCATCCAGGTGCTTTTTGACAAACTTGAGACGAGCATTCATGTTCTTCTTAGTGAGCAATGGTTTCCGCCTTGCTACTCTGCCATGAATCCCATTTTTGCCCAGTGTCTTTCTGATGGTGGAGTCATGAACACTGACCTCAGCCAAGGCGAGAGAGGCCTGCAGATCCCTGGATGTTGTTCCAGGGTTCTTTGTGACTTCCTGGATGATTTTACGCCTTGCTCTTGTAGAGATTTTGGCAGGACGGCCACTCCTGGGAAGATTCACTACTGTCCCAAACTTTCTCCATTTGGACAATATGGCTCTGACTGTGGTTCAGTGGAGCCCCAGAGCCTTAGAAATGGCTTTGTAACCCTTTCCAGACTGATAGACATCAACAACTTTTTTTCCGGAGGTCTTCAGGAATTTCTTTTGTTTGTGGCATGATGTGCCTCTAGAACCTGTGTGCTGACAACTTCACTCTGATGGTAAGGGCCAAAGTTAGTCAGATGTATATTGGGCAGGGCTGGCCCAAATCAGGCCTGGTTGTTAACCAAAGTACTCAAACAGCTGACCTTAATTATCCCTTTAATTGGGTTGAGTTAACTCGGGGGGGCAATAACCTTTTCACAACTGAAGATTAAAAATTTGATTACCTTGCACACCAAAGAAATGAAAGAAGCACCAAACTTTGGTGACTCCCTCTATATACCCACAAAAAAATCTGAGCAAATACAATGTGAAACATGTGCAAAAATGGAGAAAATCAGACAGGGGGCAAATACTTTTTCATGGCACTGTATATATATATATATATATATATATATATATATATATATATATATATATATATATATATATATATATTCTCTCTTAATAATGAGTAATAGAAAAATGACTTGTGTATTACTTGTTATGAATACTCAATTGTGCGTGTACTCAGGCATACCCCTAATTACTATAATACTCTCTTCTTGTAGGGATCAAAAAATGCCTTTGTGTCAGATATTATTGGTTAAAATAACACACTTTAATTTGTGTAATAATTCAGTGAAGAGAAGTTAGAGTTTTCTGAAAAGTGCTGTTTTTGTTGAAGTTTATATGACTTGCAACAGTTAGTCCAATAACAAGATTCCAATAGGCCTATAGTATGTTTTCAGAAAACTGCTTACATGACTTTTGAAGTCTGAATTACTTTTCAGAAAGCTAAATTGTCCAAAATTGTGTCATTTGTGTTCTTGTGTGTGTCAGTGCACTGACTGAGTGTAAGTCCAGTTAATTCAATTTAACTGTAAATAAAACCGTGGTCTCAGTGAGCAATATCCTGGTTAACTAAATTAGCTGAGAAAAACTTACTGTCAAAGTGAATAATGAACAATATCTATTTAGATTGGATACATTGTATTAACTTTACCCAAGCTAAAATTCAAATCTGGAAGTTTGTGACATTTGTGCTTTTAAGTATTTAATCTTTTCCTGCAGTAACACTAACTTAGTGTCAGCTATTTATTTCATGTCCTATAAATCAAATTACCTTAAAGACAAGATGCATGCTTCACATTCATCCAGTTGTGTTCTGGGAGTCTGCAAGTATTAAACTGTATCCACTAAAACTGGGATTGGGTGATTTCACATCTTAACAAATTGCATCATAGGAAAATAAATTGATCTACTGTAGGTGTGTTTTCCGACAATAACTGATGACGTTTACCAAATGAAAAGGGCTGATATGTGTGGTAATGCACTTAAGAGAAAGCTATATCACAAGAGGCATGGCATTGATTTTTACTTATCCTTCTCTTTGGTCCTAATCCTACAAGGTCAAAGTCTGGGTAGTACTCTTCCTGAACTTCCTTTTGTGGCTGAGTTATAACAGCACAAACTCTTTGGTCATCACTCTGTATGAAGACAAGTGGACATGGACCTGCTTTGGCTAACCCTCTGCAGGGTCAAGCACACTGCCCTTAATGTAGAAACTTCCCTCCAAACAGATCTGCCAGTAATTTAGTGGAGAGAAAACACTTTAAAATAATATCCACACATCTACAGTATATGAATCACAGTGGATTAGCAGTTATTTCTAGGGTACAGTAGTTAGTTGTTATTTTGTTGAAACATTGCATTTACAATATAAACTGCTATATATACTGCGCAGAAGTGAAACTGCCGATCTGAAATGGAAGTTAGTTCATTGTTGAGGTAGCATATTGTAATCTGCGCACCCTGTTCATGGGGAGAGTTTTACTTGCATCATTGAGAAAAAAACAGCATATAAATCAGCACACTAGTCTCTGTCTCCTCCTTTAATAATAGTGTAACTTATATACAGTATAAGTACACAACATTAGCAATGAGTACATTGAGTGGATTATGGTTTGTGGAGGTAAGAGCATATGAAAGACCTTAGAGATGCTTCAGCGAGGGAGGTCACGTGGGCTGCTTACCTTTGCAGGCAGGTCATTCACCAAGAGAACTAGAAGCCACCCTTATGTCTGGTGTCATTGTGTGGCTGACAAATAAACAGGGATCCTAGTTCTCAGATAAATAAATCTGCATTATGCCGCATTTAAAATAAAAGGCTAAAATGCAGCCACCCCCCCCCCCCCCCCACATTATAAGATATGCAAACAGTACTATTGAATAACAGTTAACAGAGAAAGTTAACAGGAAGTTAAATGCTCACCAGTTCCATTAATCAATAATATAGACAAATTTACCATTTGACTTTAAGGATTACAAATACTTCTTTGTAGTAATAATAAAAAAAACAAAAAATAGTATTCAGAGCAGTTTATCTCGGAGTCTTTGTCACCTGGATGGCTATTGCCAAAATCATTAACTCGATCTTTAAGAGGGATTTTTATCGTTTATGGAAACTGCAGCTACATTTCAACATGAATGTGAATCAGTTTTATTGAACAAGTATGTTTATGTAAATGTAAAGCAAAATTGCCTGTGTTGATGATTATATGATAAATGTCAGTGGGGTAGCCAGGATTGTGTTCTGGTGGGGGGGGGGGGGGGGGATTGGAGATTTTTGCAGATGGGTAATAATTTAGTAATTAGGACTGTCAATTAATCGCAGATAACTTCATTTTTGGGGAGATTAATTCACACTCCTGTCTTGTCCCTTTTAGCAATATTATTTATTTCTTTGGCACAAGTTTGTTGTTTTTAGTTACAGCATTAGAATACAGAGCTCAATGACATTTGCTCAAAGTACCCCGTACTAACGATCTCTCCCCCTCGTCCCAAGGCATCGGCAAACTTCCCACAGTCCAGCAGCCACGTCACAGTGCGTAAGGTCTTCCAGTTAAAGCTACAGCAGCATTAGCTGTGCAGTACAAAACAGAGTTCCAACTAATCGTTTTTGGTGTATTAATTCTACACTAATAACATTATTAAAATCATCTGAACAGTGCAAATACTGTAACCTGGCTAAAACAATAGAAAATACATTCCAACATTACAATACCATCAGTAATAAAAAACTTAAATGAGATCGATGCAGTAATTGTATCAATTAAATATGCAATTAAAACCAAGATTAACTGAGATTCTTTTTTTATCTCAAAATGAATTGTGATTAATTTTTTAATCGCTTGACAGCCAAGTAATAATTTATAAAAATGTTCCTATAAGTAAAAATTAACTACACTCCAAACTTGCAATGTACTTGAAATTGCCCTATTAAGAACCATGATGTGTCAGCTCACAATCACATTTAGAACCACTACTATGCAGTTAGCAAACATACAAATTAAATAACAGAAAGAATAACCTACCTTCTCTGATGTTTAGATCCCCAAGTCCATCCTCCTGTTTTTTATTGCAAACTTGTCAACTACTTAGGTCTCGGGTTTACAACAGCCATTTAAAGCATGATTCGCATGGGACTAAGCAGGTCCTCAGAGTTGGTCAGAATCAGAGGACGTCTATTAACCTCCCAGACATGGATTAGCTTTTATCAGGGAAAGTCAGTAAATTCTAAATGAAATGCAATGTTGTGGCCAGAGAAGGTGCTTTGTGCATGATTTGTAAACCATGAACTGGGTTTAAATAACTAATTTCGTTGGACCTTTTTTCCAAAGACTACAATAAACATTTCGTACTTTGAGTGTATATATTTCCATACATATCTTGAAATGCACCATTAAAAGCATTAATTTTATAAGAGTCTGCAATTTTGTAATTTTGGCCGTCCCCCGAGGCCATAATGTCTATATTAATCTTCAGCTTGGATGTCTCATCGCACGTCAGTTTGAACAGTACGTGCACACTCCAATCAAAGGAGTCAAAGGCTGAATCAGGTGTAAAAATGAAGGGACTCTGCCCAATCACAACTAGATATATGTTTGACTGATCTTTTTTTTATTTGTATTTTTTTTTTAAGTGTGCTTAGGCGGGCAGCGAAGCAAACAGCTTATGGGTCAGAGCTTACATTGGCTGGGATGTTTTTCTCCCATGTCGTTGACATGGTAAGTGTATTGCTTTGGTTATCAAACAAAAATCCTCAGGTGTAAAACAAAAACATCTCCGACAACGTAGAAAATCAATGTTTTTCCGCATTATTCCACACCAAATGGATTCCTAGGATCCCTGCTAGTAAGTCATGTGCAGTACTCTGGCTTACTGTGTGCTGGTATTAGAGACAGTGGTGTTGTGATTCAATTCCACATTTCTCTCTGGTTTTCTGCAATTATGTATTCTATATATTGACTTATAATGTAGGAAGCAACTGTCAATGCTGAGACCCAAGGTATTATTATTTATTTCTTAGCAGACGCCCTTATCCAGGACGACTTACAATTGTTACAAGATATCACATTATTTTTACATACAATTACATTATTTTCTTTACACATTATTTTTACATACAATTACCCATTTATACAGTTGGGTTTTTACTGGAGCAATCTAGGTAAAGTACCTTGCTCAAGGGTACAGCAGCAGTGTCCCCACCGGGGATTGAACCCACGACCCTCCGGTCAAGAGTCCAGAGCCCTAACTGCTACTCCACACTGCTGCCCCATATATTAACATACTGTAGTAGCTGGATTTTGTGAAATGATGAAACTCCCACATTAAGCACAAATGTAGAGCAATACTTATTCATCAATGACTGACTGCCTCAGTCTGGCATTCCCTTTAATTGCAATGCAGAAATCAGTTCATTAGTGGTGGCACAACTTAATCAATGGGTTCCCATTAAACTACACATCCAACAGCTAAGTAATGAGCTTGACACAATCCCATTAATTCGGTGTCAATAAGCAAACAAGATGCAGTGTAAGAACGTATCTATGTAAAGGCTGCGAATGGCGTGCAACTGTCAGTTAAATTGGTATTTCAAGATAAAGCTTCAAAGCTAAGGTGTTTAAAGGATTATTTAGTTACTCTCCTTTTGTGCAACTGTTCTAGTATTGGGAATTTGGAAGTCAGCACAGTTGATACTTTAGTGAAGTACTGTAAGATTACTGTGGAAAACTGGTGAGCATTTAACTTCCTGTTAACAGTCTATTTCACACCCTGTGGGATTTGTAAAATAATCGGAAATTCTGTATAAAGTGTTGCAATAATACTGTGTGTGTAGGTCTAACAGTGGTTCTCACTATAATTCTGGGGACACAAAATAAAACAAGCCAATTGATTTCAAAAGGAATAAATTACTTGATTTGATAAAAAATAAAGGATTAATGATGTTCTGTATATTTATGCTTTTTTTTTCTTTTCATGTGGGCTGGTTATCAATTATAGGGTTTATGTCAACAACACTGTACTAGTAGTCTCAATTCTCCCCTCCACAGTCAAATATAGATGTATATTTGACTATAAGTTCCCGTATAAAGTACGTCAATTATTATTATTGTTATTATAGTTACAATTAAAAATACATAAGCCACAATTAAAGATACATAAGCCAGATCACATACTTTGAGCTGAATAGTTTTTTTAAGTTTGGTTTGTGTATGTAAATAATCTATGGCATACCACTTGCTGTCAAAAGCACAAAACATATACTTTCATTGCTCCTCATGTTCAAGAGAACCTCATTATCAACCCAGCTTGCTTTTTCTTTTTCTCTTTTAACATATTTCAAGGAAGGAACGTTATACCTATTATGTGGTTAATTGGGCTTAGTTGAATATAGCATTTGGAAAACTGTACTTAAATCGGACACTTGGACATTTACATGGCCTCTTTAGGTGCATAATTCTTTTGAATATGGGGCCCAGTATTTTTAGTGTTAGTCACGTCTTGCCATCAGGAGCATAAGCAATGATGTTGGTTTTACAAGCACACAGCCAATTAACAAGCAAGTTAACCCATATAGAAAACAAGTTTGAACAGCTGTGCAGAGGCCAAACTTGTGGATCCACAAAGAAAAAGAATAATCCTAGCTGCATACTGCTGTCTGCTGTGGTGCAGTCTGCTGTGTCTGTCTCCGATTTCTCAGTCCGACAAAATCATTTTCAACATTTTTAGACACCACTTTATTTTGGTAATTGCCAGACGATCCCTTTCTTGTGCGTGAAAGTGTGTACTTATCAAGGATCCCTTACCAGGCATGCACAGCGCGACCCTACATAGAAACTGTTTCTGCAGGTCTTTTTTTTTTTTTTTTATTAAAATGTTTTGAAGCCTTAATAATGTATTTTCATCCAGACATTATATATATGTGTGAATGTTCCATCAATTGATTTGTGAGAGAAATAAATGTTGGTGTTTGTAAGCAAAATGTAAGGTAAATAGTGATTTTGTGGGGGGGGGGGGGGGGAGGGGGGTTGGGGGGGGGGGGCTTCTTCAGGACTGTGAGAGAGACAGGATTTTCAACATAATTAATGTATCCCTCAATAAAACCTGTTTTTCTGATGAGTTCTTGGTATTTGAGTCTCTCAATTAGCTAAAGCATTAATATCACCTTGAGGTATCCCAATGGGATCTAAAAAGCTCCACGAAGGCTGAAAGGGGCTGCTCTTGAAGTAAAACACAACACACACTTTTAAATCTGGTTTGCATAAAGCCTTGACCTACATTACACATGCCTGCTGGCTGATATGGTTTGTGCTACTTTTAAAGTATTTTTCAGAAAACACTGCTTTTTCAAAGTAATGCAGAATGACATGAGTCAGATAACAACTAGCAGTAATTACACATTAAGTGCTATGCAATTCAGAAGCACCGTAATAGGTATTACTATTGCATTAACATGTTTGTACTTTTTTTAATAGTGACAGACCATTTTTTCTTTTTTTTTACAAATAGTGCAAATTTTGTTACAAGCTTACTTTGGCCTAAAGCTAAAGCATAGGGACTATTTTGCACTGGTGAAAGGATGCATTCAATGAAATGTTTTCTTAAACAAACAAACATTTTATAACAGCAATACGACAGTCCAGGTTGTGGAAAACATACGATGACTTGGTTATATGTGCGATAACTGTTGCTCAAACACAACCTTTACAACCAATCAGATCACTCCACTGTCGTAGGTTATGTCACAATACACTGCAGCTGTGGTTTCTGTAGTATATGAAATGGAACTAGTTTAAGCTAAAAATAAAAATAAACATTCAATCACTACGGCAACCATTGAAACTACCACAAAAGAGAGCAAAGTACAAAACAAAAAGGTGTACATTTATTCAGATATCCAAGTATAAAAAAGCAAAGAAAAAGTAAGCAGAACATATTTTAAGGAATTTTTCTATAAAATAATGGTGTATAAGACGATTATTATTTTTAGGTTCTGAATTCGAAATATTTACCTGTTTGTATACCGCACTTAAACAAAGTATTGCTTAAATAAATGAGTAATAAAGACTTTAAACCCTATAGACAAGCTATAAGACGACGTTTATATTAAGATACTTAAAAACACACATCAAGAGAGATGGGAAAATGTTGCATCTTATCTGAAAGAATAATCTTGAAGTCACAGGTATTACTGTTGACAATTCAAGGGGAAGTCACACAGGGCTTTGGGAGATTAATTCTAAATGTACTACATATGCATTTGCAATCGCAGATAAAATATATGAAATGCGGGAATGTCTTTACTTGTTAGCTATTCGCATGTTCTCACTGCTGTGCAGCTGGGCTTCCACGTCAACTCTTTTGTACTGGATATCATGGCATTTCATTGAATAGTATTTAGTTAAAACAGTTACACCTGTCTTAAGATAGCATATTGTGCACAACCATATTAGCAAGTGTTAATTAATGAGTCCTTTGGGAACAGATGTGACTCCTTTAAAACCATTAATATCAGAATATTCTTCAGCAGCTTGTTCTTCCAATCAGTCAGGGGACTTACATTTATATTCCAGATCCAACCTATTCTAAATGGGAATTCCAGTCTTGTAAACTCCTGAGTTGAAGAACTGGAAATATGAGATCTGAAATACTGAATAGAAAGAAAAAAAAAACACTGTTCCTTATTTTCCCATCTTGGTATAGTTTCAGTGTGTATAAATAAACACAGTAAAACC
This sequence comes from Acipenser ruthenus, assembly GCF_902713425.1. Classification (NCBI taxonomy): domain Eukaryota; kingdom Metazoa; phylum Chordata; class Actinopteri; order Acipenseriformes; family Acipenseridae; genus Acipenser; species Acipenser ruthenus. The sequence continues at coordinate 16,832,246 of NC_081198.1, read as the reverse complement.
TTAGTTTGCTGACATGAATAAAGGTCTCTTTTTTCTTTTCAGAACACTACTAGCAAGTTCACCTCTTAATACAGTACATGCATAATGCATTCAGTCACTTGATATGACTTCTCACCCCATATGGAACAATGGCCTTTTGAAAAGCATCGGAACCCACACATAGTCCCATTTAAAAAAAATACTAATTTGGGGCTTGACACGGTCCAGACTAAATTAGATTAAACAAGACTGTTTGTTTAGGGTTCAAGCATTCTCACAGACACGCACAAGTATATTATTTGCCATTGCGACCGGATATGTTGTACACTTACAATTAATCCCAAATGAGACTTTCCCTTCAATTGAAAGATGACACATAACAATGCTAATATAACAACCCTCACAAGCACCGGCATGGTGATACTCCTAGAATTATATTGCCTAACACTGGGACACTCCACCTGTCAACCCAACAGCACCTCAAAACAGACAGCTGCATTTATATATTCTGTATCTGTGGACTTTTATTTTGTAGCATAAAAACATGATGCCATATAATTACGTGTGTGTGTGTGTGTGTGTGTGTTGGGGGAGGGGTGCTCAATTAAAATATATACATACCATTTTTTACTGTTTCCCCTGTAAAGCAACTGTAGAGCAAGCGAGACAGCGAGCGAGCAGGGCACTTGTTAGAGAATATTTACTTACGGTAATAATATAAAATGGCAATCTACAATATCGGGATTTTCTTGAGTCTCATTGGGAGATGGGACAATCATGCTCTAAATCGGGAGTCTCACGACAAAATTGGGAGACTTGGCAGGTATGTAATTTAACAACAACAACATTTTATTTACATAGGGCCTTTCATAGCAACTATCCCAAGGCACTTTACAAGATTTAAGCAAACAAAAAGAAAAAGTACAATTAAGTACAGTTAAAAGCCAGTTAAAAGTACAGTTAGATACAATTAAAAGCCAATTTAAAATAATAAGTTTTTAAAGAAGTTTTGAAAAACTCCAGAGAGTCTGAACTTTTAATATAATTTGGCAAGGAGTTCAAAGTCTGGGTACATAAACAGAAAAAGCCCTGTCACCCTGAGCGCGCAGCCTGGAGTTGGGGACAAGCAACAGACCAGCCTCATAGGAATGCAGGTTGGGAGCCAGGACATAGGGAGTAAGCAGGTCGGCAATATATGAAGGAGCAGTGCCAGTTAGAGCTTTATAGGTTAGCATTGCAATTTTAAAATCAATCCTAAAGTTAACAGGCAACCAATGGAGTTGACATAGTACAGGTGAAATATGATCACAAGCTTTTGATCTTGTTAGGATACGAGCAGCAGCATTCTGGACATATTGGAGCCTTAAAGCTTCCCATTTCCCATTTCTGAAAGAATAGTGTAAATATATACAAAAAAAAAGCACATAGAAAAAACAGCAAACATTTTCTTTACTGACGGACAACCTGTCAAATTTAGGAACATGGCAGCCGGTAAGTGACTGAACACATTGCATAGAGCTGCTCGATTTCTTTAAAATGTCATCAAGACACCAGCTGTATCAAAGACTGCTCTGTCCAGCACAAGAAGGGTCATTTTTTTTTTTTTTTTATTTGCTTATGCTGAAAATAGAATGTCTTTAAAAGGTGGACATAACATTTTTATTTACTGTTGTTCAAGTAAGTGTTTAAGAACATTAGCTGTTAATAACTAGAGAAAAATTATTTTGAATGTGACAACGCTATTTTTTTCTGCTTTAATAAATATTATGTTTAACATCTATTTTTAGATTGTGATGAGCCGTGAAATAAGACATGTTTTAGTGTGAAGAAATACAGCCAGGCCCATAATTAATACACCTATTTCATATGCTCCTTTCATTCTTAAATAAAAAAATGTCACATTGCATATCCATAAACTGGATATACAACTTCCACTTTACTTATTAGGGAAATAGAAAAATCTTGGCCTAAGTGCCTATATTGACACACTTTAATTCCTGAGTTGTTTAAATATTAAAGTTTTTTTTCAGAAAATGTTTCTAGACAAACTTTATACAATTCTTCAGAAAGAAAGTAACTAACTGCCAATACAACCCAATACATGGCCTGTAGTTGACCATAAATAGTTGAAGTCAAAGCTTTCCATAAAAGAACCGTTGATTTGATAGTTTGAACTTCCTGCCCCAGAGCTCCAGAGAGGTCTATACAGTGTTTAATCAGAGGTGGTCATATTATTAGTGTCTAAAAAACTCCTGGTATATATGTAAACACAGGATTTCCCCTGTGTCCTGCGGCATAGAAGGAGTTGGAGCATGATTACAATTACTTGCTTCAGTGCTTTCTGAGGTAAGAATCCAAACATTCTGCTGTATTAGATCAACAAAGAATTGTGGTTCACTTCATTGCAGTTAAAGATTAATGGACACCGTTGAGGCCACCTTGGAAATATCTCATAAAGTTAAGTAGCAAACTTAGCTGGTGTATTAATTGTACCATATCTCACTGCTTATTATGGCATGGAACATTGCTGCAGCACATCATATACTAACCTGATGTAGTGGCCAGGAATACAGAATATCAATAGTGCTAACGCATAAAAAACACGTGCTATTGAAGGGTTTTCCAGAAAACTGTTTTAAATTATCACACCACTTATAGAATGGTGCTCAATCAGTCTTTACTTGGCTTTGAGCTCCTTTGAGTATGTCTGGAGAAAAGTGCCAGGATGGAACAGCCATTCAGATCAGACACACCCAAGGTACTTTTTCTGTCTATATAAATGTGGAGTAGGTGTGGCTGGCAGAGTTGAAAGGTCACTTAGTCACATGATTTGAATGGAATGAGGAAGGCTGTCCAGACCCTGAACACAATAAAACAGTAAGAGAGATGAAAAAAAACAACCCCCCCCCCCCAAAAAAAAAAAACCCGAACAGGTAAAGCCTTTTTGAAGCTTCTTACTCATTAAATACAAGCAACGACAAAAATGGTGAATCACAGGTATGCTTAGTTAGCATTGTCCGAGTCGTGGTTTGATAAAAACGTAGTTTAATCATTGGAAGGCATGGGAAACTGCAAAATTACAATGTACTAGAAATTTACCAATATACAATTTTTGGCGGGACAGGATTGGTTGTCGGCTAGCAAAGTAGCTTTTTAATTATTTGATAACAAGACTGACTACTTCCTCTCTGAATGTCTCAGCTTTTTAGGAGTCACTATATACAAATCTATCTATCTATCTGTCTATCTATCTATATATATATGCAATTTAGGTAATCTGTGAAAATGACTTGAAGGTTAAATATACATATGTTTCCAGCATGTGCTTTTCTTAATCCATGTTAGATTTTTACTGTAAAATGAAAGCTATAATGTTAATATAAATATATAGTAGCTATTAATTGCAGCCAGAAGTCTTTTTATTGAGCAAAAAAAAGAAATGCAGTAAAAACATGAATATTTACAAGAATGTCTACACGTTACATGCATACATTATAAGCTTTATCCCATTGAATATGAACCATAAAGCATTCAAACCTTGACTACTTTGAAGTTGCCTTGTTCCTTTCTATTAATACATAATAGGGATGGTAAATGTTTTCATCAAATTGTCAAACATGCATCTCATTGCCATCAACCGCCTGTTTGTTACTTGTGAATTATGGTTACAAAACTAAGTAAAACAACTCAAGTGACCCAAAAACAAGACAAGCTGGGGATATTCATGCTTGTAAGTACTGTTTAGATTACTAGGGCCTGAAGCAGGGTAAGACAGACAGATTTTAATGAGCCATGGTACTGCATAAACATACCAGTCGATTACATTGTAAATGTATGTAGGTCTAACATGGAGAATGTGCTCCCCCATATTGTTGTTCACTGTGTTCATGAAAGACTTTTTTTTTCTAAATTACATTTACCTCACACTTTTTTTTTTTTTTTACTTTAGTGTTTGTAAACAAAGAACGTCTTGTGAATACCAAAACTAATCAAATGCTTTAAATACAGCATGGATACACCTTTTGAATAGGGCACACAGTTTCTGAAATAGACTTTATAATATAAAGATTTAGTGAGGACACACATATATATATATATATATATATATATATATATATATATATATATATATATATATAGTGGATATATATTAATGTTCAGGAGTTTGGAAACAACAAATGATTTACAGCAAGACTAGGGGTGGGGATTGTATTGCCCCTTTTTCCTCACTCAGAAACTTTACTTAATACATATCTTGGTATCCCTGAATAGATAATCATCTCCTATTTAAAAATGTGTTAACTATTTTAATGAGCAAGACATCTCACAAGTAGAATGGTACCACATTTTCTTACATCTTACCTTTTTGTTTGCAGAGACACTATTACAGTATCACAGATCCCTCTTTTCTCAGTTAATCACCTAGTTTTTTGAGGTACTGTATAGTGATCTTAACTGGAACATGTTTTGGGGGAAAAGTCTCAATTTCTGTTTCTACTGTGTTTAGCTTTTAAGATGGATTTTCTGGAGCTGTATCAAACAAATACAATCACATTCAGCACGCCTTTTCAACATGTGAATGGGGAATATCACTGAAATGCCTATCACTATGTGTCTAGGAGCAGTGTGGCTCTGTGGGTGGTAGGTTATGATCCCCAAACTTACAACTGCCCATGATATCCAAGACCTGATAATGTCAACCTGAGCCCTTTGTGGTTTGTCTACACACCCCTTAGGTTTTCCTTTAGCTCGAAGGTTAATAGTATTAGCTGAATGATACCCTTTCTGCTGATACCGAATATTCTATGGCGATGAGGTCTTTATATTTACATTTGAAACTTGCTTGGGTTCCCTTTCCTATTTTAAAATGTTCACATAAGTTGTTCATTATCGCTTAAGAGAAAAAAAAGGAAATAATGTTGAACTGCCTAAGTTAAAACACATTTGTCAGTTATATGCTGTAGATAGAGAGTATTTCCCAAAGCACAGCTCAATCAGGAAACTGCTGGTAATAAGTCTTGGTTATTATGAGTCATAACAAAAGGATATATATATATATATATATATATATATATATATATATATATATATATCCTGGTCAGAATCCGCAATCAGAAAAATGCCAGCTTGATTTCTTTGTGTTTATTGTTTCTTGGATGAAATTACATTAGCATAAAATGCAATTTAGGTAATCTGTGAAAATGACTTGAAGGTTAAATATACATGTTTCCAGCATGTGCTTTACTTAATCCATGTTAGATTTTTACTGTAAAATGAAAGCTATAATGTTAAATGACACTGTTGAATTAACATAGAAATAGTATGCAGAATGTCTTTCAGCAACATGTACATAAATCCACACACGCTTTTTATTTAAATTTTATATTTTAAATATTGTAAAATACATAGGATGTTTACAGAATTGCACGTGTAATATAAGCCTAATGTTTTTGTGATGCTGTAGTCCTTATCGTTGTATAGTCTAGGATATACATTTTAATCAGGTATGTAACTTAAAAGATAATGATCCTTAAAATTGTGCTTTGAAAGGTAACAGCAAAATTCATGCAAGTTAAAAAGTATTTTCGCTTTATTTTTTCCATTGGAATGCAGTTTGTATTATGCATTGTAGATTAAATGTGGATTTTAATCTTAAAGTCTGTCTTTGATAGTCGACAACCAATCTTTTCATCGATTATTTTATTAAAAGGTCAGGTGGACTGTATTAATAACAGTGTGGAGTAGTGGTTAGGGCTCTGGACTCTTGACCGGAGGGTTGTTGGTTCAATCCCAGGTGGGGGACACTGCTGCTGTACCCTTGAGCAAAGTACTTTACTTAGATTGCTCCAGTAAAAACCCAACTGTATAAATGGGTAATTGTATGTAAAAATAATGTGATATCTTGTAACAACTGTAAGTTGCCCTGGATAAGGGTGTTTGCTAAGAAATAAATAAATATTATATCTAAAGTACACAGCAGAGGCTGAATTTACAGTCGAAACTGAATTATTTTCATGATGTCTGCATATAATACAATTAATCATTTTCTGAAATGGCTTTGTACCATGCAGTAGTTGTGGTACAGCAATACTTCCTAAATAATTTCAATTATCCTTATAAATCAACTATCTGCAGACACCTAATGGTGTATAGTTTGTCACGTGGGGACTCGTGACAATGGTAGGTAATATTTAATAAATAACTAATGTTTCTCTTTTCCCCTCTTTATAGGTTCTTTAGATTTTGAGGTAACCATCCAGACCACTGGACAATGAGAGAGGAGGGACCACAACAGGTAAGAATCAAGTGTTTTTTTTTATTTTCCAACAGGCAATATTAAACAACAACACAGCAGAAATAAATTTTGACTAACAGCCACAAGAGGGCCAGGGTATAATAGAAAAGACAATATAAAACGAATATGTAATTTAACCCTTTGAGGACCAAGCATTTTTCAGGGGAATGCCTCCCCAGGACCAGATGTTTTTTGGCTGTCGTTGTCTCTCTTCCTATAAAAATTCACTAAAAATCTATTTTTACAGTAGCATCTTGGAAATTGTGTCATTTTATTCAGAACACTCTGGGGAACATTATAAAGTACTTCATAAACCATACAAACTTTTTTTTCAACACAATTATAAAGTACTTATAAAAGTACTTATATATATATATATATATATATATATATATATATATATATATATATATATATATATATATAATTTAAAGTTGTGTTTTTTATTATGTATTCTGCTTAGAGATACATGTATAAAAATGTGTTAATCTATGATCCAAGGGACCTTACAATACTTCCTGAAAGTTTTGTGGAAAAATATTGAAACCACAAGACATTGTTTCACCTGAGTGATTGCAATGACATAATACACGTTTATTCTCAGGGTCTTTATAAGCAATAATGGACACTACTCTCGATTATTTTCTCAAAATAAACATGTATAAATAAAAATAATAGTTATTCATTCCATTATTATCATTAATAAGGGGAACAAAATGTACCTGATACATTTATTCATTAAATATTATAGCTTATAAATGTTGTAAAAACACATGAGACAAAATAAATGTTCGAATAATATTATAAGTCAAATACATCAGATTTACAGTGTTCCCCTTTTTTAGATTAGCTCTAAACAAGTCGTGATGTTTTGTTTCTGCTTTTGTCTCTGCGAGCTGCTGTAAACTGTCTCCACCCTTTAGACACTAAATGCCCCTCTCTCAGTGATGTCACATGAAAAAACAAACTATCAGGAAGTGAACATCCAATGATATGTGTTTCAAGCCTGTACTGCAAAGTACGGTGACCCTGTAAGTCATCAAAACCAAGTGCTTTTTTTTTTTTTTTTTTTTTTTTTTAAATCGTGTTTAATACATGTATTTAGGAAACGTCATAAATGGACAACCGCATAACTTTCAGACACGCAGAGTAATTTAAATTTGAAAACCTCAAAAATGACTGCCGTGGCGGTTCTAGTGTTAAAGGGTTAAAAAGCCGCTATTATTCCTAAAACTATAAATACAAATTTCAATTTTACACTCTTAATTCCTAAAATCTTAAATTATAATTAGTTTCAGTTTTAACCAATAAAACCCGATAAAACACCCCGATACAAAAAAAAAATAATCGGTAGATAGCCAATAAACACAGAAAAACTGTGGAAATGGTTAATCAGTTCACGTTGACTTTTCCTTCTCCCCATTAAAAAATAAAACCTACTACAAAAATAATAATAAATACATTTTCCAGTGCTGCTGGGCAATGTCCCGCCTTCCTGACTTGTATCTATCATTGATTCGTTCTGAATACTTTAAACCCATCCCAACTACTAAGTGACAGCACATTCCTACATTTCTATTGGAGATTTAAAATGAGATTACAATCAGGAATGGAGGCGTTAGCGGGATTTAAAGCTGTATTACAGTTAAAATACAAAGGATTTATAACAGAATTATGGCAAAATGTAAAAAAATGCCTACACACAAAAACCCCAGAAGAATGTGCCCGTGACCATAGGAATTTCATTGTGGAAGACGGCAAAGGAAAGAAGGTACAACTTAAGTGTGCTAGTACTGTTGAGTTACTATACATATTTAAAAAAAAATGCTCAAGCATTTCGGAAAGTAACTGAAAACACTAATTTCATACAGTATATCAAAAACAAAAGCCCCGAAAAAAACGATTTACATAAAACTCGAAAATAGCTAAAAATAAGCACCGAAAAATACAATTAATAAAAACCGAAAAACAGAAGCCCTAGTTATAATTAGCTTTATTCTATTTACATTTGTCCTAGCATTAATTCTTTACATACAAATTAATGGTGGTTGCATTTGAGAAAGGAGGAAAGGAAGACTTATGAAATTAACTGGAGACTCAAGTTGATGAGAAGCAATTACCCTCTTCTGTACGAATTGAAACGGTGTGCAGGAGGGTGGAGGAGGATCGAAGAATCAAAACCAGTCCCCAGTTGTAATTCTTCTTGTGATATCTTAGCCATTTCCTCAGATATCTTCTATTTTCTAATTATTTCCACAGTACTCAAAATATATTCAGTAGATTTTATAAGCAATGTTTTAATTTACTGCAGCAGTGGTACATTTCTTATCCCATAAACCAATAAAAATCCTAGTCTTTCTTTTACTAAAGTTTGCCACAAGTTTACTATTTGTTGTCTAACAGTGACAAAAACGGTACTTCCCTTGTTTCTCAAGCGATTCTTTATCAACTTCTGAATGGTTCCTGTGTTTCTTTTCTGTTCAGTGTGCACACTCTTCTTTTTAGGGGTTGTTGGCATATGCCGACTAAATGGAGATGATGATCATTTCCCTATACTTTCTATAAATTTGACTATGCATTTATCTTTCTCCATTTGTTTTTATCAATTTATATTTCCCTTAATTTTCTGTTTAATATGTTTCTTTGCTGAATATATGTATTGCATTTGCTGAATATATGTTCCACTGTTACTTGTTCATCACATTTACTACATAACCCATTCTCATGACTCCCAATCCTGTAGAAATGATAATTTAATGCGGTGTGTCCTAACCTTAGTCTATTAATATTAGTTTCTTCCTCCCTGTTTTCCTTTTCCCCATATGTTTGTATTTCCCTACTTTTGAGTGATTTTTATACTAAAATCTTCCCTTTCCACAGTTTTTCCATTGCTCTTGCCATACATCCATTATGTTTGCTTTAGCCGCAGCATTCATCTCTGCAGGACCCATTCCTATTATTATGTCAATTTCTTTAGCTAGAGTTGCTTTTTTTGCTTCAAAATCCACAATTTCATTTCCTAAGATACCCGAGTGACTTGGAATCCAGGCTATCAGAATATATAGTACCATTTTATTAAAAATCACATATCCTTTTCTTTAAATTCTTCTATTTTGTCTGTGGCCATAAGTATTGCCATCAGCTCTGCAGTAAATACTGATTAATGATTTGATAATCTTTTACATATTTACATTTTTTTATATATAATAAGCATATCCTGTTTTCCCAGATTTAGGCTCTTTTGATCTATTTGTCTATACCTGTAACATCTCCTCCTTATTTTTAACATATTCCTGTCATTTTATCTTAGTTTCCATTTCCTTTCTTACTAATTATTGTAGTTAACAGTTTACATATTTTTGGTTTCTTAAACACCCATTTTGGCATCAATATTTTATCTCTGTTTTCCATTCTTTTTATTTCCTCAATCTTAATCTCTTTTGCCCAATTTGTCATATGAAATGCAAATGTTCCACCAGCGTTTTCCCATTTTCCCTTTTTATATTCATGATACCAATTTATCCCAATACTCCCCCTCACTGGATGTTCTTCATTAAAAGATTGAATCTTATCAGTGTGTGCGTTGTTTACTCCTGCAATCCCCTTGCTGAAGTCCCAAAAAACATGTCTGACTTCCTGCACGCCTTTGTTCTCATTCCTGCCCAACACGACTGCTCACTGTAGTTTTGGTTCCGGTTTTATAGCAGTCTGTCAGTTGATGCAGAATGGCACACACCTGTGGCAATTTAAGTCTGGATCCTAGGAAAGGTATGTGACTGATTGTGCTCAAATATTAATTAGTGAAACAAACAAAAAAAATACAACATTCACACATATTCAAAACAATACATTAATCAAAATAAATTGCATAGCAAAATTCAACCAATATCTTAAATGATAATAACAATGTATTCAAAAGGACACATAACTACACACAATAATTGCAAATAATATATCACCCCACACTCTTAATTAGTCACGTGACAGTTGCTTTTAAGGTTTACTATGTATCGTCCAAAAAAACATGGAAGGTCCCCCGAAAGCTACCTTTATCTAACCAACATTGTGTGAGTGTTTACCAACTAAGTGTAGACCAGGGTAGTAGTGAGATCTTCCTAGGTGTTTTGAATGTACTGCAACACCATTGTGAGGTGTGGCCCATTGGTTCAGTCTGTACCTGGTTAATGTACAAGTAGTACATACTGTATTAAATGTGGTACTGTCTTTAGTTTTTAAGACGCGTTGAGTCATCATTGTTTTAGCGCCATCCCATCAGTGCTGTTCTCTGTGCTTAATTTACATATAGGAATTATTTTATGTCTGTCTGTCCCCAACCAGGTCCACCTGAGCTGTATATAGGAGAGCGGGGGACTGGCTGGGGTTGTACTGTGTCGTCGGCTCCTGACCTGTGTGTATTGTAAATAAAAGTGCCTATTATTTTAAGACGCTGACTCCTCGTTCTTTCCTCCACCGCCATAATCCGCTACAGTATGTTCATTTGTTACTTTCAATTAACAAAAAGACACAACTTTTGTTATCGATGAAGAAGCTGAGAAAGGAGGTGCTCCAATAAGACGGAGTCAAGGCCAAATCATACCTACATATCTACTAAACCCCCTCTATCTCACCAGACATTGCCTAGTGAATCTTTATACTGTGCTACAAGTTCGTCTGCATATCAGTAAAAGCCAATGGTGTACTTTTAATGTAAATTACCTTAAACATAACTGCAGTTTAACTTATAACCGTGTTGTAACATAAATGCAATTTTAGAAAACAACCCTTTCAACAAGCTACAGCATACAATGGTAACTTCACTGAAAGACATAATAAACAGAACAGCACTCAGGCAGTCAGATGCACTTGACTTTAAACCAAGAGCAGTTACCATAGCTTCCATTATATAAAGTAAACTTTCATGATAACAGCATGCAAATGGAATTATCTTACTGGGTCTTATTACAATATTCAGTAGGTTTAATTATACATGGTGCCAAAAACATTATGTACAGTACCTGCATCATAACAATGGGAGATAACTGACATAGAGTTTATACAGTTTTAAAATAAAAGAAGTAGCACAATTGTTATGCTGATGGAACCAACTGTTAATATTATTGCAAAGTAATTAGAGGTGCATTTATAGGCTTTTAAAACTATTAATGGCATAACCCACAAACAACAGTTTCTGTCTTTGCAAAGTATATCAAGGAGCATGCATGTCATGATGCTTAAAAAATGATATTAACCTTAACAGATCTGCCTTAGGGGACTTAGGCTGATGTAATGGATTACTAAACTGCCCTAATGCACAGCAGTTCTTCCGCCTCCAGGATCCACTTTCAAATAGGAGTACAGCAGACCCAAACAATACCAAAGTGCTCAGATCAAACGGCTTGTTAAATGTAACAATTCAAATGGGTTTTAGCAGCATGTGGCTTGTTGTCGAAACAGTTAATTGGGTGACACACACAGGTTTCCTACAAAGAATCTGCTTCATTTCCACAGCTTACCCGCTGTGATCGGCTCGGCTGGAATAGCCGCAGGCTCTGCTGTGGCAGGAACTTACTCCTTGGTTACGAACTAGATGTGTAGCTAAAGGCTGAGGATTTGAATGAGGCCTGCTTTTTCTGCCCTCAGAGGGACAACCATTTACCTGCTCACTGAAGGCTGTAACCTTCTCTGCCCTTCTGCTGAATTAATATAATAATACAAGTTTCCAATCTGACAAATGGCACGTGGGGGAAATCCTAACCACCAGATTCAACTAAATAGCACACATTCATTTTTTTCTGACGCTAGTTTACACTATTACATCCCATAAAGGGAACAGAATGGTCTTAATAGAAAGCTGTCCATAACAGGTCTCCAAATTAAAAGGGACTTACAGAAAATGGTAAGCTGGTCTTTATACTGTGGACAGGCCACAGTATAAACAATTAATAAAAAAATACAGTCCCAACCGCACATGGAAGACAAACAGGTGAAACAATTGGTGAGGTTTTCCTCTTACAACCTGACTTGTTTTCTTCCCTTTTTCATCCTAGAAAAACAAAAAAAGAGAGACAGATTGAAAAATGGGAGGGAGCATCAATGAGACGAGGTTGGGGCCTGGTGGGAGAGAGCTCAGATGGTATCAAACATCATTCAAAGGGAGTCGGTATGCAGTGTGACTGAGAGGGCACGGTTACTGGACCATCCAGGGCAGATGTTACTCCTGCCCCACTCAATATACCGGATATGTGGGATCGATGCGCGGACCTAGTGTGGGGCCAGAGCAACGACCCCACACTGGTGCACGCTTGGGGACAGGTCTGGTCTCTTGAAGGTAAGGATGTTGAAGGTGCTGGGGAGCTAGTATATCTGCACTTCATTATCAAGGGGCAATTACTGTATTGGGTAAACCCTGCCACGGGCACAGGACAGCCTGTAACACAATTGTCAGTCCGAGGTCATGAGGCTGGCACATGATATCCCTTTTGCAGGGCACCTTGGAGCTGATAAAACAAGGGAACGCATATTGGCTCAGTTTTATTGGGTAGGGATTCATAATGAAGTGTCTAAATATGTAGCCACATGCTCAGACTGCCAGCAAGTAACGCCGGGTCGAGTGTGCCCCGCCCCTTTGGTCCCACTGCCAATCATTTCCACTTCTTTTGAACGAATTGCAATGGACATAGTGGGCCCTTTGCTACATTCTGATTCCGGGTATATGCATATATTAGTGGTGGTAGATTATGCAAAGCGATACCTGGAGGCAGTTCCATTGAGGTCCACTAGTGCAGCTGCAATAGCCAAGAAACTAGTGCAGATAATATCAAGAGTAAGGATCCCCAAAGTGATACTGATGATCATGGAACTAACTTCTTGTCTCAAACATTACTGCAGGTGTATAAAATATAAAAAATACGTCTCATCTGGACATCTGTTTATCATCCACAGACGGACGGTTTGGTGGAAAGTTTTAATCAGATATTAATAAAGCAGATGCTGAGTCGTTTTGTGAACCAAGAGCAGAAATATTGGGCAACACTTCTCCCCTACCTCCTTTTTGCAGTGAGAGAGGTGCTGCAGAGTTCGACAGAGTTCTCCCCCTTCGAGCTCTTGTACGACTGACAGCAGGTCGACAGAGTAGAACACCCAATCCTTTACATAAGTAAAAAAATGCTCCCTCGGGAGTGTAACTACTCCATCATAGAGAAGGAATGTCTGGCCATTAAATGGGCCACTCAGATCTTATGCTACTAGCTATTGGGACATTCATTCAGTCTTGTCACTGACCACGCCCCTCTCAGATGGTTAAGCACGATGAAGGATAGCAACGCCCGGATAACTCGGTGTTATCTGGAGCTGCAACTGTTGTGTTTGGTTGTGCTGTGTTTGTTACTGTTCATGATGTGTGTGTGTGTGGGTGTTGTGCGGTGTGGATTGTTGGTGTTGCCGTAGGTGAGTGGGCGTGCTGGTTTACGGCAGTGAGATACGATACTGGAGTTAGAAGACACACAATAAAGCGTCCTGTTAGTTTACTGTAACATGTTGTTGGAGTCGTTTGTTTTTACAATACAACAGCAACCCTTCATGTATTTTATCACACACATTTTATGCAGGGAAAGATCAACAAAATGCGTATTACTTTTCCTGGGAGGGGGGTGTAATGGGGAAAGTAGATTCAGCTGAGTGTTCCTTCGGCTCTACTCTGAGCGGTGGGATATGTGACAGAGAGTGAATTAATCCTAGTCAACAATCTCCCTCCAGACCTGTGAGGGCACTGTATAACAGGAACAGTGTGCCTTGTACTGGATGGTTCGGCAGTTCATTCCAGGGTCAGTCGGAAGCCGGCCATCCAGGAAGGGGGCGGAGTCACAATACCAGAAGTCATCGCCCTAGTATGGTAAGAGGTGTGTCAGTCATGGATTGGAGGAGACGTGATTGAACTAGCTTTCGGAGGGGGCATGACTAAGGATATTTTAGGGGATGTGACGATGCAATCTGTCCCTTTGTTATGGTTTTACAAAAGGACCAGGAAGGAATAAAAATGAAACTGTGAGTGTTTGTATTTGTTTTGTTAACCACTGTTTATTTGTATTTAGATGATGGCTAACAACTGGGAGCTGTCGCTGTTCCAGCCAGCATTAAACCTGGAATGCAAATACTGCACGAGTCACCAATAATTGTGTATCACCACCAGCACTGGAGCACCGCGAGAAAGGACACAGAGCCATGCTTGTATTATTGTATTATTATTTCAGGACTGAAACTCTGTTTTGCTTAGCTGTGCAATTACACATTGTTGTGTATTTGCCAGCATTATTATTTGATGGTGCCAAACCTTGACAACAATTAAAATAACTGTTTGGACCGTCAACACTGTGTTATTGTCTTTGTTTGAGCACTGCATCACCTCTACACCGGCGCACTACTAACCACTTTGCCACACGGTTGTATTTTCCAACAAGTTTACTCATCGGTTACTGAGATAGAGCAAATGCAAGTTTACTAATCAAATTATAGTACTGTAGATATTGCAGGGTCTTATATAGCTTAGGCTAAACACTATTTTTTAAACACAACTATATAGCCTGAAAATGTAATGTAAGCCAGCAAGACAGAATTATGTTATAGTTTGCTATTGGATTTTATAGAACAGAATAAAATGTGGTAATTGCTACATTTTGTCTTCCATTATTTATTGACCCTTTGGGTCATGACGCTTATGAGGATGGGATTCTCCTTGTGTCTTTTTGTAGGGCATTACCTTAAAAGGTTAGTGGTCAGTACCCTGCATGCTGCTAGCAGCTACATTTGCACAGATGCTGGAGTTCACACGTAAATCATGAACAGGTTGTTGCTGTTGGGTTTAACACCTCCGCAACACCTTTAGGCCACCTTTTGGCCTAATGCTAGATTCACAAAAAGCATTTTAACCCATTAACCTTTTCAGTATGGTTTGTTTGAGTATGGTACATTGAATCATATGTATACCCATGGTACGCCTATGTAATGATCTCCAGTAGATGTCATTCTATAGTGAAATATGGCAGTGTACAGGTGTAGAGGATATTCCATTGTTCCATTGAAATATGGCAGTCTAGAGGTATAGAGGATTCTCTATTTTTATATTCGAATAAGTCAGCCTAAAGATATTCATGGATTAGGCCTACTGTAGTTTTACTACGAATAAGTATGGCACAGCACTCCATGAGTGGAGTACTACAACAAGTACCTTGTAAAGAAAAGAAGTTTGTTTAAATCTAAATTAAATATGTGACTTCTGATATTTCCTTTGATGATGCTCTGCATCTGCCTACAAATGCAATATTTGGAATAGTGTGTTGAATACAAAACGATAGGTTACAGGTGTAACACCGGTTCCCTGAAAGAAAATGACCACCAACCAATACTTTTGGGATATACCTGCCACATGTCAGGTATTCACTGAGCATTTAATGTCAGAGCTGCCGATAGGCTCCTCCATGGTGTGACGTCCTCGGTTCCGCCCGCCGAGGTATTAAATAGTCACTCCGCGGAGATCTCGTTCTCTTTTGCATCGAACCTGCGAATGCGAGTGATGCAATCTCACAAGGTTTGGTGGTCATCTTCTCTTTCAGGGAACCGGGGTTATATCCGTAACATATCGTTCCCTTTCAATTCGAAGACAACCACCAACCAAAACTTTTGGGAAAAGTATACCAAAGCCGTCGCGAGGAAGTGTGAGGGATGTCTCGCTTCCACCAAACTAGTGTTGGTGGTGTGATCGTGCAACCCTTGCGCCTAATGAAGGAGCAGAGGGATCTACCACATTAAGACGGTAGAACCTGGTGAATGTATGCAGAGTAGCCCAGCAAGCCGCAGTACAGATATCAGTCAATGAGGCACCAGGTGAGGGTAGGCCGGCATTAATATACGCAGTCGAAACTGAGTCCACAATCCAGTGGGACAGTCGCTGCTTTGGGAGGGCTTGACCCAGGGTCCTTTCACCATGACAGATGAAGAGCTGGTCAGACTGATGCAGAGCTCTCATCCTATCTACATAATCTCTCAATGCCCACACTGGGCAGAGGGAATTCAGTCTCCTATCCTCCTCTGAATCAAAAGGAGGAAGATGGAAAGCCTCTAACTCCACCGATTGGTTCAAGTGAAAAGCCGTAATCATCTTAGGTAGGAATGCAGGGTTCGTGCACAACGATAGCCTGTTTCCATTATCCCAAACACGCATATAGGAACTGTGCACAGACAGAGCCTGTAGCTCACTGACCCGCTTAGCGGAGGAGATGGCCAATAAAAAGGCTGTCTTCATAAAGATATATGTCAACTCTACGGAATGTATAGTCTCAAACAGGGCCTTAGTGAGAGCCTCCAGTACCACCTCTGGACGGGGAGGATGTCCTTTCTAGGAGGACGTAGCTGCCGAGCACCCTTTAGAAAACGAGTCGCCAAAATATGTCAGTAGGTACATGGCATGCAGATATAGCTGCTAGATACATTTTTAGCGTAGAGGAGGACCTGCCCACCTCCAGCAGATCTTACAGAAACTGTAAAATAGTTGCTATGGGGCAATAGATGGGATCATGACCTCTGGCCATAGACAACTTTTGAAAATACCTCCACTTATAGGCATATAGTGCTCTTGTGGAGGAAGCCCTAGCATTCTGCAGTGTACTAACGACCGCAGCTGAGAGCCCTAAAGTGGACAGATGGTCCCGGTCAGGGGCCAGACCCACAGCTGGAGTCTGCCCGGTTCTGGGTGCCAGAGAGTGCCTCTCGCCTGACTGAGGAGATCCATGCACAGCGGGATCTCTCAGGGCTGGCCTAGCAGCAGCTGGCAAAGGTTCAAAAACCAGATTCTCCTGGGCCTTGAGCCACTCGTTGGCTAGGGCGTCGATGCCTAGTGGACTTCCGCAGCGGTGGAGGGAGAACCACAGGGGGCAATGACTCGTCTCTGCCGTGGCAAAGAGATCGACTTGGGCTTCCCCGAAGCATTCCCAAATGTGCTGCACCACCTGAGGGTGGAGTCGCCATTCTGACGGGTGAGGACCCTCCCTCGAGAGGTGCTCCGCAGTCCAGTTCACCACTCCTGGGATATAAACAGCCCAGATCAACAGCCAAAAGGCTATGTGGTGTAACCCCGGGGACCGAAGCCCTCCCTGGTGGTTCATGTACACCACTACCGACATGCTGTCCGTGCAGATGAGGACATGTCTGTTCTGGAGCACAGGAATGAAATACTGGAGAGCGAGGTGAACTGTTCGGAGGTCCAGCATGGATGCATGGATGTGCAGCGACCCGTCCATGACCCGCAGACTCCTCTACCTGCCCAGACCGCACCCCAACCCGAGTTGGATGCGTCTGTCGTCACCACTTGACGACTGTGTATCACTCCCAACACTATGCCTTCGCGTGGGTGAGAAGTTTCCCTCCACCAGCGTAGGGCTTCCCAGCATGAGCGAGACAGTGTCTGTCGTGCTTGGGGTGTAGCCAAAAGGCATTGTGCCATGCTTGGATCGGGCGCACGTGTAGTAACCCCAGTTGGAAGGCTGTTGAAGCTGCGGCCATCAGACCCAATAGTTTCTGACACAACACCAATTGTACTGTGGACCCCTGTTGAAACAGGGTTAAACAGTTGTGAATGGAGAAATCCAGCCGGAGAACCAAGAAGACCGTACTCTGCGCTGGTATTAATTGGCTTTTGGCCTCGTTGAGGGTGAGACCCAGTCTTGCCAGATGGTCTGTCACTATCGCAGTGTGGGCCATTGCTCCTTCCTGTGACTGGGAACAGATCAACCAATCGTCCAGGTAGTTCAACACCCTGCCGCAAGGGAGCTCGGATTGCATCCATGCACTTCAAAAGGATGCAAGGGGCTAAGGAGAGGCCGAATGGCAGCATGGAAAACTCAAAGACTCTCCACTGAAAGGCGAAGCAGAGATATTTCCTGTGCGCTGGACGGATAGGAACGTGAAAATATGCGTCCTTCAGGTCCAGTGTTGTAAACCAGTCACCCGGCTGGATAGACTGGAGGATGTGGCGATGTGTGACCATCTGGAACCTCCTCTCCCTCAAGAACCTGTTCAGGTGTCTCAGGTCTAGGATTCAGTGAAGGCCACCATCCTTTTTTGGCACCAGAAAGTATCTTGAGAGGTGCATTCTATGAGATGAATGGCTTGTTTGGGAAGTAGTTTTTCTACTTCTTGCCTGAGAGCCAAGACCTAGAGAGGGTCATTCATGGATGTAACCATGATCTCTTGAAAGTGAGGAGGTGTGTACAGTGGCGAGCACCCACTGAGATGCAGTTGTGTCAGTATTGCAGCTGGTGTTGTGAGAATGGGTGGGTCTGAGTCCGCAACCATTCAGGGCCGCTGCTGGGGCTGGGGTGAAGCCAGCTTTAGAGGCTGCCTGGGGCGGTTCCGCTGGAACTTTCTCCCTGAGCGCTGGGGCCCCACATCCGGCATTTGCCATCCTTGCTGGCGGCCCCAGATATTAGCTGCCGCAGAGGCCTGGAGGCGATGCTTCAGGTCACCCTGTGGAGCAGTGGGGATTGAGACTGTCCGGGTTACCGTAGTAACCACCGGACGCCAGCGCTTCCCCCTTTCTCATGCCGGGGCATGGGAGGGGAGCATTGCAGCCACCTGCCGAGATGCCTCTCGCTCCCTATGAGAGCATTGCAGTCACTCCTCCACCGCTGGCCTGAAGGTATGGCCAGGTGAGATCGTTGTCCAATAAGACAGAGGCTGTGTGGTCCAGTGGTTAAAGAAATGGGCTTGTAACCAGGAGGTCCCCGGTTCAAATCCCACCTCAGCCACTGACTCATTGTGTGACCCCTGAGCAAGTCACTTAACCTCCTTGTGCTCCGTCTTTCGGGTGAGACATAATTGTAAGTGACTCTGCAGCTGATGCATAGCTCACACACCCTAGTCTCTGTAAGTTTCCTTGTGTAAAGGCGTCTGCTAAATAAACAAACAATAAATAAATAATAATAACATCGGGGGCCCTCGCCTGAGACAGCCACAGCTGTTTTCGCACCACCACCAGGCCTGCCAGGCTTCTACCCAGGGCTTGAGCCTGCACACAGTGTGTGCTGTGCGAAGGGCTTAAAGACAAGTGGAGGAGGGGGGAGAATGGGGCCCCTGAGGCCACAGACGGTTTCTTGGAGTCCCTGAACTCTGCGTGGAACTCTCCCTGGAGTTGGCACAGATTGGGCAGAACGTCCTGTCTTCAATGCAGAAGAGGCCTGCTTCCTGCCCAAGCACCGGACACACAATATATGCTTGTCCTGTGGGGGAAGGTTCGCCCTACAGGACGTGCAAAGGTGAAAGCCTGACATTGCACCTAGGCACTGAGGTACCAAGGCTCTGGACAATGAGTGCACGAAGGCACCGAAGTAGTATGCAAGGGCTTTCGAACACCAAAGTTGTCAAAGCACCGAGGCCCTAAGGCTATGGAGCACTGGGAGGTGCTAATGCACCGAGGCACTGATGCACTGGGGCACCGAGGTACAGAATGCACAGAGGGACCACCGATGCACAGAGCGTGTGAGCACCAAGGGCGTCAATGCACCAAGGTATCGAGGCCCTGGGGCACAGAGGGTGTTGAAGCACTGAGGCTCTGGGGCACAAGGGGTTGAGGGCACCGAAGACACCGATGCACGGAGCGTTAAAACAGTGAAGGTGTCGAAGCGCCGAGGTGTCAAGGCCTCGAGGCACCGAGGATGCCGAAGCACCCAGGCTATAGAGCACCGGGGAGCTTAAAAGCGCTGAAGGCGTTGAAGTGGTGAGACCTCGAGGCACCGAGGCTATGGAGCACTGGGGCACTGAAGGTACCAAGGCCACCGATGCAGGGAAGCTCCTGAGCGCCGAGGCTATAGGTCACCGAGGTGCCGAAGCACTGAGGCTCTGAGGCACAGAGGACCCGAGGGTACCAAGGGCGTTGAGGCCGAAACACTGGGGCGCCGAAGCACCGAGCACCAAGTACTGAGAGCTACAAGCACCAAGGGTACTGACCTGTGTGTCTAGTCTGTTTAATGCAACACACAGCCGAAACAGCGCGTAGCTTGCAACGGTGTGGTGCCTACAGACAGTTGCAGTGCGGGAGTCACACAGCTGGTGCAGCGCGAAGCATACAGAGGTGTGGAGTATTGTATAATTGCCGTCTGGATCGTGTGCAATATAACACGGTGCAGATCGTAGCTTGCAGCGGGGTGGCACAGCCTACAGACATGGAGAAAAAAAGATCACACACCGCTTTTTTGGACAACTGGTTCGAATGACCATGGAATCTAGTCAACAGTAGGACCAGGTAATACCAGGCCTAGAGAAGCACATGGTTGTTAGTTGTCTTTTTTTTTAAAAAAAAAACTGCAAGGCAGTATTAACACACACTGACACTCAACAGCAAGCTGGAGGGTAAGGGTGTTTTTTTTTTTTTTAATAGTAATTGACAACCTCTAGGGGCAGACTAGGCTGCACGCAGCGAGTGTGCGTGCCGAGGTAGCCCAGTGTACTCAACTCAACAGCGGGCGCAGCAGAGCTGGAGCTCGCTGGAGGATTACGTCTCTCTCTACTATTTTTTTTTTCCAAAGCTGCCAAGGCAGAGGAAAAAAATAGAAAACACAGATAGCAAACTGCAATGGTAGTTATAGCAGTTATCTGCTGAGTGATGTAGACTGAAGAAAGTTATTATTTTTATTTATTTTTAAAACGGCGCGCAGTGGTGCAGTGGCGCAGCATTTTGCTCAGGCTTCAGCTGCCAAGTTCTGATTCCACGGAAGTGGCAAGCTGACTTCCAGCAATATATTGCCAGGGAACTACATAAACTCGTGGTGAAGGGCTCTTTTTAAGAGACAATCAAACAACTGAAAATAGGTTAGTTATACCCACCTTATCTACCTGGTTGTGAGAAGCAAAAGAGAATTAGATCTCCGTGGAGTGATTATTTAATAACTCGGCAGGCAGGACTGAGGATGTCACTCCACGGAAGGGCCTATCAGCAGATCTGACATAAAATGCTCAGTGAATACCTGACCTGTGGCAGGCATATCCCCAAAGTATTGGTTGGTGCTCAACTTCGAATTGAAAGGGAACAAGTCAATCAACACTAGAACTCTTAACACTTGTATAAACAAAAATATACCCTGGCAAAATCCACAGCATCTGTACACTGTATGGAATTTAGGGACAATGCAAATGGGAATAGGGTATTGTATGTTTGATTCAAACCCTACAGTAAGACAATCCAAGGGCACTTCAATGGGAATCCAGTATTAATTAAAAACAGTAAAATAAGCAAAACACAACGCAGTGTTAGAACTGGCCAGGGAAAAATATATGATATATTTCAATTTAAATCGATAGAAACAGTATATATTTTTTAATAAGAAAATACCATGGCCACTCCAGAATGTAAAGCACACGGCATTAGCACCAGCACATACACAAATCACTTTTAGCCATACATAGGTGGAGACTTCCTCATATCAAAAGCCAATGCCTAAGAGGCAAATGCATATCCTGGTAGAAACTAAACCATGCTATTTAGAGATTAGTGACAAACAAAAGACAGCTCTTTGGGCACATTGGATTTTCTTTAGCAATCCCAGTGAGGAGGATGTGAGGAGTCCCAGGCTGTCTGACATTGTAAATGCCTTGGATTGTTACATAATGACATACTAAAATAAAAAATACCACATAAAGGGGCAACATACAAAGAAAGCCTAGCCTTGGCATTGGATGTATTTACAATCTTCACCCATGCAGTTTTCTGAAGGACCTGTAAACATAAACAGCAGCGGAAAAAGATTCTGAACCACACTGGCGTGTTCATAAACTATACAGTTCCCCTTAGCTTGCCCTATAATACGACAATACCTCAGGTAAGCTGTTAATATACAGGTTGGAGAAGTCTCATACAGCTCACCCTGTATTGGTTTGCAATTTGTGTTTGAAAATGATCCCGAAAGACAAAAAGACAGACCCAGCATTCTCCATGTCTAACGTGGCTAGCGTTTCCATTTTTATAGAGCTTCTTAATTAGTGATTGCAAAAAGGTAGCTACAGCCTGCATTCCGCGTGGTCCTAGTGTCTCACAAGCTACATTCGGTTTGTTTACTTAACCACTTTATTAACAGCCCCGAACCAGTAAAAGAAAAATAAATGAATAAATACAATCAGGCCTCAATTTTGTTCCTGTCATTTTAATGCTGTTATGTGTGTAAAGGGTGTGAGTAGCCATTAAATAATGCCCACACATTATAAAAGGAAATTTGAGGCACAACAAAATATTTTTATACAAATTGTCCACAGAGCCTAATTTATGTAATACCTTAAAGGTGCCTCCAAATTAAATGAATAATGTTGTATGGGCCACAATCTGACTGTGTCCCCATTTTAGTGATCTAAATTTAGTTGAATTTAATAGGTCCTATCGTCTTGCTGGAAGCATCCATGGTTGATGTAATAAACTTGCCTGGTCCATGGTGGGTACAGGTACATTTGAAACAGGAACTTGAAACACAATTTGAAGTAAACTCATCTTTGAAGGAGTAAAGTTATTAAAAAGCCATTAGGAAATTACTAAATTGAAAGAAAATTAAATATTGTCTGCCTAAAGCGAAAATTACCTACTTAGTTTTGTGGCCTACTCAGATTTTCGACAGAAAACGTTGTATTTAAGCAGCTATAATTCAATGTTTCTTGTTACAAACATCTGTAGGGCTAAAACCTGACTGAGACGATTGGCCTACTAAAGTTGGTAAATAAAGTATTATGTTATAGAAGCTATTTGGCAGGTTCTCATTTTATTTGGTACTGAATGCTCCAATTGTCCTGATGTGTGAATTAATTGCATTTTGCAATGTGATAGTGAATTTAAGGTTAGAATTACGTTACAAGTTTGGTGTATGATTCTGATTTGCAGTAGTACCGTTTATCTCTGGATGAAGAGATAGTGTGTGTCAATTTATTACCATTTGCTTCTTCTTCTCCTCAACATACTTTGAACCAACCAATATTCATTTATACAGATTTATTACAAAACGAGGTTCCCTTTTACCTGAGTTACAAACATACAGAGGTTGTGTTGCTATCCAGGGAAGACAACACAGTGATATAATTTGACTGTTAAAACAACAACTTTTCTATTTTCTCTCTTTCTTTGGAGCTGGCAAAGCTTGTGAGACAGCATTATAAAACCTGGTTGAACAACCACTACCAAACACATAGGGCCCTATATTCAAGCAAGTTCAAAGACAAAGGTGAACTATGGAACAGTGTGACCATTCACCCCTAAAAGTAGACATATAGTCATGTAAGGGCTTCTCACCCAATGACCACAACAATATTACATTTTATTATTTTGTTTAACAGGGTAGAACCTTCATTGCAGTACATATAAAGAACATGAAGCCCTCGTCCGAATCCTAGTACATAAATATAAGCTTGCTACAGTAGATGTTTAACATTGATGACCAGCAGTGGTAAAACAACTGTTCACCTTGAGCTCTGGAAGCCTTGTTGCTTCACTGAACAATTCTGGGGGATTCAGTTACAGTATCATTTTACATGCAGGTCTTAGCCTAACACTAAGGTCTGTCTAACCCAGTGTCACTCAAACAGATCATGTTGTGTTCAACTTATTACTCAGTAAAAAATCTGTTTGTGAACAATATATTATTGAAGAGTTCCTTTATTCATTGAAGATTAAAATAGATAATGGAAGATGCACTCTGCTTCTTTAGGGAGGTGATCAATACAAGAGCAAGAGGTTTGATACATATGTAATGACTGTCACATTTCTAGTCTCCCCCTCTGGAGTCTGATTGTTTAATTGAAATCTGTAGTCTAAACACTGATTGCCACCTGGAATTCAAGCCTTGATTGCCACTACACAGGCCCCCCAGTATATAGGGATCTCCCTCAGAACGGGAGGGGAATGCGGAGGAGCAGGATCGAAGTGGCTAAACTGCAAACAGCCAGTCTAACCAGTCGAATCAGTGATCCCTGGGGCTAGAGATGGCAAGATGTAGTGAGACTGCAGAGATGCTCCGAAGCAGGGGTAGAATGCTGGACAAACTGGACATGTTTAGCTATTTCCACAAGTACTTGGACTTGTGAAAGTCATTGTTTTTATTTGGACTCATTCTGTGTTTTTTATATTTTGTGCAGTGTGCCTCTTCTATACTTTCATAGCCTATTTTTTTTTATAATTTTTGTCTTGGCATTTCATTTTATATTCTAGTTACAATTGTGTTATTTTAATTGTCTCCTATAAATTTAAATTTAAAATTAAATACTACTTGCTAGGAATATAAGGGGTTTTAAACAGGCATTAATTTATAATAAAGATGGGTGGGGTTACTTTATTTCTCCAGAATAGTGGGAACCTGCTGGAGGCTGATACTTGTTTAATTAAAGAGCACAAGGTGTAGGGGTTTTACTTTTCACATTATTATTATTTTGTTTTATATTGATTTAGTTATATTGTTTAGCACTTAAATATAAGTTACCACTTGATTGTGTTTGTGTGTGTGTGTCACAGTTTTGGGGTGTGTAGTCTGGATTGTTTATTGGCTATTGTAAAAAGGAAAATCATGGGAAATATTGTCAGGAAGGGCCCGTCCTAATTACTCGAGTTAAAGGTGTACATGAAGAGGTACTACTACTAGTAAGACATACTCATGTAGCTAGTGGAGATCTTTTGATCCAGTTATGTGGCGCCAATCCAACAGGGCTGGAGGAAGCCCTAAACTTATCACCTGAATTGGAACTTGTAGCAGGGTCAAGGTAAGAAGGTGGGGTAAAATCTGGCCTCCTGACAGGTGGTGATGCTAGAACAATCGACCCGTGGGTCGTCACCAAGATGGGACGTACCTTAAGTATAAAGTCGGTTTGCGGTGGCCATCTTGGGAAGGACAATCACACAGGTGTTTTGAGTTGCACATTCAGCAAAGCCAGTGTTTTTCCATGGACACAATCGTTTGGTCATGGAGGATTGCCGTGGGTGTGGCTTGGAGAATAAAAGGGAACTCTGTTGATCAGCGGGGGAATTGTTCTTGGGAAGACAGACGGGGAAACGCTGCCTGGAAGGACCTGCTGGGTTGTATTGTTTACACCAGACGTGCTTTAACCCAGGATTCCAGGAAGTAGGAGAGCATGGACGCTGGGAGTGGAGCTCTTCTGGACGGAGCAGAGAACAGTGCCACAATGAGCCTCCAGGGAGTGGGGCACTAGCACCTCGGTGAGACAGCAGCCGGAAGCAGACGTTTCCTTCCAGGAAGCGAACATTGTTGTGTGTGTGGGTGAACGGGACTGTGGGGCACCTTGTGTTGTGTTATCTCGGATACCAAGTAAAAATTTGTTGCACCAAATACATTGACTTTGTGTAGGTACCACACTCCACCCAGGAACAGAACTCCATTGGGAAATGGAAAAATAACTGATGTCACCTGTAGATGTTAAACCCTGGGGGGTTATGGTAGATATGACCAGCATGCCCTGAGAGTCTGACCCCACCCTTGAAAAAGAGTTGGAAGCTTTAGGGAGTTTGACACTGGAGTTCCAGAAACTAAAAGAGGGACAAGCAGCACCAAGGGACAGGGAGCCCTCCCCGCCTCCAGTGCCCCTAGGACAGCTCAGGGTAGAGGGTGTTGGGAATATGGGCGTACCAACCATATCAGCCGCCACTCGCCCAGGTGGTCGTGTTCAAGTATATGAGTGGTAGAATACAACTGCATTGACACACATCCTTTAGCCTGGCATAGGTCTACAAGTATGATTTTCCACAGTTGTTAATATTATTTTTATATTTAGAGTTTAGAAGAACGAAATGTCTAGAAAATAATGCCAATTACTGAAATTACTGATGCCATGTCATTTAAATGACAGCTAGTGTGCATACACATTTAAATAATTATAGGGCTTCCTATGACGCCATTGATTTGTATTACCATACTTTATTGTTAAAGTATTTTAATGATTTAATAATGTGCATATGATTGTACTGTGATGTGCTCTTCTTTAAACAGAATCATAGTGTTAATTATTCATAATGGATTATAAACTATAGATTTGCCAATTTACTGAATTGTGCTTTTGTCCTTCATTCCAGTTCTTAACCCAGGAATCAAGAAGACCATCGTCAGCGGTTGTTTTTACAGTTGCCGTATGTCTATTCCACGTCGGTACACCGTAGGCCTAGACATTAGATGCACAAACCTGTCCAAAATGTTGATCAAATTGCTCACAAATCAGGGGTAATGGATAGCCCATTTTTACTGCTGAAATATAAGCTATAGTTAAGGACCATTGAAGAGTTGAGTCCTGCAATGGGAATTTGGTATTTAATGCACCCTCTGTCCATATTGATTTACTCAAGAGCCGATGACATTCCTTTATATTTTCTAACTAACAAGGCCTGAGGAAACAACCTCCATTAAACAGGCATTAAATAAACATAAAAAGTTCAAGCTCTGCAATGTATTAACCTCTAGGCTGCAGACAGCTCTTTCACCATGTTGATTCTTGTAAATAATAAAAATGGAGTGCCGCAAAAAGCTTGTTGAGGGCTTAGAACAGACTGATGTGATTACTGCTGTGTAACTTCAGGTGACGAGATGTGAATAAACTAGTTGCACCCTGCTGAATCACCTTGAGAAATTATCAAGCATAACAATGTTTGAAGAATATGGGCTTTTCAGTTTGTTTTTTATGGACTGGTCTGCAATGCATCTTGCTGTCATTCCTTTCAAATTACAACCGTAAAGTACATCATAACCGACCAATAGTCCCTCTTTTACATCGGTAAACTGACATTTTACAGTGGTATTTTTTACATTGTATCACTATCTCTTTATATTCTACCAGCATTTCAGAATGCAGGCCTTGGTATCTTCTTTCCCTATTGTTCAACGGCAGACTGGCTTATTAGGGGCTCATACAGTCAATTGGTGCACAACTTCTCTAACACAAGAGTAATATAATGCCTGAAACATTTATGGGACCTGTAGCAGGGCTTTAGTAAGCCCTGCTCATTAAATGTATTTGTTGATTTTTAGAACAGGGTTTCCCCCTCCGCCCCTGTGTAGTGTTTTATTTTGTATTTGTTTTGTATTATGATTTATTTATTGTAAATGACAGTGAAACGCTGCGGGTTTGTTATTGTTTTGTTATTCATGTATTTAGGACGGCGTAGCCGATTATTATTATTTTGGTTAGTAGCGTGGATGGGAAAGCCCATCCACAGTAATTTAAAAAACTTGTGCAGATTGTGGCCGAGGGGTAATAGAATAATTGCTAGCTAGTTAAACCCCTCGGCCACGATATAAAAAGCCTGCAGCTCTCCAGCTCGGGGTGGGGTGTACGAGTGGAGCATAGAGAGTGGAGAGAGAAGAGAGAGTGGAAAATGAAACTGAATCTGAATAAAGTAATACAGGAACAGTGACAGCGACTGCCCAGCCTGACCTGTATGGTTTATTTATTATTTGGTGTTCGTGATTTGTTTTATTTAAAATATTTATTTTAGCTCTGTGAGCACTGTGTGTTTTTGTTTAAACCTTTTATTTTATTTTTGTGTTGCTTAATAAAAACGGCGGCCAGCCGCATCTTACTTTAAACTGCAGTGCCTGGTGTCAGAGTTCTTCCTTCCTGCTTCTGCCCTGACATCACCGCCCAGCCAGCCTGTCACAGGACCTTAATAAGGATTTTCCACAAACTGAAAGTGTCAGTACAGAATTCAAAAACAGCACAGACCACTGTTTCTCAAGTTGGTTTCTGGTGAACATGAACAAACACCTGCTTTATCAGGATACATACATACATACATACATACATACGAAACAAAGCCATACTGCTCAACAAATAAAACTATATAAATGGAAAATGATGCATGTTGTACTTTTCCTTATTCTGTGTTGATATTGTAACTATATAGTAACATCTTAGTGTTATTCAATAGGTTTAGCCAAATGCTTGGTGTGCCATATTTAAAAGGTTAAAGACATCTCTGAAAGTAAAATTCTAAAGAGCAGCCCTTTCTTTCATGCTAGTTTTCATCAACATTATCCTAATATTTAATTCTTTACATGTTTAATATTATAAGTAATGTCCTTCCCCGCCTCAAGGTATAAACAGCATTAGAGAATTTTACAGAACAGAATCATTTTTAACATGTAATAATTTCAAGGGGAAGTCTCATTCAGATTGTGTTTATCCTATCTGACTGCATATTATGCAGTTTGGTAGAGCTGCTTTTATTCCAGGCTTTCGGGTCTTGCCAAACTTTAGGCCCAAAATGCATCATAAACGTAAAACAGAGGCTGTCCTTAACCTTTACACATTTCTCCTTCACTTGATAAGGCTACAGCACGTTCTAACTATTGTACAAACAAACAACATACAACAATCTTTCTATAGCTGATGTTTTTTTTTTTTTTTTAAACTACTAAAAATTCTACTAAAAATGGTGTGGTGTTTACTACAAATGACACCTTAATTGAAAGTTTGTAAGTTTCAATGAAAACATTTTAAGAGCTATTTTCCTGTAGAATCTTTAAGAAGCTCAAAAACACCCTGTTCACTCCTTTGTCAGTGTGAAGTAGCATTTGTAACCAACCAGTCTTCTACTCAACACTATACAGAAAAACAAAACAAGATAAACACTGTAACAATGGCAAAAGAAAAGACACACTGTTCTATTAATGCCTTCACATCAGTCAATCCTGCCAGTATCTTGCCTGAAATTTCTTTGTACTCTAAAAATGTGTTTAACTGTAGCTTAAATACCAGCATTATATATATATATATATATATATATATATATATATATATATATATATATATATATATATATATATATATATATATTACTAGCATTCACAGCACACTTTTAGTTTACGAAGATGGTGTCTGTACTGTCAAGCCTGGCTGCTCTGATACGGTAGCTTAAATAAAAAGCTTAATCAATCAAGCTCTCTGTTCCTCAAAATTGTTGCTCCACGGAATTCTGTATGTAGAGATTCAATGACGTTATACTGCTGATGGTGCCAATCTCCTTTCTAACTTCTCTGTGCTCTGTGGGGACCAAGTGGCACACACAGGTCCCCATAGTAAATCTTTTTTTTACTATTACGGAATAGCAGATTCACCTGGCCTCTGGACAAACAAGCAGCCTGCCCCAGAGCACTCAATTAAGACTTGCCTCTAGTCTATCTTAACAGTGGCAGGGGCTGACCCTGTCATCATACAATCTATAGGTGATTAAATGAGCCACTGTGCCATTTAGATGGTTAAATCAGAGATCACTTTTACATAAACTAAATTGCTGTATATTATGTTTGTCCATGCACGCATACCGTAGTGGGGTTATACAGGGGCACTATGGGATATTGAAGGTATCATTGTCAGTTGTTGCGCAGTTCGTAATAAAGGCAGTAGAATGCATGTGAACTCCGTGTCCTGTTTCCTCCTTGCAAGTTATAAGAAATCCTCGAGATATAACATAAATGTTCGATTAAAAGATTAAATCCACCTTGATACGTTGGCTTTCATTCTGAGCAGTGGTGTAGAAGCCTGTATACTGTTCCGGTACTTTCTTCTACAGGCAGAATCTTGACTTAAGAATTAACTTAAGAACATTTACCGATTTGTAGGCATCAATGAAGCTATATATTTTCAGTCAAGAAATCAAATTAGTCTTTCCACTGAATACGCACTAGGAACAAAAAAATGTCAGAATCCCTACATACCAGTTTTGATGGTATACTACCTTCTTTGATAACATGCGCATATTTTAAATGTTTGCAGTGTCAAATCTCCCACACAATCACCTGATTCAGTCAGTCGACCTTGTGATGCAATGAAGAGAACATTAGGGACTATTATTACAAACTACAGTACTACTTTAAGAAGGCTAACAATTGTTTTAGTAAAAATGCTGACGAAGACAGCGGACAGCAAAAGTGCATCCTATGACTGTGGCCATAAACACAGGTTTAAAGCTGCTTTGTACATCAGTCGCAGAGACCCAGGGATTGGAGTGAACGACTGCCCTTGTAGTTGCTCATTCTGCCCTTGCTTTTAAGATTTAATATAAATTACAAAAGCATAAATAAGTGTTACACGTTTATTTAAAATAAATCACTGGTAAGTAATATTATAAACTATTTATTTATCTGCTTTGGTGTTTTTCTTTTACTTACAGTACCAGAACTGCTGTTTTTTTTAATCTGATCCAGGAAAAAAAAAAAATCAAAATGTAGCGTACAATTAAATTGTCCAGAACTGTTGGCAGATAGTCTTTAAAAATACATTTAAAAAATATATATATATTTTAATTGTACTGATACAGTTCTTAAAATTGGTGACGAATAAAAAATAACTGCACATTTGTGTGATTGGTATTTTCTTTGGATGCAGAGCTACAGAAAAAAGACGGGGGTAGGCATGATATATTAATAATACACATCGTGGAGATTGAAGTTCTGCGCTGATGATGAGATGACATAATCGAAAGGAATAGAAAAAAAAAACATGCTTGATAAAAATAGCCAAAAAAATAACCAAACCACCAAAGACAACGTTAACCTGCTATAAGCTTTCAAAACAAGCCAAATTTGGCTGGAAAACCGCCAATCTGGCAGCACTGGGAGTAGCCTAAAAATCTCATGCGAGACGCATGCATTACCTATTAAAATGTTACCTCAAGTTCAATGTACAAATAAAATGAGTTTGTATAATTTGTTTTACAAAAAATCTATATTTTAATTCGCATTTTTATATTTAAAGATTTAGGACTACACCACTGATTCTGAGTGAGAATGGCAGAGCCATTGACCAGCTTTGAAACAGATGTATCATTGTCATTATACACATACATCATTATTATGGCTTCTTGATGTGGTGAGGTCATTCACAAGAACCGTTGTGTTTAGTGATTACTAAAAAAAAGGTGTAATTAAAAGGAAACCCCACCAATCACAACTCATTCTATAAGGAGAGCGCTACTGACATGAATGAATACTGACAACTTCAGGTTCTAAATGCAAATGGCCTTAAGGTATCAATACAGGTTTTAACGGCAGTCGTTGGGAGGCAAGCACCAGTAAATGATTGATTGTTATCTGTTGCTGACGATGTAATCAGGATTAATGATTGGCAATTCACAACCAGCTTCCCCACTTATGATTGTCATGTTTTTCAGCCAGCTCACATGCTTTGCAGTCACACAGCCCTTGTCCATTCATTTGCCCTAATATCCTGATTTCACAAAAGAGCTTATTGACTCCAAGAAGCCAAAAGCAGACTTTCTTAAAAGAAAGCATGTGAGTTGACAACTTGATTATCATTTTTCATAACCCGTAACTTAAGCATGTCAAAAAAACAAAACAAAACTGGGTAACAGTAACTTTAATGCTTCTACAATTTTACTGCAAAATTTCACCAGATAGTTACCATAATAACGTGCCATGATGATATGAATGCATGTGTAAATGCAGGAATGCTGTGCCTGCAATTGCTGTTGCTGGAGCAGCTCTGCCATGCTATACCGTGACTTCGAACACCATGCTTTTTGTCTGTAAGCCAATCACGTCCGGTTATACTCATCTGCAAGTTTGAGCCCTAAGTCCCTTGTTGTTGTTGTTGTTGCTTTACGTACTATAATACATTCACATTCCTTTCCCATGTACTGGCTATTGGTTACTTATTATTATTAGTATTCTTCTTCTTCTTCTTCTTCTTCTTCTTCTTCTTCTTCTTCTTCTTCTTCTTCTTATTATTAGTAGTACTAGTATTAGTATTAGTGCTAATAATGCCAGTGCCACCACTGCCAGAGTGCCATTGTCACTGCCAGAGTTGGGGACACCCTGGTAGAAGAAGGGGGAGGTGAGGAGACCACCTCCAACACAGCCCTGATCACCAACCCGCCCGCAGGAATCCATGGGTGGTGGGGGGGTGGACATGAGGGGAGGGGGTTGGTAGAATGTGCAGCTACCCACCCAGGTGGGGACAAGCAGGCACTATCATACGCAGTCAAGACTGTGTCCAGAATCCAGTGCGACAGTCGCTTCGGATGTAAATGAAACGCACTGAGCCACGCTTGCAGCGGGCGCATGCGGAGTAAGCCTAGCTCGATGGCTGATACGGCTGCGGCCATCAGACCCAATAGTTTCTGACACAATACCAAGGTAACCTCCGATCCATGTCGAAACAGGGAGAGGCAACCTCAAGTAGCTGCTACCCTGTCATCCGACAGGTATGCGTGCATCGCACTGAAGTCCAGCCGGAGCCCCAAGTATGTTGTGCACTGCACTGGTGAAAAAGGACTCTTTGCATCGTTGATGGTGATGCCCAGCCTCGACAGATGCTCTGTCACAATCACCCTGTGGGCCACTGCTCCTTCTCGCCACTAGGAACAATCAACCAGTTGTCGAGACAAAAAGAGAACAAAAAGAGAACATGGCTGCTATGGGTTAACTGTTTAATCCCTCGGTAGGTGGGACCGAGGACATTACCCCAGGAAGGGGCCTATCGGCAGCTCTGATATAAAGAGCTCAGTGAATACCTACCAATAGGCAGGCATATCCCATAAGTATATTTTGGTGGTCGTCTTCGAATTGAAAGGGAACTGCTATTTGAGTGTATATTGATTAAACATATCATAAAAGTATACTTAAATTTGATATGCACAGTACATACAAAAACAAAACCTGGCTGACCCAAGTGATTTAGGCAGCTCTGTAGACTAATTACAAATATCACAATTTTCAATCAAGTTAATTACTGAATTACCACAGGGGTAAAAATGACCTGTTAATAAAATTGAGATTTTTTTTTTTTAATTGAGAAGCTATGCATCTATCTGTGGAGGCCCAAGGGCATCAACTAACAGCAGCAATACATGTATGGCTGTGCATTAGATCATAGTACAACACAGCTTAAAGAACTGAAAACAATTACATTAATTCATATTTAACCCAAATAAAACTGCAGCACCACTGACAGCAATACTTGCATAGGGTGTTGTTGGGCAAAAGCAAGGGTGACTTGAAAACAAGAGCATGTTCACTCAGACCTTGATGTAGAAGAGCACAGCAATCAGTCCAACTTCACTTTAAAGGCTTTAAAAACAGTTTAAAGTCACCTACTTTGTTGCCATGTTTGAACTATCACTGTTAATTAGCAAGCACAAAAAATAAGCAACATTTGCTTGGGTCTTATCTTGCCAATTTTACAATTTTAAAGTGTAATAAAGCATAGGGAAAGTATGGTTATAGGTAAGCATTGTAAAGCGCAGAGAAGTATAGTAAAGCATATTAAAGAAACAACATGCCCAACCATGGTAAACTATGGTAAATGCATAGTATAACCATGGGAAAACAGCAAAATACTCAGCACATTTACTGTGGTAAACTTTTATAAGGGATTTACCTAATAATGCATTAATCTCAGAATAGTGCACTGGCATGTACAATTATCACTTCCACTCCAGACATGCAAATCAAAACAATGACAGACTTCATTGGCATATCAATGTACAGAACCTTGACTTAAAAATTCATTTAGGAATCTTTACCGACTGGTTATGAAAATGCTTATTTGGCACCCGACCGCTTTAATTTTGGTGCCTGGGTACAGATGAAGTGATCTCTTTTCCGTAGGGAAATCAAACGTGCCACTTTTAATGGTACACTCTGAATAAGAGTCTCAATAACTGACACGTATTTTAAATGTTTTAAAAGTCACACACATTTCCCGCACAATTGTCTGATTTAGTCAGTCGTCCTTGTAATGCAACGAAGAGAACATTAGGAACTTCTATTACAAATGACAGTACTAAAGTTTAGGAGGCTAACTATGTTTTTTGTAAAAGACAGAAAAAGTGCATCTTACATCTGTGGCCATAAACACAGCATTGTATATCGGTCAGTGCAGAGACGCTGGGATTGGAATGAACGACTGCCCTTGCAAATGGCTTCATAAATTTGCAGGGACATTTTTTTATGGTAAGGTTAAGCTATGCTTTTGTGGGGGAGGAATGATGTGTGTCCATGTTTTTCCCATGTCTCTGGCTTAGCTGAATTGTTACAAGTTCTGAGATTGTTAGAAATAGAACAAGAGAAAAATAATACAAACAGCAATCAGAATCCACAGACTTCATTTTCATCTTCTGTTTTACAGAATCCTTGATGAATGTCTATGGAATGTTTTTTTAAGCCTACTGTTCATGCTGTTGCATTTTAAAGAATGTTCATTAGTTTATTTTCATTTTTCTGAGCACTGTTTAAGCTAAAAGAATGTTAACAAACAAACACAGCCCCTAAAACAGTCCCTAAAGATTTGTGAATAGGTCCCAGTATCTCTTTTTATAGCTTGTTCTGCAATATCACCTTTTACTGTTACAAATGGACACAGAAACAATACTTTTATATACTCTGTATTATTCAAAAACTTATTTTAATACTTTTAAAGTTTTAAAATAAGTTACATTTCAGGATATTAATCTTTCATAAACCATGATTAGTACAAGAAAAATAGCCTTCACTACATGTGTGTGAACAAAACTGTATGAAATATTAAGGGCATGTTATTAATAGTTTTATTCAACAAATAAGACATAGTCATTTATGAACCCTTTAACACATGTTTTATTAATGTCTCCATGGTATAAAGTGCTGCTATTTTTTCTGTTTAACTATTTATTTCTGAGATTTACATGAAAAATAAATGCAACTAAATTGCTACAAAAAAATACTGTTTTAAAGAGATACAAAACAATTTATGACAGTCTGGGGGGTCCCCGAGTGGCTCACCTGGCAGAGACTGCTTCTCATGATTGCTCTACAGCGAACCCTGCTGGCCAGACACCCAGTGAGCTCAGAGCGGACACCTGCAGGGCTGGCCTTTGTCCTCCAGAGGTCAGTAGCTCGCTGACATCCACCTTCGGGTTCTTGGGTGTAAAAGAGGACACTGGCTTGGTCGTGGGATCGGAGGATGCCCACTAGACCTACGCGTCTCCTGAGCTGTGTGGGGAATTACTGCAATGAGGAGAAAACATAATTGGACATTGCAAATTGGGGTTAAAATCAGGGGTAAAATAATTGGGCACACGAAATTAAACAAAAAAAAAAAAACATAGTACAGTCTGAAGTGTTTAGAATTTCTTCCTGTTGCTATATTAAGTGTAGTTGACATATACCGAAAAGGATGCCAGCAAAAGGGATATAGTGAAGTCAGGGTGTACCTACATTCAAACATACATACCTGTACGTCACATTATATATATATATATATATATATATATATATATATATATATATATATGAAATATCTGTGAAAAAAACTGCTCAATAGCAATTCTGTGACTTAACAGAAAATTAATTACAAAACATACTACAAAAGAAAGATGCTCCAAACACTAAAATGGTGATTAAAATGTCACTGTCACTGTTTTCTGACTTTCTGAAATTCAAACAAATTCAACTCATGAAAACAAATATGACGTGCTGGATATAAACTGCATTATGCAGCAGTCAGCAAACCAGACGGAGACAGAGAAAAACTTTGCTAACTATGCAGTATTTTCTGTTATTTATGTATGTTATGTAAGAAATAACCCACACCCTGGGTGTGCTGTGAGGCACGAGGCAGCAGGCCAAGTCCCTTCAACCACCCAGGAAGTGCAGTAAGAATTGTCTTACCGCATACCCTGGAGTGGGTTATTTTGCTTATAAAATGGCTAAATTTTTTTGTAAATAATTACACAAACTAGTTTTTTTAAGGAAAAAAATTAGAAATATATTATGTATCCTTCCTCTGAAAAAAAAGGTCCCTGAATACATATATTTTGTACTTTTTTATTTGCCATAAACATTACATTGAACATTCCCATTTATAGTAAAATGTTCAAGATAAAATGGCATTTGGGAATTGAAAGCAGACTGATTTCTGGGCATGTTTTTGGCTTAGCTGAATTGTTACAAGTTCTGAGATTGTTAAAAATAGAACAAGAGAAAAATAATACAAACAGCAATCAGAATCCACAGACTTCATTTTCATCTTCTGTTTTACAAAATCCTTGATGAAATGCATGTCTATGGAATGTTTTTTAACTGTTCATGCTGTTGCATTTTATAGAATGTTCATTAGTTTATTTTCATTTTTCTGAGCACCATTTAAGCTAAACGAATGTTAACAAACAAACACTCTTAAAAAATGTCCCCTAAAACAGTCCCTAAAGTTTTGTGAATAGGTCCCAGTATCTCTTTTTATAGCTTGTTCTGCAATATCGGCTTTTATTTATACTAAAATGTTCGAGATAAAATGGCATTTGGGAATTGAAAGAGGACTGGTGTCCCACATCTGAGGGAGGAGTCAAGGAAAAGCCAAACACTGCACTCAAGGGAGGAGCTTACGAGTGTTTTTTTTTTTTTTTGTGTGTGTGTGTAGGAAATGATCCTACTAAGGTTTTCCAGTGTTCAAGAGAAGCTGACCAATAAGTTCAGAGGCTGTTTTCACATCGAAAATTTCCCTAGATTGTAAACCATCTTTAGATGGTATGTGGCCTAAAACACTTCTGTGTCAGTCTACGCAGTGTCGCAGTCCTTCCCGTCCGCGGCGAGCACAATAGAATTCTATGCCGAACTCGATCTTGTTTAAAAGCCCAACGGTTGTGTCAGCAGAGAGCAGGAGAGATTTTAATTTTGTTTTAAATATGTTTCTGAAATCGGAGGGTAGTGGTGAGGTATATCTGTTGTGTCTAATTTAAAAATTGCATACTCACTAGTCAGTTTTATAAGGCGATATTTAGTTTAATAAGTAGATGCCGCTGCTGCATATATATATTACATGCTGAGTGAGACTTGCGTGGTGATTTCTCAGATGGCTTTTGAATAAAGTGTTACTGCGACTGCTTACCGAGTTTTCTTTGTTCTGTTCTCTGACTAAATACCACAGTATATTTGCCATTTTATTAATTTCTTAGTAACAGAGATGAAAAAAACATTGTTTGTGGGTGATTTAAATGCTGTTTCAGTTGTATGTTGACATTTTTACCTACAGAAACACTGTTTAGATAATTGTTACTGTTAAGGTGTAGTAATATTAATAGATCAGGTAAGTAAGTTGGTCTATGATGTCATAGCCAGATGCAGCCGAAACGTTGGTTTCTTTCTCAATAAATTTTAAAAACTTTTAGGAGTATGTTTGAGTGTGCGGCTTCCCTTTTTCTTTGTTGATTTAAGCTTTGCTCCGTTGTCCGGCACCTCGCCTGTGCTGCTTGGGTGTGTGCGTCTACTCTTTTTTTTTTTTTTTTTTTTTATGCTTACGAGATTTTTTTTTTTTTTTTTTTAATGCATTTTTATTGAAACAAACAAAGAATGTACAGAAAGTAGAAAAAAATACAAAAAAAAACAGAATAGTGAACATATTATAATGGAAGCCAGGGGGTGGGCTTAATAAAATTACAAAAAAATATTAAATAGGTTACATACATGAAGTGTCTTCAAAGCTTTTTTATTATTGGACATCTTAATAACCTTAATGTACTGTTCCATTTCTTTTACAAAAAGAAAAAAGAAAGGTTTCTGATTAGAGAATTTACACTTGTGAATATGAAATTTGGCCATTAGAATAATCAGATTTATAATGTAATACTCATTATTTTCACTGGTCTTATAGTTAGTGAAACCAAACAGTACATTACCAATATGAAATTTAAGGTTTTTTTCTTTTTTAATATTATTGTTGGTGAAAGTAATTACATCTTTCCAAAAAAATCTGGAGTATCTGCAATTCCAAAATAAATGCAACATTGTTTCAGTGGAGTCCTTACAGAATGAGCAGCTCAGGTCGATACCATGTTTCAGTTTCTTTAAGTAGTTTTTAACAGGATAACATTTATGTATTATTTTATAAGAAACTTCTTTAACTTTGTTAGTTAATAAGTACTTGTTGGATAAAATCCAAACTTTTTTCCAGTCAATACCTTCAATAAACCCGTCCCAATATGAAATAACGTAAGGGATGGATACTAGATCATTTTGGAAAAGAGATCTTATACGCTTATTATTTTTAGAATTATCTATTAAACAATATTTTCCAATAAAAGTTTCACAAGGGTCTATGGAAGGTGGAGGGCAAGATAATGCTTTCAAATCATTTTTCAGTAAAGTGATCACTCCTCTAGGGAGAGCATCAAAAATAATGGCAAACTCCTTTGCTGTAATAGGTAATTTAAAGGTGGACAAGAATTCTGTATAGTTAAGAAGATTACCATTACATTTAAACAATTGAGTAACTAATATGATGCCATTATTAAACCAATTGGGGAAAAATAAGGACTTATGCTTATAGCAAATATCCTTATTATTCCAAATGAAATATTTGTGTGGAGAAAAGTTATGTTTATAAATTAAAGACCAAGAAAGAAGCATTTGTTTATGAAAATTTGATAACTTGATGGGAATTTTTTCAATATTGTAATTACACATTAATAGAAAGCTTAGACCACCAAGATTATTAAAAATATATGCAGGAATAAAGTTCCAAGTTGAAGATGGATTTTTAATAAACTGTTTAATCCAATTTATTTTAAAGGTATTGTTTAAGGTAGAAAAATCAAGAAAGTTAAGTCCTCCAGATTCATGATTGTTCATTATTACTGATTTTCTAATATAATGAGTTTTGTTCTTCCAGATAAAGTTAAATAAGATTCTATCAACCATACTACTGATGTCTTTTGATACATCCAGAGAAAGAGCTGCATAAGTCAGCCTAGAAATACCTTCAGCCTTAGTAAGCAAAATCCGACCTTTCAGAGACAAATCTCTTTGCAACCATTGGTTTAATTTATGTTGTGTCTTTTCAATAAGAGGATTAAAATTTAGAGAGCACCTAGTTTTTTTATCTTTATTTATAATAATTCCTAAATAGTTTATTTCGTTTTTAATTGGAATTTCTGATATAAACGAATCAGTACAATTTTTGATAGGTAATAATTCACATTTTTTTATATTTAAGTATAAACCTGAGGCTTTTGAGAATGAATTAATTATGTTAATAGCTATTGGTATCTGAGATTTATTTTTCAGAAAAAGAGTTGTATCATCTGCCAATTGACTTATAATTATTTGTTTCTCTGCGATGGAAATACCCTGCAAACCACTATTAATGATATGGACTGCCAGGAGCTGCATTGCAAGTAAAAACAAATAAGGTGAAATAGGGCAACCCTGTCGGATGCCACGTTGTATAGTAAATCTTTGCGAGGTACCATGA
This sequence comes from Acipenser ruthenus, assembly GCF_902713425.1. NCBI lineage: Eukaryota > Metazoa > Chordata > Actinopteri > Acipenseriformes > Acipenseridae > Acipenser > Acipenser ruthenus. The sequence continues at coordinate 16,792,714 of NC_081198.1, read as the reverse complement.
CCTAATTTAATTGAGCTATTATTATTTTTATAAAGAGTTTTAATTACTTTAATAAAAAAAACTCCAAAGCCAAATTTTTCAAGAGCGTTAACGATGAAAAGGTGTTCAACTGTGTCGAAAGCCTTGTAAAAATCAAGAAAGAGAATAAAACTTTCTTCCAATACCAAGTCGGAATAATCTAAGATATCTAATACTAATCTAATATTATTTGTAATATGTCTATTTTTCATAAAACCTGATTGTGTTTCATCTATTATTGTATTAAGAGCTATTTTTATTCTTTTGGCAAAAATCAAAGCTAAAATTTTATAATCGTTGTTGAGAAGACTTATGGGCCTCCAATTATCAAGTAAGAGAAGGTCTTTTTTAGGTTTAGGTATTAAGGTAATTAGTCCTTGGTTCATGGTTTGTGGTAGAGATTCTACATTTATACTTTCTAAATATACCTTGTATAAAAAAATGGATACCTGTTTTACAAACATTTTATAAAATTCAGCGGTAATACCATCATTTCCTGGTGATTTATTATTTTTAAGATTTGCAATGGAGTCAACAATTTCTTGTATAAGAATGGGACCATCACAAAAACTTTTTTCATCTGCATTAATAGTTTTAACATTACCTATTAATTTAAAAAAATCTCTAGTAGAATCTTCACAGACATTAGACTTATATAAGTTCTGATAGAAATTTGCACAATGTGCAGCTATTTTCTTTGGGTTATTTGTGATACCTCCATCCACAACAAGTTGAGTAATTGAGTTGCTCTGGAAGTGGTGTTTTTCCATTCTAAAGAAAAAAGAAGAATTTGTTTCTCCTTCTTCTAACCATTTTTGTCTTGACCTAATGAAAGCCCCTTTTGCCCTGAATTTATATAAAGCATCTAAATTATTCTGTAGTTCGTTCATTTTAAGTCTCTCTTCATCAGAAACATGCTCAGAATTTTTTTTGGAAAGAGCAATAATTTTAGCTATTACCTCTTCTTCTTCCTTTTGTCTCATTTTAGCTTGTTTACCACCAAGTTTCATAACAAATTTTCTAATTTCAAATTTTAGGAGCTCCCAATTCTTCCCAAAGATATTCTCATGTAAGGCTTTATTCCAATAAACGTCAATTAAATTACTTATATCTTTCTTAACCTTTTCATTTTCTAATAAAGAGATATTTAGTTTCCAATATGAAGCTTTGATATTTTTTGTTGTTTGAGTTGTTGAAAAATCTAAATGTATATATATTGTTTTGTGATCAGTTAAGGGGGTTGGAAGAATTTCTACCTTAATGCTATTCTCATTTATAGATCTTGAGACTAACCAATAATCAATGCGTGACTGTTGTGAACATGCTTTGTTACTCCAGGTAAACATTTTATCAATAGGGAATTTTTTCCTCCAAATATCAATTATATCAAATTTTTCAGTGAAAAGAACAAAAGTGCTATTGATATTAGGAGATCTTTTTGGTGGCCATCTATCCAAAGTATCATCTTGGGTTACATTAAAATCCCCTCCAATAATAAGTTTAGAGTTTGGATATTTTGTTTGGCAAAGAGAAATTTTATCTTCTAAAGTTTCAAACAGAAAATCGTTTTTAGTTTGAGAATTGTAACCATAGATATTAATTAATACTATAATATGATCGTTGAGTTTAACAGTGAGAATAATATAGCGACCATTAAGATCACTTTCTGATTGAAGAATCTTCCCATCAAATTTATATTTCAAAATAGCAACTCCAGCGGAATGACCCGAACCATGTGATAACCAGATATCATGACCCCACTGAGATCTCCAGAACCTCTTGTCATCCTCACAAGAGTGAGACTCTTGTATAAAACAAAAATCAGAGTTACATTTTTTTGCGTAAAGAAATAAAGCTTTGCGTTTAACATTGTTTCTTAACCCCCTGGCATTAAAAGAAATAATAGATAATGATGAGATTTTAAACTTGTAAAGATTTAAACGTTACTAACAGAAATAGTAATTTTCACTAATTAAAGAGTATTGCTCATCATAAACTGAGAACATCTGACCTTTTTATAAATTCAGAACATACACATATACATATGTATTTGTACATTAAATATACCTATACACAAATGTATACATATATACATACATATAGACTAAATACACACATAACGTTAAGTGTGAGAGAGGCAACTAAATAGAAACTAGCAGTTCCATAACTATAGCTTAGAACGACAAATTACCTTGTAGACGTTGTTATTACCTAACATATTTATATATTTAATTTGTACAACACTAAACTTGAATCATGTACCACAGACCTGCGTAGAGATTCTTCAGGTTGTGTTAAAAGGTGATCGAACTTCAACCCCATCTATAAATGCTCGAGCCCCGACAAAGTATGCGCGTTTTCCTTCGTTGCGCGCCTTCTCAATGGTAGGCCAGAGCTGACGTCGGGTTTCTCTGTCTGCCGGAGACAAATCTTCTACAAAACGGTATCCTTGTTCCTTTAGAAATGTTGACTTTTTGGCAGCTTTCCAGATCATATCCCTGTAGTGCCGCAGAGAGAACTGTAAAATAATCCCTCTGGGACGGATGTTGAGCAACTGTTTTTTCCCAAGTCTATGAACAGTGTCAATGACATCGGGTATTTTCATTTTGGCATCCGGAATGAGACTTTGACAAATCTGAATAACTTCCAATCTTATGTTTTCGTTATCGTTTTCTGGTACACCATATAGTTTCAGGTCCCAACGCCTTTTGTATCTTTCAACTTCGGATATTTTACTTTCGCATGCATCCAGCCTTCCTTCTGTTTTGTTTATGCGACGTTCAACTTGCTTAATTTTGTTTTGCATTTCTTTGACTTCAGCACATACAAAGTCCACAGTTTTTTTAAGGCCTTCAATTTTTATTGCGTTTTCTCCGATCAGTTTTTCAAGAACATCCGCCCTATCGTTAATAACTCGTTTTAATTCAGTAATAATATTAATTTCCATGTTAGGACCGGAGTCTGGTTGAGTGTCAATCTTACCTCGTTTAGGAGCAGGACTCTTGATAGGGGTACCCGGTAGAATATCAAATCCAGAAAGTTCCTCAACTTCAGTCACTTCATTGTTAGAATCTCCAGAGGAGCACGTGTAGTCATGAGCAGTTAAAGCAACGGTAACATTAGCTCCTTCTTCTATCAGTATTGTATTTTCAAAATCCAAATTCGGTTTAGATCCATTTTTTTTGTGTTTGTACATGACAGCCTGTCGTAATTTACTTTTTCCGTTTGATTTCTTCCTTTTGCCTTCTTTGGACATGTGTACATTCAGAAGTCAGGCATTAAAGTTTGAAATAAATTCAGGTGTGGCTTGTTTTCCTTCAGGCGGAATGCTAATTATAAATTTAGTTTCTAGTTTTGTTTTGTACTTGTTCTAAATGTTTCAAAGTGATTTTATCTTTCCATAGAGTACTTCAGAATATATGTTTCAGTTCCAGTGTCGTATTATAGTGTGTATTTATTTATTTAAATTCCGGTCAGACGGAGCTCAGCAAAGTTACGTCCTTCTACGCCGCCATCTTGGCCCTTATCGTGCGTCTACTCTTTGTTTTTGTATAGCCGGGCAGTATGACAATTCTTACCGCATGGTCATGTGATCTTGTTAAGCCAATCACAGCACTTAATTTATCCAAGCCCTCCTCTACAGTCTTTTCTTTTGTCATTGTTACAGTGTTTATCTTGTTTTGTTTTTCTTTTTTTTTAATAACTCTTCCTGCAGTGATTTAAAGGACAGATCTCAAACCCCAGTGCACTAGAGCGGCCATTTTGAAAAGAGCTTTGAAATAGACTTTAAAGTTATAAGTGTAAAAAGTTGTCAGGATGTTAACAATGACAAAATAAATTACAGGTACATTATTTAATGGGATTCCTGAAAACACAATAACAAATTTAGTTATCGCAATCACTTGTAGTATTCTTAGTTGATTTGGTCATTTTTGCAGCCATTTTTATGTTGCATGAATGTGGATAATATGAACAAGTGTCCTCACTTGTTCATATTATCCATATTGTAACAATGAAATTTCTTCTTTAACAACCATAAAGTAAAATTAATGAGTTTGTACACTCATGGAAATAAGAACTTGCATAGAAATGACCACAATCATTAGAGAGTTCAAAATGAATTAAATGATCCCACTGCACTGACCAGTCTGTTTGTTTTGTTGATAGATCCCAAGGCACTTGATAATAAAGAATAGGCTATTACGCCCTGTAACCTTGCCAAATGTAATCAAGAACCTTCTATCCCCCAAGGACGGAAGAGTTACTGTGGAAATGAGCCTGCATGCACTACATACATATATGAGAGGAAATCAATTGATTTGTTAAATAATCCAATCTTTGACAGTAATACTTTTCAACTTGTTTTCTTTGTAAATTCAATCAATGTTATCAAACTATTATGAACCCCAATATTTAGAGCATGTGTAACATCTTATGAATTGTGAACATGGCTCATTAAATAAATATAATTTTATAAGCGCAATGGAAATTTTACATATCTCTTTTGATTTCAAAGCTGTTACAGAGCATAGTGAAATATTTCTTTAAAACATCTCACTGCTGTAAGTAGAAACAGAACCATGCCTGGTTAGCACACAGTTAAAGTGTCAAGGACGTTTCAAAGAGGAAGCTGGTGTACCTCTTTAAAATAATTATCAAAATAGACATTGCTGACATTTTACAAAATGCACACAGCCACAAACTGTGACATAATATAGTAAACAGATATCAAGGGATTCTATTTTAATGAAAAATGTAATGTGATTGTACAGCTAAAGAAGGGATGCAGCCAGACCCACACTGCATCTATCTCACTTTGTCTCTCCATAATACCATGATTCTCCTGCTCCTAATCACTTTACCTAATACAATTTTAGTGACAAACTGATCTAGTCAGGTGTAGATTTACAGTGGCACCCTCACTTTTAGCCTCACTTTGACAGCTGTGGATGTTGCAATGTAACAACCAAAAAGATACGTGACAATTTACAAATCCATCAACAATTGTATCTCTTGATGGCTCTACAAAAAAGCCCACATCCAGGAGGACATTGTTGATGGTTTCCCACATTGTCTGCATTGAATGCTGTCAGGACAACAAGAGATTTACCTTGTCTTTTTTTTTACACTCAGAACATTTCATGTTAACGTGCATTTTCACCATATTTTCAGGAAAGAACCATGAAAGTGTTTAGTTTTCAAAGCTTGGCAACTTACATTGAGAGAAAATGATATAGTAAATGTGACTGTGCATGTCTGTGTGCCACCACAATCATGTTCAATTGTAGACAGTACAGTATGCTATAGAAATGCTGCTTTTATACTGGTAACATTTTGCAGAAAAAGTGTTATATCGAGGTCTCAAGATAATTTATCTAACACAATAACAATGTGACTATGGCCATGTTACCCCTAAAAAATATCTATGGGTAATCCATTATTGATTGGGTTGACAGGACTTTAGGCAAACCTTTAGACATGACCCATAGAAAAAGGTGTAGGAATGAATACAGCACATCTTTAGCCTTGTATTTACTGAGGCAGTGAACTGAAACTCAAAAGGAAAATGACTTCTGTCACTATCGCACAGAGGAAGAGGACACTGTTATCTTGGGAGGCCTGTGTTCCTAGAAATCGATATGCTTTCAACGCCTTCTGTTTCTTCATAGTTAATTATGAGCTATTGATTGCACCACATATGTTATTGACTTTAATCAATAAGGTTATCCCTAGAAGGGGGAATTTGTAAATGGATGACAGTTATGGACTAGAAACTATGAACATTAATTTGAATACCACTGGATTCTGAGATTCAGTCCAAACGATATTTGACATTTCATTTTCAAAGGTGACAAATGTGATGATTTTGTAACACTTACAAATAAGATTTGTCAAAAAGCGTCTTGATAAGCATAATAATACAAAGATAATAATAATAATAATAATAATAATAATAATAATAATAATAATATTATTTCTAGGAGTGTCTCAATGAGAGGTTAGAAAATATCAATTAATAATGGATTATCTAAGGCATCTGATAATAATTCATTCATGACATTTTAAGCCCTATTTGTCAAATAAATAGTCTATACTGCTTTTTGGAAATAACATTATATGGCCATTTTAAAAAGTATGGTCTACTGTTCTCTGATAAACCAAAAACAGTAATAATAATACTAACAACAACAACAAAAATAATAATTTACGTATATATTTAGATAGATTTACTTTATTGTGTGATGTATTGGTCTCTTAACATCTGTACACAATACTGGAGCAAAAACTGTAACAGTATGATGTACGCTGCCCAACATTTAGATTTTTACTACTCGATACATTGTTCTATCTTTCAGTCAAACCTCCTACACCTCTCCATCAATTGTCTTTGCTGACCTAATCATGTACTGCCTGGGGCAACACAGTACCACACTTACATTTGTATCGCTAAAGTCAAGGAATTTGATCCCCTTGTACATGTTTTCTGTCCAAACAGAAGTTTGAGGAATAACTGCTTCCATCAATAGTGCCTTCTTATGCCACAGAATATACAGTATTTCTTGGTGGCAACAGAGAAACCATTCACACTATAGTGCAAAATGATAGTTGAGATGATCCACTGGCATCATGTCACCTTTAAATTGCTTCAGTGAATGAAAATGTGTAAATAAAAACATTAAAAGATCATATAATAAACCTCATCTCAGCCAGTCAGGTTTAGGTTAGAGCAATCATAATCCTAGGAACTTTCCAACAGTGGTTTAGTTTTGTGTAGCTGGTTGATCTCAGAATGTTGTCAAGTCGGTTCTTAATAATTATGCATCAGCAACACTGTAACCCATTCCATACCCTCACCACTCTATGTAAAGTTTCCTACCCTCTGTCCTAAGTATGTCTCCGCTAAATGTACAACTTTGTCCTCTGCTCCTTGTTTCTGTGTTGCACTTGAAGCATTGGCTAGGGTTAATTTGGACAAGCCCTTTTAAAATTGTAAAGACTTAGTTCAATCAATCTCGCCTTAATTCATCTTTGTTCAGTCAGCAGGAGCGAGGACCGCAGCAGTAACTGTAACAGTTTAAACAGATTTCAAGGGAGTAGGTATCTTTTTTATGTGATTGCGGAACTGCAGTCTGTTTCACGCAAGTCTCAAATAGGTACAGCCCTTTAACTGAAGCATGGGCTAGATTAGTTGATATTCATGTAAAAGGTAAAAAATATTGATCATAAAATAAAAGTATACAGCAATGCCCAAAGGTAACCTTGATAGTCTGATTCAACAATGTACCAAGTATCCCTAAAGTACGGCCAGTTGCTTATGCTATGATACATGTTCAATGCTTTATATTTCCTGGGGGGGAGGAATTCAAAGGAGATCATTTCTTTAACCTTGCATAGGCTTGACCTTAATGAATGCATTAGGTCCCTAATACTTTGCCGCAGGTAACGTCATTTTTGTTCAATATCTTATTTCTCATAATAGGCCTAGTTCTATAGAGTTTGGTCAGCCTGCCAAAACCCTTCCCATTGTTTGCTCGTTTGAAATTGTTGTTATATCCCACTGTTTGACAACAGCAGGTGTAAAGTTGTCGGTGGAACATTTTCACCCTGAAATCCATATGTTGGTGTCAAACTGACATTGATTCACTTGTGAAACAAACAAAAAAAACTGTTATTTTCAAAGCAATTCTTGTCATCTGCAATCTTTTGCATGCTTAGGAATTAATCTCTTTTTAAGGTTTTCAGACGAAGAAATTCTAGAATGAACTTCAGCTTTATTGACTTTCTGCCCAAACATTTTCCCTTAAGACTGTCAAGTGCGGTTACACGTTTACAGATATTCCAGTAGGGTGCAATTTTGAATCTTTAAAATGCTTTCTCACTGAAGCTTTGTCTCCCAGTAGTAATAGGTTCACTTGTACTAGACGATCATCAGGGAATAACACTGAACACTGTTTCTGAACAGCCTTGTCCATACCAATTTAAAATTCTTTGAACTGTTTGCTAGCCAATGCTGAGGGCAATGTTTTAACTCATTAACACGTAGAGAGTGTGTAGCAGCAACACCTGCGATCAAATCTGCCTTTCACAGAACTGTTTTTAAACTATATTTATTATACAGCATGTATTTTACTGTGCTGAACTAAGGTATACAATTAACAAATGGTCTTCAGAGGCAATGCATTGTCACTATAGGGCAATGGTTCTGAACTAAGTGGTTAGCTTATGGAAGCCAAATAGTACAGGTGGTAACATGTTCATATATTCTACAGAAATGAAGCAGAATGCTCCTGTATCAGAACCACTGTACACTATTTGTTCTAAATACTGCTAAGGTTTCCACAGTCTAATTATTTTTTTCCAGATGTTTCTGTTAGGAACAGTACAGTTTGTGTAGGGTGTCACGCTAAGCTGCACAAGCTGAGCTGATTTCTGTTATAATAACATGAGGCACCCTACACACAACATTCATATTACCATACTATAAATCACAAAAATCTAAGATTGTTAGTTTTTAAAAACTTAGAACTTTGATTTATAGTATGTTCTATGCACAATGTATTGGAATTGACCAGTTCTTAACAGTGATTGGTTGATTTCTTATACATGATTCTTACAGTACATTTCTATAATATTAAACAACCTGACCAAACGCATGGTACCTACTGCTAAACAGTATGTATACAGTACCAAGTAATTACCTAACAGTGTTATTAATTACATTGTAACCATGTAGTAATATATGCCTTGTATCTTAAAGGTCTGGTACAATGCTAGCTATCTAAATATAGAGCTATCAAATTCACACTTGTTTATACCTTTATATATAAACAGCTATGGCCAATCATCATAAAGTTGAATGAAACCTGCTGAATAATGTTAAGTTAACATATTGCATTACATATGGCTTTGTATTTTTCCATATACTTGTACGGAAAACTCACCAAAATCTTAAAATGTGACATTTTGAAATACGGTACTGCTAATGGTTTCTGGTAGACGTCTACGATATAATTGTGTAGTTTCTTTGATTACATGCTGTTAAATAAAAGATCTAAATTATGTTTACATGGTTGTATACTGGAATACCTTTATAGCCTCTTCTGTGCCACAGAAATAAAACACAGTTTATAATCATCTCATTCACAAGCTACTGTGCCTGGGGTCACAGGCAAAGAGGAAGGGTTGCTTTCACATTTCGTGGCCCGCATGCATTGTGCTTTTGTGCTAAGGTTAAGGCCTCCACCAGTGCACTCACTTGATGAGCAAAAGATGAAAAAGCTTTCCTGAGCCCACTGTTCGTAATAATATTACATTAGATTTGGTTTGACTTGTGTTTTTTTGTTGTTGTTTTCTGAAGCTAGTGTATGAATATTTACGTCCATGCTTGCTGTTTCCAGGCAAGCTCCTTTGTTTGCTTGGCTGTTTGCTTCTACTGCCACTGCACATCACCAGCCATCCGACATGGCTGCATTGCCTGGTTAGGCTCTGGTGCGCCTCATCCAAAATCCCTTTTACCTGTTATTTTTTATATACAGTTGATGTCAATGAGAAAGCATTTTTAGTATTTCTATATACAGTAGTACCATCTAAAAGGTATTTTAATAGTGGTAGTCAAACACTGCTAGCAAATCAAGAGAAACTGACAATCCCTTTAAGAAAACAATAGCCTTTGCAGTAATTTTGATTAACAAAAACCTAGTCTTTAGATTTCAAAAACATGGATATTATTTGTATACGATAATTTTAAAAAACGACGGTAACAACTAACAATGTCCCCCCATTTCTAAACCGCACTCCATACAATGCTATCTGTGTGACAGATCAGGGGGGTAATGAATAATTAACTTTGTGTGCTGCTTACATTGTTATAAATGCAGTCATGTGCTAATCCAATATGTCATTCAAAATAATTCACTTTTCACAGTATCACTAAAGTTTAGGTATCTATCATGTTTTTCCAAAGTGACACTTTACAGACAGAATGATCTCTACCGGCTTCTGAAAAATTCTGACAAACAAAAACTGTTTCCTTAAATAATGTAACAAAGGGCTGACGCTGGGACTTTGTTATGTGCGTTTCTGCCTGAACTGTGTGTGTGCAGACTTTGCTGAACTGTGGTATTGCAGTGCACTCTGCAAATCGTGTGCAGGATTGATTGCAAGACCCCGCAGCTGTATAGTTCTGCCTGCAGCCTTATGTTTTACTGTTTATGAGTATGCATGCAACTCTGCACAAGCAATGACCCCTAACCAGAGTAGGTATGCTTATTACTGTACTACATTGCTGCAATGTTGTGCACCTGCTATAACAATAAAAACGTTATTATTCCTTCTTTGCTAATTTATTATAATAATATAAAGCCCATAATTTATACCTGTGTGAAATAATGTATTCCAGATCATGTATTTTTTTTTAAAGAATATTTTCTTCTTGTGTGGGTTTTGAAATTCCAAAAGACCTCACACAGCAAATGATTAAGTGCATATTCAAATGTTCCATATCACAGTTCGCACAACTATATGATGTATAGTTTATTTAAAATATAAGAAATGTATGTAAAATAGAACATTGTTTGGAAAAAGGGCGTTCTCTCTCTCACGCCGCCTTCACCACTTGCTGTTCCTTTTTTTGTAATGCGTGCTTATCTCACCCATTCAAATAATTGGTGAAAAAAAACCAATATATTTAATTTTCATAAATTACAAGGAACTTGTGTCATATATATGTTTTTATAGAATATTAAAATCGATAAGGGAGGGGTGTTGCAAGATCCATCAATAGACAGTTCAATACTGTTGAATATTGATACAGTATCCGTATTTGGTTTAATGGTACTAAACAGCTCAGTTTAAAATTGTCATCATGTCACTGTGCACCTTTATCACTGACGTACACCCACTGGAAAAAAAAAAAAACAACTCTCACTCTTTGAGATCATACAACCATGGCATCAGCAGTGGTGTTTTGCTGCAGTGAGGGAGCCATCAGCTTTCTCCCTCCTGTGTATCTAAGCCAGCGACCTCAGTACATTATATATAATGTAGCTGTTATATATAGAGTATATTTAGGGCCTCATTTACGAAAGGGCACTAAACATTACAGTGCATCATAATTCCAACTAGTGTGGCATTGTTATTTCAGTTGTAGTTCATCAGTGACTATAAAAACACCAGTGGTAGTATGTGCTGTAATATCAGTAATACCTTACAGTTTGTTGACAGAGTTTTGTGACATATAGCCATTAAAAGCGTCCACCAGATACTTGCGTCGGTTGGATGCCTACTTCAATTTGTCACCTTTTTCATTCCCTACGTTGCCTTTGACACTTGACAAAAAAAAAATAAGGAAATAGAATGACAGCTTTCTGAGAAGATTTAAAAACAAAATATACACACATAATGACTGCATTCTTATAGACAAGAATAGGAATTTGCTTCTCAAAGAAGATCTTTTTATTTATTTTTTACATTTTAAAAAGTTCTCTTGGTATTCATTCCATGTCAGTTTTGCCTTGCTATCTCGATTATACCAGCATCAAGCTTGTTTTTCTTTAATAATAAAAAACTATTTGTCTGAAATCAATGTTATTTATGCGGTCTGCAGTTAAAGAATATTGGGCCAAAAATAATACAGAATAAACTGCCTTCTTTCACATAAGCGGGGTCCTTTTCAATCTAGATGAAGAAAGTTGTTTTAGCATTAACCAAATTAATTGTAGTCTCAGTAATTGTTCCCCCAAGATACCATCTGAAGTATTGAGGAATAACATCACAGTATCCCCTGAGAAGGATCGTGAAGGTAGCAGTTTTGAAATCGATGTAATATTATCCCAGTGGAAAATAAATATATTTTTAATACAACTTTTTGTCCACTGCACATCTGTCTTAAAATATTTAAGTATGTTTGAGTAGTTTCATATTTACAGAGTTCTGTACATTTACATATCACAAAAGACAATGAAACCTGCTGTAATAATAATTTCTCAAAATATTATATAAAATCTCACAAAATATCATTCTTTGGATTGTACAATTCACCTAGGTTACATTCGGCACAAAAAAAAACTACTTTTCTAAGTGAAATTTATTGTATAAGCGGCGATTGAATTTCCAGACCGCTGCGGTGCCATGTCTGTGGCACCCTGAGTTTCGGTTGCAGTTTACGTACTTTCAACAAAACCACACCAACTTAATTATACTATACATACAAACTGCTTTAAAATAAACTTAATACCATTTAGTCTTTCTAAGTCCTCATTTTAATCATGTTACTCTGACAGTCGGAACATTAAAAAAAAAAAAAATGTTTACATTGTTTGGGCCGGTATTTCGAAAACAAAACCAAATTCCAAACTCTCAAAAATTACTCAATTGGTTATTGCCTTGAATTATTATCCTATCAGGTGGGGGTTGGAAGAGTGTGGGGTGGATTAAGTGACACGCATTTAGGTTTGTTGAAGTTCTGAGATAATGACAACAGAAAGTGCTACTGAATTGACAGAGTGGTTGTCTTGGAGCCACGTCCTGACAGTCATTGTAGAGTGACAGATGTGTTTTTAGGGGCAGGCTGTAGCATTAAAAAAAAAAAAAAAAAAAAAAGATATTTCAATTTAAAATCACAATCTAGCTTTTCCCTTTGAAAAGTTGTAATATTTTATTGACAAATCCTTTTGTTATTTTTTAATTCTGAAAGCTAAAGTCAGTAGAGTGCAAAACTTAAATCTTAAAAGTCAAAGTCAAATTTGGTGCGAAAAAAGCGTTTTTCTTTTTTAAATTTGAATTTTAGATGTGTTTAAGTTAAGTAAAAACTATTCGTAATAACCTATTTTAGGTTTTGTTTGACGAAACATTAAAATACGTTTGACCACTCGAGTAAAGGCTGGGCCTGAAGTGTTTTATAATCGATCCGCAACAACCACGGTTCTCACGTCATCCATGAATGGCAGCGCTGGGTGTGAACTAGCAACCATGGGCATGGATTTCCAAATACTTAATAATTCAGACATCAGTTCATATATGCATTCTTTATACTACCAAAGATAATATCAAGAGATAGTGAAATAATAAGATAATTGTTAAGACGTTCCTTTTAGCATAATGGCTTAGGTAATGAAAATCTCCCAGGAATAGATTAACTGTGCTACCCTGTGGCACCCAGACCCTGCACAGGAAACATAACAGAAGATTAATTTGTGAATTAATGAAACGTCAAAACTAAATTATCAAGGAGTGAGACTCTTTCTATTGCATGAAGTCAAAAAGATTTTTTTTTCTTGTTACTGCTCCTACAGTGGCCATTAGTAACCATCAATTACATTGTTAGAAGCATTAAAACACCCATACCTTTCTAAATATGATACATGACATCGGATATGTGATTAAATGTTTTATTCATTATATATATATATATATATATATATATATATATATATATATATATATATATATATATATATATATTCTGTTTTCATGAAACATTTATGATGATTCAATTAACTTGATCAAATCCTGCTTTCCTGGAGACTGTTATTTTCCTGTTATTTAATTTTAATAAATCTAATCTGGAATGGGCTGATACAATTTTCTGCAAAAAAAAAAAACAACATTTAAAACTGAATACTGATGAATACCACTTTATTTTAGCATTTTGACACATATTATCCAAAAAAGACTACAGTTGTACATCGCAGTTACTTTCAAAAAGTTAATTTAAATAAATGTTTTTTTTTGTTTGTTTTTTTTTCTAAAAATGACAATGTTTATGCAGAGGGAATTACCAAAGATCTTGTATATAGACAAGATAGTGAACTCCGCCTTTTCTTCCATCCCTGTTGAAGCGGTGCATCATGTAAAACCTACCTAATTTCCTATTCCAAGCCTTCTCTTTTTTAAAACGATTGCATGTTCAAACACCTAGATTTATTTAGACACCCCTCCTTAACACATACGTGTTATTATTTCTACGATCAATGTTTTCACCTGGCCTGACAAGAGCTCTGTATTGCCGAAGTGCTGTCAGAAATTGGCACTGTCATGCATATTCATGAGCAGTCAAGACTGGGGCGTGGTTTGGTTGTCAATGATTATTATTATTATTATTATTTATTTCTTAGCAGACGCCCTTATCCAGGGCGACTTACAATTGTTACAAGATATCACATTATACATTATTTCACATTATACAGATTTCACATTATTTTTACATACAATTACCCATTTATACAGTTGGGTTTTTACTGGAGCAATCTAGGTAAAGTACCTTGCTCAAGGGTACAACAGCAGTGTCCCCCACTGGGGATTGAACCCACAACCCTCTGGTCAAGAGTCCAGAGCCCTAACCACTACTCCACACTGCTGTTAGTATTACAGTATAATGCCTCAGAGGTTGTGACAATATTGAAAAAAATAGTAGTATCTCCCTTTTCATTTTTCCACGGGATGATCTTTTGATATCCGTAAATCAAATATAAAGTTTAAGAGGATATAAGTAAAACATACATAAAATACATTAAGAACTACTATTATTAGAGTATTCAAAACTTCAGTCATCAATTGCAACTGTAACTGAGAACTGAGCTAAGAATATAAATACAAGATCATAATTTAAACAAAGCGTAAATTTACATATTTTTAAATGAAGCAGTTGCTTTAATTAATAATACATAAATATACAAAGTATTTTTTAATAATAGACACTATTTTCAATAATAGACATTGCATTTTTAATAATACACTTTTTAATAATGCGTAAACAGTGGATCACACATATAAGGAGAAAAGATATGAAACAGACTTCAACCCATGACAAGCTTCTTAAAGGAATACATCTTTTTAAATGAAGCAGTTGCTATTAATTAATAGATACAGACAATAAATAGACAATGCATATTTAATAATGGACACTACATTTTTAATAATAAGGCATACTTGCAACTTTAGTATCCATGTTATTTTTCATTTTATGTATTGCTCTATTTTGTCCGAAACAATTTATATTTATCACAATTCAGATCATCAGACATTCTAATTCTGTCAATTCGTACAGATAAATATTAAAAACATATATATAATTTATACAATAGATGCCGTTTCAATAGAACCAATCCTATCCTGTGGTTTTTCGCTTATTGACAACTTTCAGATAGAGACAGCTTTTTGATGGCTACCAAGCAGCATCTACTGTATATAAATAAAAAGCTGAATTCAGGAGTTGTAAAACTTACAAAAGATCATCACATGGAAAATTGAAAAGAGAGATATTACTATTTTGTTTTTGTTTTTTGCCACAATTACATGCAGAACACCTCAGAGGCATTAGCACTGTTTGTAGCAGTGATTGCAATAATAATAATAATAATAATAATAATAATAATAATAATAATAATAGGCCTAATCTACCTGCTACCAAACCAAACCAAGCCATGCCCCAGTCTTGACTGCTCATGAATATGCATGAGCAGTCAAGCACTTAGGCGATAAAGAGCTCTTGTCAGGCCAGGTGAAAACATCGATCATAGAAATAATAACATGTATGTATTAAGGAGGGGTGTCTAAATAAATCTAAGTTGCTACTGTAAAAAATAGATTTTTAGTGAATTTTTATAGGAAGAGAGTCAACTACAGCCAAAAAGTGCCTGGTCCTGGGGGGAGCATCCCACTGAAAAATGCTTGGTCCTGAAAGGGTTAATTCTTCCCCCACTGTAAACCTAACTTTGTTACTAAAAGTTTTGATATTGGGTAAATGTTTGGGACTGGCCCAAGGAAAATGTGAGCCATATCGTGCCCTACCTATCACAGTACTGAAGAGATTTCCAGCTGGAACAGTGATATATGTACTCGATTGATGTTATAATTGTTAAAGGTAATATATCTCCTGTGCTTGTTATAGAGTTGTTTGGGATGTTTAAAGCATTACAGACTTCACAAATGCTTTGTATTAAACCTCTATTTTACGTGAGCTCTATTACAGTAATTATGCCAAACCTTAGCCATTGTCATTAATCATGGACATTGAATGAAATTTCTTGAATTGAATTTGATGCACTTTCTTTTAACTACTTTACATATTAAGGGAAAGACCTGTCAATCAATATCCTTACAGTATATTCCTCTAGTTGCTTTATTACTTTAAGATTATTTCGTGTTTTTGTCATCTTATATTTGTTACGTCTTAAGTGATTGCATTTAAAATGAGGCACCTGTCCCAACAGGTTTTCTCCTAGACTATGCATTGGCTGATGAAGGTATTTATGATTACATAAAAGATGACTTAATTATAGGGCAAGACCTTTAGCTGACAGTGTTGGTTAACATAAAACTGGATGTTTTAAAGCAACTAGCAAAGATTGCTGAACATGTATGACAGGGCAAGTGAACTCTGTTTGTGGAAATTTCCACCTCCCACCAGCAGGAGAGGTTTGGTGAAACTAACCATCCTTTGGGCTTTGGCAACTACAGGGTTAACATTCCATAGGAGTCAGCCTGGCAGGAGCAGGTGAGAGGTCATTGTGTGCACCTGTCCCTGAGCTCTCCCAGTGGAGAGGAAGACTGCAGAGGCAGGGTTGAGGTACATACAGGGGCAACATGGGGGGTGGAACCAGGGCATGGAGCGCAGCTACACCCTGCTTAGGAGCAAAGAAATTATCTTTTTCTGTCTTTTTCAGCAGCAAGATACAACTTCAGACAGTCCAGAGATCAGTAACTGCCAAGGGGTTTCTGTAGAGAGGCAACGTTTCTTTCATTGCAGCATCTCACTGGGATACAGCTCAGTCCTCTGCCCATGGAAAATGTATAGTTTTTAATGTGTGTGTTTAAACTGACCATGTGTAAATATTCTTCTTCACAGGCTTATTTTGTTCCTGGACTCTGTTGTTGTTGTCTTTGTCTGGAAAAGGCTTTCTACAATATGTATAATAATTATATATGAATACCTTTTCAATGTCATACCTCTTGCAAGCCATTTCCTTGCCACTTTTATTTGAGATGTATGTAATTCACGAGTTTAACTGAAAGCAAACTCATTTGTATTCCTAAAGCACTAGGACACCTGAAAAACACACTCATGCCCTCACTTTGAAAACTATAATCCATTATCTGAAAGAATTCTGTGTGAAGTTAGATATTGTTTTACTTGTCAAAGGAGAATTGTTAAAGCACTCTCACTCAGAAATGTACTTAAAATCAAGCCCAGATGGCTGAGAAATTAATGATCTTAAGCTCTCCTGGCAAACTATTTTGTCTACGGTACAACATTGAGGCTGGAGAAAGTGATTGTCAATAAACAAGAACGATTATAGAATACATCTTTAGCTTGTTTGTTGAAAGAACCTTTCACCAGCAATTTACGGTCCACTATATGTACTACAAAACAAGTAGCTCAGCAATCTAAATCATTGTAAAATACATTTAAACATTAAAGACATGATGTAATATGCAAAAAATAAAATGTACTCTTCCACAGCAGAGTAAAAGGGGCCAGCAGAAGAGCTTATTGGATTTGAATGAAAAAAGTGTTTCTCAGGATCACTTATGTAACAGGGTGGAGGCTGGGTGAGCAACTATTACTATACTGAAAATCTCAATCCTAGCACCTCAAAGATGATATGCACCTTGATTCTGTTGGCCATTCCCAGCACACCAGTTGGTTTTGTCTGTTTTATTCTTGACGTCATTTTGAAAAAGGTTCTCATGCCACTGTATGGGAGTCAAGATGATGCCTAATAAGGTTTGATTGCAAACAGAGACTTTAAAAAGCTGAAAATATAAAAATGATTATATGTGTGCATATGAAGAAATCATCAAAATTAAAGTGTGCCAAATAACATGGCTAACAATTCTTAACTCAAAGTCTATCATATTAGTGAAAATGGATGAAGTGAACCAGTATAATCAAGGTGCTGACTGAGGTGCTTGGACTGAAATGGGGTTTGAACTGACTTCACTGCTGGGTTATAATGACAGAACACACTTAGTGGAATACTGGAAGAATACCAATTTTGGGCACAGATAAAACTACAGTCAACCAATCCATTTTCTTTCTCTCTCTCCTAACAAGCTGCATGACAGCTTCAATCAACTTGTGATTACAATTTGCAATGGCTCTAAAAAGCAGTCAGTGAACATGCTTTGACAGCTACAGTGCTGTTATGCATTTCTAAATAGATGGCATTTCCAAATTGGGTTTTACTGAGGTTGTTTCTAAGGGAGGTGCCGTGCATATTTATGAAGATATAATATTTAACATTAATTCCTTAATACCCTAGGCCACCCCCCACTATGTTGGTAATATACAAATAAATAACACCTCCATTGTGTGATTAATATTTAAATATAAAACTAGGGTTTTAGTCCTTCAAAATTTTCATATTTCTTATAAAAGTATATTTACAATTCTATTATTCAATTTTTCAAAACTATGAACAAAATAGAAAATAAATATGAGGTTAAGGTATGAAAATATGCTTTCCAGTTTCAATATCAAGAGAGGTTAACCAGTCAAACAACTAAGTCAAGATACTAACATCAAAAGTTCGTATATATAGGTTTAAGGATCTCAAATCAATCATAAATGCTTACTTTAGAACTCTTAACAGGCAAACAGAAACTCAACAGATAAAAATTAAGTTTATTAAGGCTCACAAAAGTAAGAAGAATATAGACGATAGAAATCATGGTACCAGAATTATAAGTATAGACACAAGCAGGCTTCACTATGGTTACCTACACGTGCATGCAGGAGTTGTGCACATTATATACAGTGACTGTTAAACAGCCTCTGTTGTGTTGGAATGAAGACTGCATTTTAATTCAGAGTTACTTCAAACTTGTAAATAAACTCAATCAATGTTTAAATAGTTCCGATGTTCGTCGTTGTTGTTTTCAAATAAACACAATATCATCAGTTCAGTTAGAGTCTTATCTTGTTTCAATTGTTAAAAGTAGAATTGTTTGTATTTTTAATCTTAGCAAAGTGTTACACTGTATTAGACATTTTTACTTCTGGTTTGCATGTAGATATTTCCTAGACAAACACAGTATTTTACTTGAATCTTAAAGTCTTTGAAACGTAATACTTATTCTGGTCATTGTTGAAAAACACAGTTGGAATGCAGTTGGTCTTCTCGTAGCATGTAGAGTTGCAGGATGTAGCGGCGAGGAGTCTTCTTCAGGACGAAGATACGTACCACGCTTGAATGGGTCCCCATTACAAGCGAAAGCTCAGTGGTTAGTTCATGATGAGACGAGTCCAGATCCCAGAGTCCAAGACAATGAATACATGCTTGTTTTGCTTTAAATATAGCATTTTTGAGGCGAACACCCAAATATCTATTTTTCCCTAAAAGCAGGGTGTACTTACAAGCCTTGAAAAGAAATTTTCTATGACATTTCTGGTTTCCCCAACGTGTTGGGAGCAATAGACTGCACACATGTGCCACTAACCCCTCCAGCTCATTCTGAACATCTGTATAGGAATAGGAAACACACCAATTCTATTAATGTGCAGGTGGTTTGTAATTGTGCACAATTTAGCAGTGCACCACTGACTAACTTAAATAAAAACTGACAGTACACATTTGGCTTATAGGCTACTCATGATAATACAAATTAGTGGTATAATACAAAATGTGTTGCTGGTCCCTTGAAATTTGTATTAACGAGAATTGGCTGTCCTCCTGTAAGTATCATAACTTGTCAATGTGGCACCATGATCTATTTTGTGCTAATTGTCTAGGGTATGCCAAGTTAATAATAATATTAATAAAAATCATCAAAATCATTTAGTTTCAAGTTAAAATAATCTTTTATTCATATTGTACACCAATGTGTACAGTGCAGTAGCATGATTTATTTTGTGTTACCAGTAGCCCTCAGGTTAAAGTGAAAAGAAAGTAAGAAAGTGTGCTAGGTATTCATTTGATTTTACTACTGTACTGTACTGTATAGGCGTACTGTACAGATTTATATATTTTTTCATAATGTAATGTGTAGCCTACTCGAAACACATTAGTGTTATTTCAGCGCAATGATTTATAAATCTAAAATACATTGAGCACTATAAATGTATGTGTGTGCGATTTGAGAGAGAGAGAGAGAGAAACAAACACAGGGAGCCCCACCACCAGGAGTCACGCCTCAATTACTGCACTGCACTAAAGCAGTACAAACACATCCTGAACAAGAAAAAACAAGACTGCATGTCCAAAAAACTAGCCCAAATTGAGGAATCAATTGATCAAAGCTCCATTTGGGAATTATGGAAAAAAATGAACACTAAAAAAACTAAAAAAGATTTGGCAATCCAAAATGGCAATATATGAAAAAAAACTATTTTGAAAACCTTTACCAAAAACTAGAAAACAAAAAAATAAAGAACAAATTTTGATCCTAAAATAATTTAAAGAACTAGAACAAATGATAAAAGACAACCAGAACCCATTAGACTTACCAATAACTATGCAGGAACTAAAGGAGAAACTCCAGGCCCTCAAACCTAGGCAAGCCTGTGGCATAGATAACATCAGCAATGAGATGCTGAAACAAAGTAACCCTACAATGCAGGAGGCCCTGCTTAAACTTTTTAATTTAGTACTGGGAGCTGGGTGTTTCTGGAATCAAGGACTAATTCGACCCCAGTAACTACTGAGGCATCTGCCTGAGCAGTAATCTGGGGAAGGTATTCTGCAATATCATTAATGCCCGGATATTGGCCTACCTTACCGAACACAATGTCTTGAGTAAGAGTCAGATTGGATTTCTCCCAAACCAGAGCACTTCTGACCATATTTATACCCTACATACCTTAATAAATAAACATGTCAATCAAAAAAAAAAATGTGCTTGTTTTATTGATTTAAAAAAGCATTCGATTCAATCTGGCATGAAGGACTTTTCCTTAAACTCCTCCAAAGTGGTGTAGGGGGTAAAGTATATGACATAATAAATTCAGTGTATTCAGAAAATAAATGCGGTAGACATAAAACAGACAGGGAAGACATAAAAAATCCTGGGTTACCAGAGAGGACCGACTGTGCAGTCATTGTGAACTAGGGGTGGATGAGTCAGAGATGCACTTCCTGTTATCATGCTCAAAATACATAGAAACATGGAGGAAATATATTCCTAAATTTGAGAGCCAAATACCAGAATTTAAACTCCTCTCGGACTTCATTAAAGTCCCCATCCTACTGGGAGAGGAGGAGTGGACTGCAAATCTAGCAGCCAAATATGTATCCGCCTGCCACAGCCTAAGAGACAGGTGTAGACACCCTGCAACAACACATGACCTGTGTTACTGTCAGTGGGGACGGAGAGAGGGGGCAGTTGTACTGTTCCTGGGGAAGGGGACTGTCCTGTTCTGCTCATAGATGTTTAATGTTTAGTAATGTTTATTTGTTATAAATTGCTCTGGCAATACTGTACTTGTAATATAGTCATGCCAATAAAGAATATTTGAATTTGAATTTCAGAGAGAGAGCGAGAGAGGAGTAAAGTTTATCAACTAAAACAATTGTTACTTGTGCTGACATAGCTCAGCATGATACTTGTTTGTTTAGTGTTCGTCCACTGTTTGTTTGTTTGTTTGTCTATTTGTTTTGGCCAACATGACGTTTTGTTTTGTTCAACTGTTTTATTTGTTTATTTATTAAAACGCGCAAACAGCGCATTCATTTCAGTTGCAGTGCTGTGTGTTTCTTCCAGATCTGACGTCACCGCTCAGGCCAGCTTACCACAGGGCCATACTTAGAATCTGATGGGATTGAACTGCCTTTCATTATTTATTCATATGACTCTTGCAATGCTAGAGATCTCGCTAAGATGACACAACAGATATTTAAATGAGTATATTGTGGCTCTTTATTAACACATTTTCTCAGTACATACGACAAAATGAATACTTTGTGAATTGTTGCAACAGAAATGCAAATTGCAGTATGTTTGCACTGTGACTTGCCCATCTTAGTACATCTACCCCTGAGATTGTTAAACAAGTCATTATTACACCCTCGTAAAGGTTTGTTTTTCAATTAACTTTAGTCATTTCTATTCACTTAAACATTTCATGTTTCATGGTAACAATTCATATCATGAGAAAAGTCATGGCACCTCGTATCCACCAGGTGTTGCACTTCTTAACCCTTTATAGGAAGAAAATTGTCTATTGGTCTTTTGGACAGACATTCTTAATTAATAGATAAGAATCAGCTTTGTTTGTTTAGACAAGGCTGTAAAGATCAGCACAGCAGGTAATCTCAACTATTCCCCAATTTCAATCTTTATGACCCTCTGTTACTAATATCTAGTCCTTTGAAGTAGATCTAGAGAATGTTATGGAGGAAGAAAGAGGAAGACACATTTAATTAGCATCACAGCATCTCAAGTCTCATAGTTTAAGATTTAAAATATAATTGTATAAAATACATTCAATTACAACTACGAATTTCTCCCACAGAGGGAATAAGCAATTGAATTGACAGAAGAGTTTTGAAGTCAGAAGCATTATATATGTTGTTGTCGGACATGTTTAATTATATATATATATATATATATATATATATATATATATATATATATATATATGAATGTGAATGCTCCAGTGCTTTTGAATAAAACCCATTTAGATGCCAGGAAATTGTCTAATTTCTTTGACTTTGTTATGGATGCTGCAAAGTTGTTTTGTTTTTCTTTTAAATCTCGTGAAATAAGTAAACCTTAATCTTTCTTGAAAGAATTAACTAATTGGACCTGCAGAGTATAAACACTTGCATTTCTATGGAATACTATTATACAAGCACCCTTAACAATAATTGAATTGCCAGTGACACCAATTCAAGACTAAATGGATGCACTGGGGATATAAATGTCATCATTTTTCTCTCTCCACCTCCTCCCCTTATCTCAGGATTACCAAGTATCATGGTTCTGAAATGAACCATCTGTGTGGAACCATGTGTGCCAATTTGTATTAAACACTTGAGGTACAGGTATAAACACTGCAGGTTGATGCAATATAATAAAAAGCAGACAGTTCTGAGTGAGCAGAAACTTCTGTTTCATGACTTGATTCCATGCAGCAATGACTTATTAAACAATTAATAAGCATGCTGGTCATGACTCCACCCCTGTCTGCCAATAATATCGCTGTTCCTCAAAAGCTTAATCAAAGAAAATTCCTGTTATAATTTGCTATGAACTATCCACGATTCCCTGTAGTGCACCAGCAGGTATTGCCAATGAGGGCCGCTAAGCTCAGCTGTATTCCCCTCACCTCCCCACTGTACCAATAGCTCCAGTGATATTAATAGGACGACTTCTTTACAACCATGACCAAAGCCAATACACACGTTTCAGCTGGAACTCTTTTTACACATAATAAATATTTTATATATAACAATGAAAGAACTTTACAAGAGCCTTGAAGGGTTTGAGAAATAACTAGCAGAAGTGAGGTACAAGCTTAAAACTGTAACATGAATATGTTTTTATACCACAAGCGTGGGTATATCTAGCGTGGGATACATTTCTGTTATTCCACTAAAGTGGAGTAACATGCTTAGCGGGACTAGTTTCGAATGTGTCTTTGCTTACATTCCAATCCAGTGGTGTGCTGCTGAAACTGACAGAATGAGCTCAAGGTTCTACTTAAAAAGACAGCTGTGAAGAGGCCATAAACAGGGCTGGAAATGAATCCGCGTCAAAGCCTAGTCTGTTGAAAATGAAAGTAATTAATGAAAAAATGAAATCAATTAGTTGACTTCATGTTAAAAAATGTACACCTTGTATTGCTATTTATTATATATATATATATATATATATATATATATATATATATATATATATATATATATATATATATATAGTGGTATAAGGAGGATATTCTTACATACATTGTATAAATATGTAATATTTTAATCTTGACATTTTCTATTGATCGATTAATCATACAATCTACGATTAATTGATTAATCATACCTGTATGCTAGTGATATAAAACTGTATTGAAAGGCAATTACAAGCAATCACATTTAGTGATGTAATCTGATATTTTCTTTTCAGCTGTTCTGTCCATTTGCATTTCTTTCAGCCAAATGCCATGTCTAAAAGAAAAATAATACATTAAGAGTGTATGTGTTACTGTAGAAGTCAGAATATTGGCACATCTTAAGATTCACTGGTAAATGTCGACATTTAAGTCTCAAGAATAACCAAGTGTCTTTACCTAATGACCGAATGTCTCACTTTCGCACATTGTAAGGCTTCAGGTGTCCTGTGTAACTCCCAAGTGTCAAAGAAGTCTACCATGCTAAGTAAATAATATACTGTATATATATATATATATATATATATATATATATATATATATATATATATACTGTGTATATATATATACTGTGTATATATATATATATATATATATATATATATATATATATATATATATATATATATATATATATATATATATATATAGTGTATGTATTTGTCACGTTTTGTGTCATAACCAGTGGAATTTTCTGTTGAAAGAATGAAGGTCCTAAATTATTTAATATGATTTGAGTACAAGGTCCTTCAATATCATTGTGAATTGTTTTATATACAAGTTTACCAGAATGTTAGTTGTTCTATGTTGGTTATTGAAGCTGACACCCTGGGATCCTTCAAGAAGCTGATTGATGAGATTCTGGGATCAATAAGCTACAAAGAACCAAAAGAACCAAACGAGCAAGATGGGCGGAATGGCCTCCTCTCGTTTGTAAACTTTCTTTTGTACTTATGTTCTTATGAGTGGATCACAATATTGTTCAATTGAATTGCTCAATTGTGCATTACTGTAAGCTCATTAATGATTATTTTGTTATGAAATGAGAATGCAGAAATAAATATATTGTTTGACATTAAAGTTTGTTGTAAATGGAACATTTGTATGCAGAAATACATATATTGTTCAACAGCAATGTTTTTTGTTAAGCAACAATTTATATGCAGGAATAAATACATTATTCAATGACATACCTGCATTTACCAATACGCTTCAGTAAATCATAAATTTAACCGGTAAATGTCAGAAAAGCAAACTATTTCTTCATAATTTTGGACATTTACTACCTTATTTGGTAAATGTTGACATTACCGGTAAAACTTAATATTGTCCAGATTTGAACTATACTGTAAAACTTCAAATAATTGCCGGGTCTCAAATAATCGCCTGTCCCCAATACGCGGTGGGTCTGCTGGCAAATATTGTAAATAAACGCCAGGTCTATTAAACACCGGGTGTCTGTCGTTGCCATTGAAGCTGACCAAGATGAGGAGGAGCTTGAGCGTAATGAACTGCTAATAAGTGACAGCGATGAAAGTGACTCTCAGGATTAATAAATAATAATTACAGAAAATGTAGTTTAAGGTAGGCCTACATGTAATGCATATTTGTTTAATGCAGTTATTACGTTATTAAAAGTTCAGATAATTTGAAGTGTGCTGAAAGTAAGCCAGATAGAAACCACTTGGTGTATTTTGACATGTTTTGTTGTATTAACAATGGACAAGTTTGAGATTAAACAATAAATTATTATTTTTGATAATTATACAGTACTTATTGCATTTTAGAAGTTTATATTATTATTATTATTATTATTATTATTAACAATGGTATATCTAATTCCATTGTTAAATACAAATTCGTACTTCTGCTTGTTCCTTTTCCAACGCATACCGTATCCTTGTTAACCAGTGCATATAAAAAGACCGTAATACTACTTTCGCTTTATACTTGAGGGTGTACAATACAATGTAATTTTGTTATAAAACAAAACTGTTACTTAGTTTCCACTGACACACAACCTTTTAACAAAGTTGCTGGAATGTTTAAATTGAGTTATGATGTTGCTACAAGGTTGTGTGTTAGCAGCTTCTCAATGACTGCATAAAGCATGTGAAGCTAGTGATCTAATATAAACGCCGGTCTCAAATAATCGTCGGTCTCCAATACGCACCGAGTCTGCTGGCAAATATTGCAAATAAACGCTGGAAGCGTTTAATTGAAGTGTTATGGTATATTACTTAAATTTACCAGTTGCACTACAACCTAGAATACTATATTTAACAGATACATCTTTGGTATACCGTAAGCTTTCAGACCTTCAATGGGGCAGTTTACAAGCAAAAATGGAAAAGCGTAACAACAGATCTCTCGTGCTTTTATGCTTCCACATTTACATGAGAGTTTATTTCAGAGGGAGAATTTAGTCATAAAATGCAAATGACCTCATTAATAATAAAATAACGGGAGGGTTTATTTAAATATCACCAAACGCGCTGAAAAGCGATGCTGCGCAATAAAGGATATCATTCAAATAATGCATAGGGATTTACATGAGGGTTTACGCGCTAGGCAGAGATGAAGAGAAGGTTGCCTCCATTTGTATAGAATGCAAAAGGCTTGCAGTTAAAACGGTACATGCTGCCAAGAAGAAGAAAATAATAATAATAGTTATTACTATTATTGTTTAGAATTAGTTGTTCTATAAATGGTAGAATTAGCATGTGTACAAAATCCGACAGCACTCACCAATTCCCATTACTGCTTTTTTTATGCTTCTGGCTACTGATGTCCTTTCACACACCCATATATATATATTAGTCTTATCCAACTGCTTAACTGTTAATGTGCTAAACAAAAGTATTATGCATTCAATAATCATTATAATCACAATAAATAATAATAATAATAATAATAATAATAATAATAATAATAATAATAATAATAATAATAATAATAATAAATATGCTTGAATGTGGAACAAATATATTAAAAACAACTCATGATGTGTTGGTTTCAAACACAGGTACTTTGTTGAAATATTAAAATTAATTATGCTGAAACTTACACAAACGCTGTTAATATAATAAATACATAATTTGTGTGTATTTGCTAATTAGTTATAAGGGTATCTGAAATCATAGGCTTACTTACAATGTAGTTGCGACAAAAATGGATGGATGGAGAAGATGCAGACAAACACTGGCTAGATTAAGTCTTGTATGGGAAGAACTCCTTCAGTCCCATGCAATGGGTTTGCAGGAAAGGAATCGTGCATCTATTGCTTTCTTATCTAGAGCTTTCTTTCCAGCAGACATCCTCATCCACTTCTTCCCTATATACAGACCTCTATTTGTGCATCGGCAGGAAAGACGAATGCGGGTGCATCATCGTCCCTTTGTTTGGTGGGAGGAGGTTGTGCTTCACGAGTCTTTCTCTGATGAACAATGGATTGAATCATTTCGGGTCATCCGACCTACGCTTGGCCAACTGGTGGAACTTGTACGGGTGGACATGGAGCCATCACCAATATATGTCCGTACACCTGTGCCGCTGCAGAAGTGAGTGGGTATTGCTCTGTACAAACTACTCGGACCGCTGATTCGGCAGGAGCTGGGGCAGGCACCTGCAGTTCTCTTGTTATTATGCACAGAAATTCGACGTGCAAGGCATCCACCTCTTGGTGCTGTTGATCAGCGTGGTCTAGCCTTTCCAAGAGGTGGCTGGCTATATTGCCAATCTTGCCTGGCAGCGGTGCGTGCAATTAGATGGTACATCCTTCTGTACTCCAGCAGCTACAGCAGCTACAGCGTTCAAACCAACTTTAATTTAAAGAAGAACAGTTATGAATTGCTTCACAGCTTTTGTTTTACATGTGAATCCTAAGAATAATATGTGAAAAACAAAACATATCGCATATGCGCACACACTTAGCCCGACATGCGGAAAATGGCTTGATATCCCCAACCATTTGTTTTTTCACAAATTATTATTAGGATTCACATGTAAAACAAAAGCTGTGAAACAATTCACAACTGGTCTTCTTTAAATTAAAGTTGTTTTTAAAATGCTAGCTGTTATGGTTGGGGATATCAAGCACTTTTAATTGACGCTGGGACGGTGGTGTGTATATGCGAGTTGTTATTGTATTCAAAAAATATTCTTAGGCTTCACAGGTAAAACACAGACTGTGAAACAATTCACATTTGGCATCCTTTAAATTAAAGTTGGTTTGAGCGCTGTAGCTGCTGTGGTTGAGGAGATAAAGCCATTTTACGCGTGTCAGGTAGGCTGTGTGCCTATATGTGGTATGTTATTGTTTTTCACAATTTATTTGTTTGATTCACATGTAAAGGAGAGACTGTGAAACAATTCACTATTGGTTCTTCTTTAAATTAAAGTTGGTTTGAGCACTCTAGCTTCTGTGGTTGGCGAGATACAGCCATTTTCATTCATGTCGGGTTAGCTTGAGTCAAATATCAAACGAATATCAAACGTAAAGCTAACTTTACCGCGGTAGCATATTTTAGTTTAGAAAAATAAATGATGGCTGGCGCATTACCATATTGTATCGATGGGGCTGGTATTTCACAGGACGTCTGGGAGGATGAGGATTCCAGCAAATGGTCCGATGCCACTGCCACTGGCCGGTCACCCATTAACCAGTGTATTTCCTCCCAGAACCGAAATTGGGACCTCGAGCTTTGACCGCAGGACTGCAGGCGTTTTCTCTCCTGCAGGTACAGATATTTCAGTTTCTTGAATTTATCTCGTACCTGCAGGAGCGTTCTATTTATACCAAGTTCAGCCAGAGCACCAGTAATACTGGTGAAAATGGTGGCATTTCTTTGACGAGGTCGATCCAGTTCATCCATAACCCCCAGATCCGCAATAATTTGGAGGAGGGAACGAGTTTCCTCATCCGTCCAGCGGACCTGGTGTTGCTGCTGTCAGAAGGGGTGGAAGCTTGAAACATCCTGCGGGAAAAAAGCTACATTATTCATAGTATTATTGTTATTATGATAATAATGCTGGTCATAACGATCTAGTAGTTCTCATGCATCTTTCATAATACACTGAAATGAATAAATAATGGTATAAATCAACATCTCTATATGCAATTTATATATAATTTAGCCGCGACCTTCATCAGGATAAGCAGATTGATAATAATGGATGGATGGATATTTAACTGATTTGTATTAGTAAGACTGGGATAAGGAAAATCTTACTTACGCTACAGAGGAGGACAGAAAGACAGTATCCCAGAGAAGAGCATTCTTTTACATAGGGGAAGTGGAGGAGGTATTGTGTTATTTCATGAAAGTCTATCGTTAAGTATTTTGCACGACTGTGGAGTTTGTTGCTGTGGGACTAATTAGGCCAATTAGTGCACACTTTACCGTGCTTTACCAAAGTGTAATGACACTTAAGTCACACACTTTTTTTGCCGTGCACTTTTGGAACGAGCACAATCGTGCGTCATTTGCACGTGACACGTCATGAATGCACTATAGTAGCGCGATTAAAACTTGCATGTAAACACCGCCAATGAGTGCTATTTTACCAGTGCTATTTTACATAGGTTAGCTGAAGAAAAATGTACTTTATTACAAGTTATTTAATTTTAGTTAGCTGAAGAAAAAGTATGATGTAGCTGTTAGTTTTCTGATACCGTTTGAAAGAAATATGTTGAATAAAAAGAAAATCAGCTTACTTGCGACTCAGATGATACAATACACTTGTAGTACTGCTGTGAAAGGAAAGAACTGATGTTGTAAGTTGCCCTTTTGCCAAGGCCATTTTTCAAGATTTCTTTTTCACGGTCGTTTTTTGATATCGCACAGGTATATATAATGTATATAGTACAAGATTATTACTACTGTTTTTTTTTTTATTTAAAGCATCAGCACTTGGAAAGCACGGTTCTAGTCCTGTTTGATCTTAGTTGATGATCTTGGCTTGAGGCCTACAGGGAACTCCGAAGAGCTGTGGAGAGAAATCATCTGGGGCTAGTTCACCTCAGCACTGTTCAGCAACCTCTACATGCATGAAGAGACCAGGTTGATTGGATATGGATACAAATGATGACCTTCAGTAAAAAAATAAATAATAAAACTGTCTTATACGTGACAGTCATTACCGGAGTCTGTTTGCCAGTCCATAATTTTGTATATTTTGTAGCTGAATGGCGAGTAAGTTGTGTTTTTACTCAATTCACACAACCAGAAAAATACATGACTGTGAAGTTTTGAAAATATAAATGAAGACAGTGAATGTAAATCAAGTGGTTTCAACGGTAGCACATTATTTAGGTAGTGTGGATAGCGTACTAATGGAGTTGGAGTTTGCACAATAAAATGTGTTAATTTTGTAATATTAAATCAATTAATTGATTTCATTTTTCAATTGCTTTTTAAGCATTTTAGATATAAATTCAAAATGTGGCTCAGACCTTACTTGAATTACCAATATGATTACAACCTTCCTTTGCCAAATAAAGTTGTTATATTTCACTAAATCCCTAGCTTACTCATACCTTTACAGTATTCATATAATTTTTGCCGCTTGAATTGACTGTAAAGTAATGACTCTTCTAAAGCAATCACCCAAGCAAGTGTGTGCTTTTGAAGTGTTCTTATGTGTGCTGGTACAACTGCCAGGCACATGCCCTAGAGCTCTAGGGAGGACTGCTGAATGAACCAAGAATTGATTGCATTGGTTACATGTGTAAAACAAGGGAATTCTCCTGTGAACCTTTATTACTGGAGTGTGAAAATATGGTTCTGCTGTATATTTATTATATTTATTACCAAATCCCTTGATTAAAGCTCACAGGTACAGTAATCAGTGATACGTTGAACTTTGTTTTTCCTATGAATTTGTTTTAAAAACTATGTAGAAATGGTCTAATCTAGACAAGGCATTTTAGTATGGTACAATCAGAGAGAGATTATATAGCAATGGTCTTAAAGTTGTTCAGAAAATGTTATACACATTTCACTCACTTGAGGTGATGCAACATTTTAAAAGGGATCTGAGAGAACAGCAGTTCAGTGTGTTACAGTTCAGCAATCCAGCAGCATATGTCATTTTTTCATAATTACTGACATTAAATCAGCGCTTACTGTTAAAGTAAATGCTAGCATCCCAAACAAAGGGATTCAGTAAGGCTTTTTAAAGCAAGCTGGCTTGATACATTTCCATTACTGGGCAACACATTGTTCCAATCTTAAAGAACCCTGTGTTGCTGATCATAATTTACTGTGCTTCAAACGTTTTGGCTTTGGTTCTGATACAGATGTGGTAATTTGGATACAGTCATACCCTATCTTGATAATCAATCTCTGTTTAAGGTTTTGGATAACATACTAGTTACACTTATATAGCATTGTGACAGACAGCGAATTAAACTAGTCAACAATCTCCCTCCCGATCTGTGAGGGCGCTGTGTAGCTGGTTCGTACTGGTGGTCTGGCAGTTCATTCCAGGGTCAGTTGGAAGCCAGCCATCCTGGAAGGGGGCGGAGTCACAATGCCCGAAGTCATCGCCCTAAAGCGGTACGCGATGTGTCAGTCATGGATTGGAGGAGACGTGATTGAACTGGCTATCGCAGGGGGTGTGACTAAGGGTATAATTGGGGATATGGTGATGTAATCTGTCCTTTTGATGTGGTTATGAGAATGACCGAGAAAGGAAACGGACTGTGTAAAGCGTATTGTGAGTGTTAAGTGTTTTGTTTGTTTGTGGAAACTAACTGTCTGTGTTTGTCACTGCTAGACGGCTAACAGGAACCGGGAGCTGTCGCTACAGGCTAGCATCGAGCCCGGACTACACTGCACAATTGACACTGTGATTACCTTGCACCGCACCTGCACTCAGAACACACACTGTCAGGAGAAGTGACCGTGTCTGTGTTGTGTGTTGTTTCTTTTATTATTATTTCTGGACTGAACCCCATGGTTTAAACGCTGGCAATGCACATTGTTGTGCAGAGCCAGCATTATTATTTAACGGCCTCAAACAGAGAAACAAACAAAAAAAATAACTGTTTTGAACCGTGAACATTGTGTCTGTTGTTGTTGGAGCACCTGCATCACCTATACACCTGAGCACTGCAAACCACACGTTCACAAGCATCCATCATGCACAAGCATCCCAGGAGTGCTTTACAGAAGTATGTCAAGTTTCTACTTGATCATACTGGGTAAAGAATTCCAAAACTGCTTCACATAGCAGGTAAAACCCACAGCACCATAGCTCTTTAATATAGATCTAGGAACTACCAAATGATCTACGTTTGCCAATCTAAGGCTGTTCCAGGATGTAAGATGCTCTCTGTCCTACTACAGTGCTCCCCCTTTATAAGATGGCCCGTTATACTGGAGAACAGGTTATAAGGTGGTCATGGCTCCCATAATGCTATTACTAGTATTCTCGTTATAAGGCGGAATACAAATAGCACGGTCTCTAACTATGGCTCCCGACTACAGCGTTATAAAGGGGGAGCACTGTATATGTTTGACCTCTTCTCTGTCTATATAATTGTAGAGTAGGTGGGTCTAGCAGTGTTGAAAGATCACATTGTCACATGATTTCAACAGAAGCGGCTCAAAACAGTTTCAAGCCAGATTTAGATAAATAGGATAACTCATTATTGGAAAAGCAGATGCTTAAAATGTAAAAAATAAATTAGATTTGAAGCTTTGCACTGACATCTAAAAGTTTATTTCTTATATCAATCCAACAGAGCAAATGGTCAAGCAACTATTAAAATAAAAATACAATAAAAAGAATAATATAGCTTCTGCTGGGTGAGAATAACAAATATGATTAGATATGAAGGTAATAGCTGAATGTCCAGCTGCTCTAGGACTTATTTCCTAGCCTTTACATACTTTAAAAAGTAATTAAATGCAGCTTTTTTTTTAATAGCCTAGGGAATTGCATGTGAAAAGAAAAATTATGATAAACTAAGGTCAATAAACTTAACAAGTTATTTTTTTTTTTTTTTTACTTTTACCTATTGAGCAGTCTCCTGGCAAACAAGAATTAGATTTAGCCATCTGTATGCATAGAAGCATTGCATATTTTAAGTAAACATTTACAGTTTGATCACAGCAGGATTACTGAGTGCGCAATCTTTGAGGGAATTAAGACAATGCAAATGTACATGAAAATCTTTTTTTTATTATTATAATTATAATTGAAAAGAAAAACCCATTAAAAACCAGATTGAGTTGAATAAAAATGAATGAGCTGTCCCTTTGTTTTTTTTTACTTTGAACTCTGGACTTGTTATAGTGCTTGATGTTGCAATAAAACAGTGCTTACATAATTGGGATGACCTCTATTTATTGTAGATGGGGGTTCAAAAATGTTCAGATTGGGCTGCTCAAACTGGGAGAAATTATGTCTCTTATAATAAGATACACACTACACATGACATACTGTAACTTAAATAACAACAGTGCATCATAAGGGAGACAATGGGGCAATTTCCATGGAAAAAGAAAAATAAGTCTCACCTTTTTCTCACTCTTTTTGGTAGTACTTTCGGGTTGTGTGCGTTTCTATGTAGTTTTCTTTTGCCAGAGAAATTCTTCTTCCAAATGCAAATAACCTAATTAATATTAAACATACATCAGGGTATATTTAAATAGCAACTGATATTGTAAAGCTTTCTTAAACTGGGTTTCCACAAACATTTCAAAATGTGTTACTGCAAGTGCAGCCTGCCTCATTCGGCTACAAAAAAAATGTAATAAAAAAGCATGGGGGGGACATAGCATTACACAAATAATAATAATAATACAAAAACATTCTGTAAGAAAGCGCTGTTTACTATCCTTGTATTAGTTCCTAAACATTTTTGACTGCATATATATTTATTATAAACCTATTATTATTATTATTATTATTATTATTATTATTATTATTATTATTATTATTATTATTAATTAGTCATTTAGCAGTCGCTTTTATCCAAAGGGACAGAGACTAGGGGTGAAGTATGTAACTGCTGCTGCAGTCACGTCTCATCCGAAGGATATATACACACATACATATATAATATACCAGTTTTCCTACAGAACCGTAGCTTCAGTAAATCTGATACTTATAGTACAAACAGAGCTAAAATATCAGATTCAGGTATTTCTTATTCTATAAGAAGAAGAAGAAGAAGAAGAAGAAGAAATCTGAATCTCACAGTGACAGTGCAAGACTCTCACCAGTAGAATAAAGGAATAATGGAAGACAGAGCGTTTGTTGTGCTGGGATGACATCACGCCTTGGGTGCGTCCAACACCTGAGAAGTGATGTTATCCCAGCACAACACACAACCTGGAGTGCATTTCTCCCATTATACAATGACTCACACTGTAAAAAATAGCAAATAATACTCATTTCATATGTTTAAAAGTGATTTTAATTAGACAAATGTGGAAATAACATTCCTGCCTCATGAAATCATTTCCATTTACAACTGTAGTAAAGTATTAACTATGACATTCTAATAGATATACTAAAGTGTTATTTCTGTTTAAAGTGAGTTAATAACAATAGGACTTCTCAAGTTTTTTTTTTTATGTATGCTGTGAACACATTGTTGGCAGAGTTGAACTCTGCATTTGACAGAATGTTAATGTTACAGCTCAGGGGCAGTTCAGTTAAATGTCTGTTTAAGCCAGCTCTGAGCCCCACGTAACTACTTATGCCATACGGCTCTCCGGAGCTATTTCTGACAGAGGCAGAAAATTGTCGTAGAACTGCATTAAGGTGTTCTATCGTGACAGTTTTCAAGTCTATATTTGTGTTACTCTCACTCACCCAATCAAAAAAATGTTGACTTCCCACTTGGTTTGTCATTTCGTGGATGCTTAATTTCTGTCAGATTCTAGTCCCTCAGAGTCTATCTCCAGGTGTCTTTTTTTAATGTTTTTTTTCTCTCATTGGGAGGTGCTGTCTGGTCTTCTGGCTGCTCTGTGTTTGAAGGTTCTTTGCCAAACAAGGTTCCCTTTCAATTCGAAGACGACCACTAACATACTTATGGGATATGCCTCCCTTAGGTAGGTATTCACTGAGCTCTTTATATCAGAGCTGCCGATAGGCCCCTTCCTGGGGTGACGTCCTCGATCCCGCCTACCGAGGGATTAAACAACCTTCGGAAGCCATTTTCTCTTTTGCCTCTCACAGACAGTAAGGTAAGACCTCTGTGTTACTAAACTGAGCATGTTTTGAAAGAGCTTCTCCAAGTCGACTGCAGTTCCCCTGCATTCGTGCTGAAAGCTGGCTTGCCGCTTTCATGGAATCAGCAGCTCTAAAACTTCTTTCTGTTCCTTTCTTCAACAGCCTGCCTCGTTTGTTTTTCAGGCTGTGTGTATTACTGTCTGTCATTTGTGTGCGACTGCCTGTGCAGTATTGATTTAAAGGAGTGCTTGTGTTGTCTTTTCTAGCCTACACTCTTGGGGAGAACGCAGTTCCTCTGCTGGGGCTAGGCTTTGCTGTACCCCTGCCGTTAAGTGATTCCACCGGCTGCCGTGTGTGCAGTTGGGCGAAATATAAATAAATAAATATTTTTTGTACTGTTGTTGTTGCGTGTCCACTCTGTGTGTTGACCCGGTCGCACAACCCTGCTTTGCCTGTATTGTGCTGTGAATTTTAGCTGCAGTGCAGTTAAAATAAATAAATAAATAAATAAAAACAGCAAAACAGATGTGTCAGCCGCACGAAGAGCACAGCCGCACTAACTCTACTGTGCAGAATAAATGATTTTTTTTTTCTATGGGTAAATATTGGGACTTTCTTCCTATGCATCGGGACGCGGGACATTTGCTAGGAAATCGGGACTGTCCCGACCATATAGGGACTGTTGGCATGTAATCAAAAATACGAAACTTAAACCCTAAACCATACCGGATGTGTAGCTAAGATTTGGTCCAAAATTACATTTGCTTTTGATATGTACTATTATATAAAAATATGTTTAAGTTTGTATTACTACTACTGGAAACCATATCCATACAGTGACACACTTGTTAATACCCTTTGACAGGGGTGCATAATTCCGTAATTCACATCATTATTTAATGATACCCTTAACCCTTTGCAGATGGCCCATTATAATTTTGATCACCCTCGCAGAGACAAGTGTGTTATTTTTGTTTTCAAATTGGCATAAAAGCCTTCATTAGACTGTAATCATCCACAATACAGTTAGCTGGGTCAGTTTTTTTTTGCCGGGAGATTCGGCGGTCAAAAGTACAAAGCTTACTTGAAATCATACTAAATCGCCCAGAATGTTCATAAACGCAAAAATAAATGAACAAAAGAATGTGTTTGATCCCTTCTATCAACATAAAGTGTTTCTCATAAAAGTTGCTTTACAAATTGCAATGGGAGAGCCCTTTCATGTGGAAACAGGGCAGCCACTGATTCATTATGAAGAAATTAAATAAGTGGAGGCAGTTAATTATAGTTTAAATAAAGTTTCTGTATTATTCAAAGGAGGATTCTTAACAAAGGAAAACCAAGTGCAATAGAAGAATCCAAAATAAACAATATAAAAAGAAAACACAAAACAAAATCTCAAATGACATTAAAATAAGCCATTACAAAACATAAACTACCCTAAAGCACATAACCACACTCAATAAACACACTTCAAACAATAACCAAAAACACACAGTATAACAAATGGCTCACCAACAAACAGCAGGCCAGTGTTCTCTATTGTTCTGCGAGACAATGTGCTTTTCTTTATCTTTCTACTTTTTTGTTTTTTTAGCAACTTCCTCTTCCTTGTTTTCCCTCTATTGGTTACAAGGAAATTAATTCCCTAAATTTTCCTTAGAAATAAAAAGATTACCCCCTACCTGCCACATTTTATTGTACGATATAAAAGGAATTATTTTTGAAGGCTTTGGGATGTTTCCCCATAGCTGTGCATGACTGCTGTTGTAATATCCTTTAAGGAAAGGTGTAACAAAGGAAACTAGAACATCAATATTTTCAAACATGAGCCCTGAAAAATCTAATCCAAAAAAAAACCTTAAATAAAAGTGTGTGCAATACAAACAACTGGATGGTTGTTAGACATTAGATTTCGAATGAAAGCCAAAAACAAACTTTATAGCAACAGAAGTAACATCTTTGTAATGTTTACAGGTGATGACTACCAATCCCAGCTGCCTTGGAGTGCTCATAAATTGATATCTGGCATAGCCAAGTCCTGTGAGCTCTCTGTGTGGAATTATTTTTAATTAGAAATAAGATTATAAGATAAACTTGCTATATTCTTTGGACCTCACTGGATACCTGATTCCCATGATCCCCATTTGTTGCCATGATGTATTAATGGTTGGATGCACAACGTGCTATCCAGCACTAAACCTGCAGTTTTATTTTTACAACATAAGAGGAAAAGCTCCACCGAAGGGAAGCACTATAACAACCCACCAGATTGATCAAGGCACCTGATTTCCATTTCCAGGACCCCAATGGTCAACCCACTAGCAGGTGCCTTATTGTATCCATTTTCAGCAGGTGGGAATATGCGTCTTTATTGTAGGGTAAGCCAATGTTGCAGTGGGTAAACACGCTGCATTTTGGAGATCCAGCTGGGTAATTAAGAATGTCATTGATGATTTTCTCATTAAGATCACACCACCTGCACATTTCAGGGACTGGGAATATATCTGATTCCTGAGCATGTATACCAGCTCTGCAGGTGGTCTTGGATAAAAAACAATTTGACCTTTTTACTCTATCCAGCCACTGATAGAGCATTTATAATCCAGTTTCTCATTTTAAAAAAAAGCATCAAGAGTGACTTTGACATACAAAAGTAAATGCATTATATAGGCAAAAAAAAACCAAACAGCTACATGCACAAATAAGGGCGAATGGATTAACTAATGTTTACTGTGGTTCATCACAAGCGGATTAAAGTGTGGTAAAGCACTGTAAAAGGTTAGTAAAGGGAGGTAAACACTTTAAAACTGTGGTTAATCACGGCCTTGTGTTATTTAACCATGGTAAAATGAGTTGTAAAGTGCTAATTCATTAAAAAGTAGTAATGCCTAATTCTGGCAGTAAATCGTTAACAGGCTGATGGTCTTGGAAAAAATGTATCTCTACTATAATTTTGTGAAATCTATATACACTGACTTGTCAAACAAAATGGAGTACTGTATGCAAGTAAAATTAGAAAATCCTATAATCTACAATGTATGAGCATTCATGTGAGGTGATATGTAATCCTCTAGATTCATATATGCTGTGTGAAAGCTGTATGGATCTATTCAGCAACAATGACAAGAAAGACTTGATACTTGAGAGTAACTCTACAGAAAGATCCCCACACTTTGCTGTACCTTTCAACATTAATCTCATTAACTCAGGTTTACTGTTATGGGAAATGTGTATGAGCAGTGCTTGTTTCCAGGTCTAAATAGATAAAAAACAAAATTACCAACTGTTACTATAGTTAGCAAGATAATGGGTATTTACTTGGTGGAATTAGTCCTGAGACGCATTTATGGAAAGAAGCATATGCTGGTTGATTTAATAAAAAGTTGTTAAGTAACAGAGCAGGACTTAATGGGCCATGTGGCTTGAAAAAGCCATTGAAAAAGCAACAATACTTTGATATAGCAAGGCTGGCAGCTAGAGTTGCTGTACCCTCAGTGTGAAATTTTTGAGGTGAACAAATCAGTTTTGTCTATCCAGCATTCAAGTTTGTTCCTTCCTAAGTCTTTCATCTTAATTCAGCAGTTGCTGCTGAGTGAATCTCTGTTAAACCCGGCATGGCCATGCAGCTGTAGCAGATCAATATTTCTTGTTTTTATTTTTCAGCTTTAGTGTACCATCAATTCTCATCAAATCACAGACCCTGGTTTGAGAGATGCAGCTCCAAATTTACACTGATCCGCCATTTGGCATATAGCTCCACTGCTTATCTCTTAATAATCCGCCATTGACTGAAACCAAAAATGTACTGACCTGCTTGTGAGCAGCACCATTAGCCAGTTGCATGTCTGCAAACCATATCTGGTAGACTGTTTCCACTTACCTATTCTGACCATTTGGAACCAAGCAGAGTTTTTGGAAGAAACTGAATGGCAATATTCTTGGCTAGCTCTTTAGCTTATTTCCTATAGCATATTTGGCCATATTCACAGTTAACACTCACAAATCCCAATTAGCACTAATACTGTACAACCTTATTAGGGTAGTGCACAATAAGTTCTAATGGACGCCTGGGAAACTAGGCATTAAATATTGTTTTGTCAATGTCTGGTTTAAAGAATAAAACATATGGTTATCTTCTTTAACAATACAAAATAAATGTTTAATATCAAACCGTTTTATTCATAAAAACACACTTTGAAATAATATTCTGTAAATAACTCATGAGTTGAAACTTCTTAATTTTTGCATAAAACTGTAAAGACCTTCCATAATAATAATAATACAAATTATTATTATTATTATTATTATTATTATTATTATTATTATTATTATTATTATTATTATTAGTAGTAGTAGTAGTAGTAGTAGTAGTCATAGTAGTATAGCTGATAGTGTAAGGATTATTGCCCATTGCCAAACAGGCAACACAGCAATAATGACCCATGATGTTTTGAAACCCTGTTGCACACTCAGGTTATTTGGAGAGAAAGGTGCACGTCTACATGTTCACCTTTAACCTTTTGATAATATCTGGGATGGAATCAACAGAAAGGTGAAACCTAGGCAATACTGAAAAGGGACCTCACCTGCAAAACGTTTTCCACGAATTGCCTGTGGGCCATTTCAGCCAACTGATCCAAGCTGTTGTATAAGCTAAGCTGGTCTGTTTTTATGAAGGCCATAACTCTGGGCCAAGTAAAGCAGCATATTGATGGTCAAAGGTTTAAGACCTTTGAAGGTTTGAAATCGTGTGTCCTGACCTGGTAGCAGGGTTTATCATCCAAACACAGATGTGACAGGTCAGTCTTTACAGGTGGAGAACTTATTCTTTAGGGCATGTTGCAGTTGACCTATGTGAATTTGACCTGTGTGTGTACAAATATAACAAATATAAACTGGTGTTGATTCCCTTTGCCACATGTTTATAACAGCCTTCATTAGCAGTTTAATTTAAGATTATCTCAGTGTTGGGTCTCTGCAAATATTAACTTTGTGGATAATTATTAAACTATTCCCAAAGGAGACAAGTATAATCTACAAGAACACATTATATTACATTTAATCCACAGTATACCTTTATAAAATAATATTGAATGGCCGCTCCTGGTCGGAATAAGTATGACAGTATTTTATCTCACTAATTTTTGCAGCTATGCGATTCTTTCTTTGTCAGGGTAATCCGTACATATATTCAACACACGCACCACAATTTAAATTTAAATGCCAAAAACTATCAAAATGACCGCCTTGGTCGTTCTAGTGTTAAGCATGAAATGTGAATCTCATACATAATTAATATGTTTTCAATACGTAAAACACTCTTTATGTGGCTTATTTGGATCGCTGGGTATCCCAATTGTGTATGCTTTTCAAACTTTTCTAGGATGGTGTGTTTCTAAAACGCAACACCTTTAAGTAATTTTCCAGACAATAGTAGTTCCAGATGTGCTCTTCAGTAGACCATACAGGTTTTACAACCCATCCGATTAAGTTAGATCATCACAACACTGTTTTAAAATGATTGCTGTAACACAAATACCAATCTGGGATTAGCTTCTTTTTATGTGGGCTCATGCTGTTTGTGAAACACAAATAATTAAGATTTAATTCAGTTTTTATTTCCCTTGACCTTAGCGTGCAGCAAAATCAGCAATAGTAAAACTAATACAGTAATTATTTTTGAATATGTATCGCATTGCTTGGAAGACATATTATTATAACAGTAACAGTGTTACATGTTTATATTACTAATCTAAATAGAAATCTGCAAGGAATTAAATTCCAAACCTAACCATATGTTGAAGTTATAGTTTAATTATCAAAAGGGCAGCTAAATACATTGCATTAAAAAAATAAGTTATTAATTCCAGATTTTCCTATATTTCTCTACAGACAATTTTCTACATTTTCAATATTTTACAGCTGCAGAATATGAAGCAATGTGCGTCTAGTCTGTTTACTGTAACCTCTGAGCTAATCATTAACGAGACAAAAATGGAATCTGGACCAAGTTTACAAAGTGATGTTACCATGACTGGGCACAGGCCATCAGCCCCTGTTAATGTGTTGCTAACAAAATACATTCATAAATCTAAACTGTCCTGCACATCTATTTACTATATACTGTAGGTCTCAAATGGACAGTTTCAAAATATTACATTGGGTTACCGAAAGTTCTTGGTTTGCTTGCCTTGCCTCCCAGGAAAATCTGTAGCGCTTGCATTTCCCGGATCATTTCACCTCA
Organism: Acipenser ruthenus; assembly: GCF_902713425.1. NCBI lineage: Eukaryota > Metazoa > Chordata > Actinopteri > Acipenseriformes > Acipenseridae > Acipenser > Acipenser ruthenus. Next base: position 16,751,441 of record NC_081198.1, on the reverse strand, counting down.
GCAGCATCTTAATGTCAGTCATTAGGGGAAGCAGCTTGTTAGCTGCCAGGAGACAAGGTCCTGAGGGGCTGGGGACAATTTCACTCTCCAGGTTAAATGATCATGAAAGTGCAGGGCTAACTGAAAGCAAGGCCTGCAAACAGATGTATTTATGTTAGTTTAATACCAGATATCTTGTCTGAAAATGAAAATACATGTTTGCTAAAATATATATTACTTTCAAAACTTCACATTGGAGATCTACATAGGTGAATGGATGTGAATGGCATAGAAATAAAAATGGTAATTATTTTTTGTTAACTACAATCACTTTAAACTAATCGCATATAGCTATCTATCTCCAAACAATTAACCAATAATGACCTACAGTGCATAGACTTACTGTACTGTATAAATATAGTGTGATCAGTTCAGAGAAGATTTAGCAGGGGACAAATCTAAATGTATAGGCAGGACTTGGCATCACTGGCCCTTGCTACAGTATTAAAAGAGATTAAAAGAGAAAATATTAGTTAAGCAAATCAATCTGTCTTTATTTTATATAGCTCCTTTCATAGTAGACCACCTTCACAAAGCACTTTACAAGATTCAGTACAACAAGAAAATCCATAATACCTTAAAAACAGAGAAATGCATAATACATGATATACAGTAAAAAATGTGAACTATAACGTCTGCCCTCATTAGCAATTTAATTTGGTAGACAGGTTGTTAAAGTACTCATTTTACATCATTCCAGGACATGTAAATGGAGTACTTCTAAGAGCAGCAGGTGGTATTCCAAGTAGTATCCAAGGAGAATCATAATAAAAAGCTTGACAGCTGTGTATGGTAAGCATTGACGGTCCAGTGAGCGGGTTGCCTGTAATCTCGGGCCTCCTCTGATCTTTCTGAAGTTAATCATGTCCCAAATGTAACATGGCAGTTTACCAGAGATACATTTGAAATAGAAAATTGAACAACATGCAAAGTTTATTTCTTGCTGAGAGACTCAATGTATTACAGTTGCTTGTTGACTTATCACATCTAGGGCCATGTAATTATTATTATTATTATTATTATTATTATTATTATTATTATTATTATTAGTTTGATCACCATAACTTCCCCATATGCTGTTCAGTCTGTACACTTCAGTTAAACATAATCTTAACTTGTGAAACAGCCTTTGTTCTTCCAAACACTGTTGTAAGGTATTCATGTCAGACACAAGTTAAATAGATTTTTGAATTCATTCTACACTTTTCTTTGTCCTCAACTGCTGGTTCTCTGTATTGTTTGTTCTGTATAAAATAGGAAAGCATTTTAACTAGTGCTCAGACAAACACATCTTGCTCCTTTGTTGCAGTCCCTGACCCAGAGCTTCCCCAGCCGCGTCGCTCAAAAAGGAAACGCCGTCAAAACCCCAATCCGGAGCGACTTTTCTTCAAAGATTGGACGATATCCAAACTGCTCAAAGCCCTTTTCGACAAGGGAATCAATATTCCATCTGCTTCTAGTAGAATTGATCTTTTTCATTTGCTCTGGGACGTCCTCTGCTCTGCCTATCCTCATCGACGTTCTGAACTGGATCAGTATCTGTATTAGATTGAAAGAGTGCTGATGCTTTATCTCATTTACAAATCACCAAGTTTATCTGGTTCCTTCAGCAGCTCCAATCCCTCTTCATGTTCCTCAGTTCCATCATCTCATATTCAATTCAACGCATCACTCTCCAACCTACTCTCATCTGCAAGAGAATACATGTCATCAGCACTCTCTCCATCTACCAGGTTCTCCTACGCTACAGGTTGGTTGTCATTCTCTTCATTCTGCGCTCAGAACCGAATATCCCCTACCCCATTCAATGAAAATTGGATTGTAGCATCATTGTCCATGCTTGAGACATTCTTCATCTTTCACAAGCATCCATAAAATCATATATCATTATCTTAGCTTGTCCATCCCCTCACCGACAATTCTCTCTATCCCAGCAGTGCGCCTCACACTCAGAGGAATTTCCAAGAGCCTTCCCCCGTCATCTCCATCCAGACTACCCATATCTAAAGACATTCTTTGCCAATTAATTTCGCTCAGGATGCTTCAACCCATTTGACGACCTGCTGATGGAAGCTATGTGCCTATCAGCTTTCTTCGGATTTCTAAGAAGTGCAGAATTCACAGTACCATCACTATCCAGTTTCCCAGCCATTGGTATTAATTCTTTCAATAATTCCTGATAATCATTTTATTCTATTCCTTCACTCATCCAAGACTGAACAGCTTCATCAAGGACAATTTATTCAGTTACCCAAGATAAACTCCCATCTCTGCCCTTACACTTCCCTGTCCAGGTTCCTATCTGTCAAAAAACCCTTCAGACCCCTAGATCCCCTGTTTATTAATTGTTCCTGTAATGTCGTTACAAAACACTGGTTTGCAACTCACCTTCTCTCATCTCCAAAGCAGGTCTATCTCCCCACTCACCTTCTCTTATCTCCAAAGCAGGTCTATCTCCCCAGTTCTATACCCCACACTCATTCAGGATCATTCAGAAAAGTCAATGTTGGTCATCACCTTATAAAAACTATGGGTCGCTGGACGTCAGCAGCAGTCCGCTCCTACATTTGTTCTCTTCCTTCAGACATCTCAGCAACTCACCAATCAATTGCTAGTATGTCCGGAGTGGGGGCACCCCTCCCGCAAGGACCACGCAAGGAGGTTTCCTCCTAACAAAGAGGTTTTTTCCTCTCCACCGAGCAGAGGGTCGCATAAACCCATCTTACTAACCATCTCTCTCTTTGTCCTTGTTTGTCCTTCTTCCCTGTTTTTTGTTGGGCTGGCATGCTGTCTTTTGTTTGTCTTCACAGGTGCAGTCCTTGTGGGGAGCCAATGGTCCATCCTTTTGGGGGGTTAGTGAGTCTCACTTCCCCAGCCTTCGTTAAAAGGCGGGTCCTCGCCACAGCGAGTCAGAGGGGACAACCGGCCACACTGTTCTTTCGCAGCTCATGCTCTATTTCTTGTCTCACCCAGAGACTCTATTGTTTCTCTCTCACTGTACCAGTGAGAGCGCTGGTCATCTACAATTCTTAAATACTAAAACCAAATACTAACAAACTCTATCTTTCAGATACGCCTGCGGGCGCACTCCAGTGCCTGGCCTTGGAGGACTTGCCTCACCTCTTTGAGGGCGGCTCCTGGAGACAGGGATTCTCTTTCCTTACTTCTTTCCAGGTTATGAACCTTTCCGTCCTCTGACAGCATGGCCCGGTTCACAAGGCCGCGCCTCCAAGGATTCTCCACAGTCAGAGGATTTCTATGTTTTCAGGGGGTCCCGGGGGTCCAAGGGGCCGACCTCCGCAGTACGAGGTTCTTGCGGTATAAAGTCTGGACCCCGTCCTTTGCCCTGGCCCGCAGGCCACTAACAGTTCAAAACAAGCACTCCAGGCCCACATGCCATCATCACAAGCTCTCCTGGCCTGCAGGTCATCATCACTCCCTCGAGGCTTCGCCTCTAAATACTAACCCATATCTTCACGCAGCCTAGCTCCTGCCCGTGAACTTACCATTGCCATTTCCCAACAGTAAACAGTGGCCATAGACACATTTTCATAAAGTAATAACATGAGGTTTACTTGTGCCTTTTTGTAGCTGAGCAAGCAAATGAAAACTGAAATTTAATTTTAAACACTTCAAATAAAACAAACATGGAAATGGCGTTGTAAAATGAAGGGGAAAAAACTCACTGTTTTGGTTCTCGTTTATTACATTCCACATAACAGAAAGTTGCAACTAAAATTATACAATATATAAAATCTATATAAAATCACTACACAACATTTCCAGCAAGTTGGGCACTGTTTAAGCGAGGTATTTCAGAATGACATACTTGCCTTTTTTTTTGTCCCATGAGATTCTGACTCGCTCTAAAGCAGCACAACATATTTTTGACCCAGATGGTGTTCCATTGAGATGCATGCACGCGCATAATCTGGTTTGTTTACTTTCTGCTGCCTAAAACTTTTAAATAGGGGCTCAAGAGCTGCTGTGTTGATCCTGTGTTTTTTTGTTGCTGTTTTATTGATATATTAATCTCACATATCACACAGGGCTCTTTATCATTTGTCATTTTTGAAACTGTTGCACAACTTCTGGTGAGTTGGTAAATAAAGTAGTTTTGTTATTTCTAGAGAATACGAACATCTGATTTTTATATCCAAATACATGTCAAAAAATATTTGTTTGAACATTCAGATGTTTGTCCCAGCACTAATTTTAACTGGGGAACATTACAGGGGTGCCTTGGTTACCTAGCAACCACTTGCTTGAGCAGTGTGGACCAATGACGTGTCCAAATGGTTTATGACTGAATTTTTGTTAAAAAAAACACCCACACCCAGTTGGAAGGATGTGTTGCCTCTGTAGTTTTTCCTTTGAAACACTGCTCTGAGCGCAACACCATTTTAACTGCTGCAGCAACACAATGTGTTTGCGAGCAAAGATCCTGGAGCTCCGTCTGGGTCAAGATTAGGTCACAATGAATAAAATCCATGAAGCCACAATGAATAAACTCCATGAGGTCATCCTAGACTGCTGATTAAAGCATATTTTCTGTGTTTCTGAAAGTCATGGCTTGTGTTTCACTTGTATAGACTATTCAATGTGGAATTCAAAGGTTAGGAATGGATCAAGCCAAAACAGGAAAATCTGATAATGAATAAAATCAGTGATAGCATTTAGTGAGGAACAGGTGCTAAAATAATATCATCATTTTACTTTTAAAATTAACCATGATTAATATGTACACCATTTTACAGTTTAACATGCATTTAACCTCACTTGTATATATTATCTACGATTCACTATCCTATTACTATGTTTTTTTGTTTGTTTTGTTTTTACCATCAGGTCACCAGATATGTACTACATACATACCTGGAACTACACTGTACTGTATAAAACAATCTAACACAAACACAACCAAAAAACATGTTTGAAAAAGCTTATATTCAGAGTGCGCACTGGCACAACAATAACCCTTGATAGAAACCTGTCAGTCCTAATGCCTAATCAACGACTCCATCACTGCCCATTAACTTCCAGCCTAAAGTCTGTTTCATGTTGTCTGGCAGCTCGAGAATGTACTTGACCTTCATTCAAGTGTGAATGTCAATAGTTGTCACAGAGCTTTTCAAAGTATGGTATATGTAAACATTAATGTTGATTATGCATCACTTGTGTTGTGTCCTTGTCACAAAGACGGCCAGAGTGGGTGGCGTCAGACCAGAGAGGAATACACAGACAGAGACGGTGGTGATGAGGAGCTGAGTGCAATGGCTGCACTCAGCGTTTATTTAACAAATAAAAGGGTTTAACAGTACAAAACAGGACACGGCACTGGTAGCCAAAAGAAACATATAAACAAAACGGACTAAACACTTAACAAACGGTGCACGGAGACAAACAAACACGGCGAGTACAAACAACTATATTATATTTACGATCTTTTCTCTTATTTTAACTCTCCTTCTCCACACCCGTTCTCCACTCCCGAACACCTAACCCCGACTGAGTGAAAATGTGCATCTATATATACTGTTGTGCTGGGATTCAATTACTAATTAATTATTCACTTGAATCCCAGCACGTGAATTAATTCTGTGCAACCCCGTGCTCACATATTACATTTAACCAGCACGTGAAGTGATTTGTGCTCTCCTCGTGCCTAAATACAAATCTACACTTTAAACACACGTGAAACACAGACCTGTTTATATCCCGTGTACCAATCTATACACCAACATTAACATACGCACGCATACATACAAACACAGAACACACAAATGCACACAGGGGCGGGTCACTTTGCCACAGTCCTCTATGATTCACTTTTTTAGTTTCTCTGATTGGACATCAGTAGAACTTTTAGGTGGTGGTGGGGTTGTTAAGACATTTACTGCTAGCACACAGGAAAATGTATTAAGATTTTATATAGAAAATAGTTATGTGTGTGTATATGTACATGTACATGTACTGTATACAATATATTTTCATGCAATGTAGCCATTTCCTGACAATGATTAGACATTATTAACCCACCTATTATAAAAAGTTGCTTCTTATTCACTGCCATAAACAATATTGGGGTATAATCCATTGATCTAAATACTGGTTCTAAAATGCAGCCGTCCTTAGGATCCCCCCTGATGTCCTGCCAAATTTTGCAGACAAAAATGCACTGTTAGATGTTTCATACAAAGCGGTGCTATTTAGATCTGCTGATGTTTACATCAATAGAATAGACCCCATTATATCTACATGAAACTTATTAGGCCTCTTCAGCACATTCTCTGAACAAAATTAACTCTGGTATAGTATTGCTATGACGAAACCACACTTTTGAAGGGGCTTTCGAATTAAGTTTATATTTGACAGAGAGGTTTATGGCACTATAAGGATTTGTTCCATGCCCATCAGAGGGTGATACGTGTGTATAGGGGCGCTGTCATTGCTAATGTATAGCATATACATTATACAGTCTCAGTTTTAATTGCATAGTGACTATACTTTTGATTTTTTTTTTCTTCCTGCTTGCCTGCTCTGTGTCTAACTTCACTTTTAAAACTAGGATATGACAGCTTACCACAAAGCTCAGTCCACAGTTTTATCAGCGTCTCACACCCTCCCTGAGGCGATTTCTCAGTTCTTGTTTTCTTCAGCATTGTGTAGATTACTTAATCAATTATACCAATACTGAGAACATTGCTCAGGGCCCAGTTTAATTAAAGCTGCAGCCCCCACTGCATGACTGTGTAAAATGTACCTCTAAAATATCATTCCTTGGTGTGTTTGTTTGACATGCTTCCATGTCCAAAATAGGAATTCTCCTGCTACTATTTTCAGCAGTTGGAGATTTGAAATTAAATAGCCAAGCTCTCTTACAAAATTTTATCGCAAACACATTTTGAGCTGATATTTTAGCATATATTCTTAGGTTTGGAAATGTTAAATCCCAAAAGACATATTTTTCTGTACGAGTGAAGTGTGAAGTAGAAACTAAATGAATAATACTCCTCAGTCGCTTCATTTATTTATTTCCTTTATATTCTCCCCTGGACTTTTTCCCAGGTACAGGTACAAAGTTAATTGAATAGAGCCCACAGTCAAGGTTTAATATCAAACTTACCGGTGTCTCTGTGGGGTTGCTATGGAGAGTAAGAAAAAAACTTGCATTTTGATTGGTTGAATTTCATCAACACTGCAGTCGGAGTGACTTCGCTGCATATTATAACCCACCAGGCTAAGGAGTAGAAGATATATGAATATGTAAACAGACAAAAGCATGCAATGAGTCAATGTGTAAAGGCAAGGTTAAAAATAACAATAACAAACAAAAAATCTGTCTAAGCCTTGCACTGAATGTTTTTTTTGTCTTTGTATGTCTCAAAACGTTCTGTGACATGTCATAGGTGCATCTATTGATCTAGTATATATCTGCTGAATCTGATGTGTAGTTTAGACAGAGGTTTGACACAAACTTCATTTGCAGCTATACCAGATATATAAAAAGAAAGATGATAACATAAGGTTTCACAGATTTCCTCTATCTTGTGGGTATAAAAACATATCACTGAACATTCAATGTATGTATTTTGGCAGATATTGAACAGGTATTGATCTTGATGGAACGTGAAACAACCAGAAATTATGTCTGTCAGAAGTATGTACTGTAAGTTTTGTACTCTAAAGTAACATTTAAACTTGTCAGTAGTCAAAAGCAATAGTCTTTATATTATTGGTTTTGATGTACTATTTAAAAGCTGTTGTGTATGTCAATGTAGATAAAACTATATTGTTTGGTGAAGTTTTCGTGAATTCTTGTTTTGTTTTTTTTGTACTGCCAAAATCATAGCCTTAGTCATACGTAATTGATTACTTGGAGAGGATTTTTTTCTGCATATCTTCTGTTTAACAGAGTAGTGATGTAATAATAAATATGTAGGTTATGGTAAATATATAATACTTTGAAGAGATGTTTGTCACAAAAATGTTTTTTAATATTACCTTTCAAATATATAGCAGATGTGTAAAGCCCTTTTAAGTTAAAAACACCACAAAGTTAAAAGGTGGAACAGAACAGGGAAAAAAAGCAAGTGGCATATTTGATGGAGCCATGATCTCGATTAGCTGCAGAGTTTATTTTAGATAAACACCGCAATAAGTTATTATGTTGAATGTAAGGGTGCTAACCCATCGAGATTGTTGGGAAATGTCACTGTTTTGAATTGTCTAAAAAACAGACAAGTTCTAAACTCGTATTCAGGGAAATGTCGCAGTTTTGAAATGTATAATTTCTAGAAATTTCTTGAAAACAAAGAATTTTAGGAAAAATCTTTTGTAGCAAAAGTTTTGCTTTTGTGGATGAGGAAAAAAGGTTACAAGAAATAGATGTCTACAATTATTTATATAATCTTTTTTTTTTTTTGCAAAACTTAAAAAAATGCTAATTCAAAAGTATTCATACCCTGACATGGAACAGGGCTTGAATTTCAGCGCGGGATCGTGGGAATCGCGCATTTTCCAAGTTGCTCCCGCATATCTGCAACTTTCAGTGCGGGAAAATCCTGCAGAGATATTTTAAGACACATTCTGCATAGTTCTGGTTAAAATAAATAAATAAAAGTAGTGCTGGTTATTTTAAGTGCCGCAAGACTTTATTCTCTTGTATGCGATTTTAGGCCGCTATTTGTAAGCATTATAGAAATTCAGTACAATGCAGTAAGTAAACAGTTTTGAAAAAAAAATACGCTATTAAGTCTATCTAGGTGTTGTTTTGCAAGCGGTGACTTTTGCTTTAACTGTTAAAACTCAGCCCCATTCATTTTGGGATGCCAGCGCACACACGGCAGTTACACAAACATTACTCAGGCACCGTAAAAGCCACCTACCTGGTTGTTTAAAAGTACAGACTCAGGGCTTTCCAAAGACATATACAGTGTGTGTATGCGGTACTCCTAGACAGAACTACGACTGCCTGATGTTAAGCCTCTCATCATGTGACAAAGTTAACAGTTTAGGTTTTGTTTTGAGTCTATTGCTCCGTCATTGTAGTAGCTAGACTGAAAGGGGTGGTATCGTTGGAAAGCTATTAATTTCATTTTCTTTGTCAGAGTATGAATACTTTTGAATTATCATTTTTGGAGTTTTGCTAAAATGTGCTATATGCACAGTGCTCCCTCGCTATAACGCAGGTCTCGGGACACACACAATATGACCGTTATAACTGAAGAGAGTTATAAACGGGGGGGGGGGGGGGGGGGGTGCGCCGCGGGACACATAACAACACACATCTGACTAAAATAAAAAATAAAATAACTCCCTCTCGTAACTAGGCATTTTAGCACCTGGGGCAGGCAATTGTATTTCATCATACTGGCGACGCTATGTTGTTGGTTTGTGTAGAACAAGGTTCATGGTTGTTAAGACCATTGCTAAGGAATCTTCAGACTATGCTAGGGGGGCGCTGACAGCTGACAAGTGAAAACATTGAGAACCGCAGAACAAAATTATTACTCGAGTTGCAATGCGTTTGTCATTTTTCCAGCCCCCGCGGCTTTGCTGCCCCGCTCGCCCACCCCTAGTTATGGCTCAGATCATAGGCGCCTAACTTTGTTAAGCAGTAGGGGGGCAAACTGATGGACTAACTGCTGAGTGTACAGAAGCAAATGTTTATTTATTTTATTTATTTTTTTGCAACAATTAAGAAGCTCTAAGGAACCAAGCAAACCCTGCTGTTGTTACAGTTTCAGTTATTGCAAACCTACAAAATTAGGCTGATGTTTCAGTATAAAATGTACACTATGTACTTACTGAGCATGCATTAAATAGAAATACATGCAAGTCTCTACAAAGTGCTACACCTAGAATTCCCACATGTAGTTTATTAAAGGAAAGTGTTAAACAAACAAAGAAAAGCAAGTACTGTTCTTTAGAAGGTAATTATTCCCCAAGTAAGGCAGTTCAAAATACTTGCCATGTCAAAAGCACTGTTTTACAATGCAAAAAAAAGACTTAACTCTGAAACAAATGCAAAGACTTTTTTTTGTTTTGCTTAATAAAACAATTTCAACAGTATAAATTAGTTGCAGGAAGGACCAGTCAAGAGTTGTTTCTTGTTTTATACCATTAAAATGGTCTTATTGCTCTAAGAAATTGTGTCTTTGCCTTTGTGCTTGCTTCTAAATATGGTCCATAGAGGGCAAAACACTAATGTAAAACAATAATGGAACTGCTGCTAGTGCAACAAGTCGTTTCTTGCTAGTTTTAAAAGATTTATATTTTTTACTTTAATATTCAGGCAATTTTTACATTTGCTTCTGATCGGGTACATTATTTATATCTTTAACCAAGGAAAGGCAGGGTGAATATGGAAGGGGAGAAATAGCCGGGTACTTTGGGCTGTGATGTCACATAGGTGAAAACAATCAGGCCGCTTCAGTGGTTAGCACAGGAGAAAGACCATCATGAAAAGAAAAGATCATCATGTTGTCTCGTCAGCTGCAAAAAAAAAAAAATGAACAAATCCAGAATTGAGCTTCTATATGATTCCGTCAGTAGCAACAGAGTCCCACAGGCGACTACTATGGCTAAAAGTCATCACGTGAAGTCAGACAAACGGTGCTAGTGGACCACTTTGGCAGCACAGGTCTGACTTCACATATTTTTGCTCTGCCCACTTTGTAAGGGGAGACTGGGGCTAATTGAGACACTGGTAATTTGAGACACCACTCATAAAATACTGTCACATGATGACATGAGTCCATGACAATAGTTATAGTAACATTAACATGTAAGTAACCCATCCTCTGTGTGTGGAAGCTTAAGTTTGTCAAACTTATATGTTAAAAAAATGCTTTTCACAGTCTGAAGTAAATTTTAAGGAATTATATATTTTGACTCATAGCCAAACAAATGAAGCACATACTCAATATGTATTCAGCCAGAGCAACGATTAAGCACATTCTAAACTATGTGCCTACAATGTTTCCTCGTGTGAAACCCCAGCCAACGTAGAGAGCAAAATAGGAAGGTGCCAGCGTAGAGTTGCCAGGCATAAGAGAAAACAGGGAGAACGCAAAAACCCCAACTAGGTATTCCCAGATTATTAATTAACTTGTCTGTGGCATTTGTTGATTCTTGTATCATTATTGTTGTAATTGAAGTATTCCGTGGATTGCTTTGCTTATTATTGGTTAAATTAGTCATACTATCATTGATTAATCCATTCTGCGATCAAAAAATAAATTAAGAGCAAGGCAAAATAAATTAAAACTGCATTTCTCAAGATCAATAACACTATCATATAAACATTCACGATTGAGATAATGTACAATAGTAGTAAGTGGACATGAACATTAATGACCATAAAGACCAATAGAGCCAAATATTTTACAGGCACAGAAAAACAATCAAAAATGCTTATGAAAAAAAAGTAAGTGTGTGTGTGTGTGTGTGTGTATATATATATATATATATATATATATATATATATATATATATATATATATATATATACCGTATTACTTCAATTTGGCACCGCAGCATTAATGTCCAAGCTGCCGAAGGCCTCTTCCATACATGTAGTTCATTTTATGGAATAAATTATTTGTACATTACAGAATCTACGATGTCTACCCATTGCAAATCTGGCCAAACAGCAGGATCGTCTCACCATGCGTTCGCCGGGAGCCGAAATGGGCAGACATCCAGTCTCGCTAACTGTCTTTTATCATTATACATCTGCAATGAATCTGTGTAGTCATATGTTGGCAAATCACACCACAAATGCAGTACTATGGTACTTCCTTAGTAAAAGTCAGGACTATTTTCACCTTCAAACTCAGTGTTCGCTGGTTCCTATGGGAATCACGTGGGGTCATGACGAGCATCCCTCCCCTTGCATAAGCAAACAGCTTAATTACCTTACGATTTAGGTGCGTGCCTTTAAAGTAAGATTAAACTATTGTCATTATTTATACACAAATAAGTTCACTTGACTTGAAAAACGTCTTAAGCAAATTCCTACTTGGTTTGCGTGAATGAGTAGTACACAACAAGCTTCAATATGAAAGCTGAAAATTAAAATTTTAATAAAGAACAACAAAAAACATTTCTAAAGTAAAAAATGGGATTCTGTTATTTTGCAGTTCCACTGCTTCAGAATATTACCAGTGCTAAACAGCAGTAACATTTTATTTAGAGTTGTTGTTGAACTTAAACCCGTTCATGGCCCCGCAGAAACACAAACCTATATGGAGAGTTGTAATCTCCCATAGAGCTTAGTGAAGCTTACAGTCTTATTACTGCCATGTAAGTGTGTGTAATAAGACAGTGATGTCACTGCTGTGGCCTGTAATCAATTACAGGGCACAGCAGTGACGTCATCACCCTGTTAGAATTCTAAACAAACTGAGAAAAAATGGCGGACTCAAGATTTCTAGCTGTCAGTGAGGCTGAGGTGGACAGTTTTATTCAAGAACAAGAAAACAAAGTCAAACATAGGAAAACATTATGTGACCTAAACTTGTTCTGAGACTATCTAAGAAGCATTTCTGAGGAAAAAGATTTGCTACAGCTCACGGTGGAAGAACTCAACAGCCATCTGTCAAAATGTATCTTGGTTGTCGGGTTCTAGGACATCAGAGGCCACTCAACCTACAGTCTCATGGCCTATGATGTCCCATAACCCCTCGAAGCCCCTAACAGGCTAATAAGCTAATAATAATAATAATAATAATAATAATAATAATAATAATAATAATAATAATAATAATAATAATAATAATATTAATAATAATAATAATAATAATAATAATAATTGTTATTATTATTATTGTTATTATTATTATTAATTTAGGTGTAAAAACAGCAACAATTTCAACTGGAAGGGTTTGTCTAACATACAGTAACACATCACAGTGTGCACTTAGAAATGTGTATATGAGTATAATTTTCAGTGTTTTATAACAACCTGCATCTATGCGTGGTTTGCTTCTGACCATTATGAAAGTGTGAACACATTTTCTAATGAATTTGTCATTCACAAGTTAAGGGTGAGAAACAAATATCTGAACAGCCATACAGGAAAATGTATTTAAAAAGCGATGTGCGCTGCATACAATAACACAGAATTATTTACCAGACTGAAATGTACAGACTCGTTGGAAAAATCAGTCCACAAGAGGAAGCTGTGATAGGTGTACCTTTGTGTACAACATGTCTCAATAGGCTTCCTGACAAACAATCAAATTATAATATAAAATGTACAGTCAAGTGTTAAGGGTAGAAGAAAAAAAAACATTTTCAGCATTCTAACTAAGCACCAGGGGCCCTAAGGGCAAATTTCCAGAGGAAAATAATATAATTCAATATTAATCTAGCAAGAAACTCAGAACAATAATTGAACTGCCCCTTCCAGCAACTTGTTTTTTTTTTTTTTTTTTTTTTGTCAATTGTGTACTTTTTAAATTATTTTATTCCTTTTAGAAAATGTGGTTTCGCTCTTCAAAATAGAGCCCCTATAGATTTATTATACTCTCTTTGTTAAACATGGCTTCACTCAATACAGAATACCTGCTGCCAATCAAGCACAAAAACACACAAAAAAACATGGTGCAGATTTGTTTATGGGTTCAGCCTTTTATACTATTCCTAATAAAAATATTTAAAAGAACAACAAAAATAATTAAACTTGCTATGCTTTAGGTATTTGTTAAACATATTGTCCTGCATAACAAAATGTTATATACATGTCCCACAATCAAGTTCAATTTTACATTATAAAACAATTACTGAGAGACTAAGTTCAACATTTACCTCCATTTTATTAGAAACCAGACATTGTTTTGTTACCAGTTTGTTCTCTTTAAAACTAAACAGCCACCTCCCTGTGACTCCCTGCAGTAGCAGGGGGTATGAATGCAATATGGAAGTTATGTTTTAGCACAGGGAAGGAAAAAACTAAAATGTAAATCAAGAGGAGAAAGAAAGAGATTTCCTTGTGTTTGCATTTCTTATGTTTTCTGGACATTTTAGAAGAAACACCTATAAACCTAATATTTTCAACATGGTCTTTGTGTGGTAAAAAAAAAAAAAAAAAAGTTTTTAAATACGCAATGGGTTATCTTTTGTGTATTCGACATACCACAATGCATGGCAAGTTCAACTTGAGGGTGTAGCAAAGAAAAGTACAGAGAATTGTATTTTACCTTGTGTTATTTGTCTGGTGTTCTTAGTTTGTTTATGGCATGTATAGTTTGATATTTTGTTATATGCATGTCTGCTTTCTTACACTGTTCTCTTTTTGCTGTCAGTTGGGTTTACAAAGCTACATGTTACTGAAGAGGAATTTGGCTGTTGCAACGATGGGCTGGCTCAATATGCCAGTAGCCCATAGCGGTGCTAACATGGATCTGATGATTTAAACAATGATCTAAACAAGAAGAATGCATTAGTTAAGATCACATATTTCATACACGTACCAAGATGCTCTTAATGATCAAGTGATGCCCTGCGGAATACATGGCACATAAAACAAAATAATTACAACTAAAATGCAATTATTGAAAAACGAATCTACGGGCTGAAGGGTTGCTGATAAATATCAACTTCTAACGAGTATCCTTGACTACCTGAATGGGAATATTCTAAAAATAAGCTTTTTTTTTTTTTTTTTAAAGATTTTAAAAATAAGCTTTCCCCAGCATTATTTATTTTCTACAGCATTTATACGTCTCACTATTTATATAATCATGTGCTAAGGTGAATTGATCGGCCATACATCAAGAATAAGATTTATATTACATTTCACCGTGTAACATCTTCTTCTGCCTTTAGATTAATAACACCCCTTGGGGTAGTAGGTTGTCTCCAGTTTCTAAGAGCTCGATTTAGTTTTGTGTTTTTTTGGCAGTTTTATAAGATACAAACTCTTCTTTGGGAGAGCTCAACTTTTTATTTATTGAAGATTTGCCAAAAGTTTCTCCTTTAGGGATACAACATAAAATTATCAAGACGCAAAAAACTATGGCTTAAGATTTCATAGTTAAGTTGCTTTTTCTAGGTTACATTGTACTGGCAGTTTGGTATTTGGAATTTTAAACTATGCATTGGTGTACTCAAAACTGAACACCAGCAGGGCTTATATCATAGTTTGCACAGTTCCAGTAATATTTCTCTAAATTAGATTTATTCACAGAATGCAGTCAGTGACCTTGTGCCTTTGAAGCTGAAGTACATCATTAGCGTATCTCAGTAATATTCTTCCCTTCATTCATAGCATTGCACTCTTACATAAGTCTGTATAAAAAAAAAAATCTTCACCACTGTTTTTTTTTCTTCTGAAACAGAGAAGATAGCAAATGGATGAAAGGAAGTTTCATTTTTTTCTTGAACAATCAATACGTTCTCATGTGATCTTCTGTAACAACAAGAAAATAGTTTGGCAATACAGTGTACCACTAAACCTGCTATACCGTAATGTTCAGAAGTCAAGCTTTTATTATACTTTTTCACTAAATATCTTAGTATACCTGAATAGAAAATTGTCTCCTCTTTAAAAATATGCAAGAGATTTTAATTAATAGACCCTCCCACAAGTGCTGTGGTACCCAAACTATGATCCACCTACTACCAATGGAAATAACTGGGTATGACATTTTCTCCACATTACCCTCAAAAATAGGTCTGCCAAGGACAACACTACATTGAATAATGTACCAGTCTTGGCAGAGTCACCGCTCGGGAAAAAAAATGTGTGGGTAAAATAGAGTAGAAATGCTCCACCCAGTCATTCAGCATTGTTAGTAAATTAATCATATTTAGGGTACCACTAAATTTGTGAGACAGACTGCTCATTAAAATCCTTTTTAAAGAAGAGACAATTGTCTAGTCAGGGATACCAAGACATTTATTGAGCAAACAGTCTGAGTGAAGTTATCTGGTAACAAACTCCCCATCCCCAGATGTACTGCTTTCCTGGAAAAAGGAGAACATTTCAGACTGCCATTCTACTTGTGTGACTTGCGAAATTGCTGGCCGACAACATGCATGGTCTAGAGTAATTCTTCCTATTATTTTCCATGTGCATCTGTCATTTAGGCTAATGTAGTATTTAGTTTAATCTCTGTGGCAGCGACTTTAAATTGATAGATTTTGGGTGTATCAATAGCAGTGCCTTCATTGTATTGCTTTTCTAATAGGAATACAAATAAATAAGACAACAACATAAAATGTAGGATCAGTTACTACAACCTTAGTGTATTTGATGAAGCCTTAGGGGCAGAGCATTCTTCACTGCATTTATTAAACACACACCCAACCATGTTTACAATGAAAGCAATCTGATTCTGTCACTAAATTTATTCCTTTGTTATCTATTTATGCAAAAATCAGGAAGGCAGTTTGATTGAAAAGCTACATCTTCAAAACAGCATTTTTGC
This sequence comes from Acipenser ruthenus, assembly GCF_902713425.1. Classification (NCBI taxonomy): domain Eukaryota; kingdom Metazoa; phylum Chordata; class Actinopteri; order Acipenseriformes; family Acipenseridae; genus Acipenser; species Acipenser ruthenus. Next base: position 16,734,963 of record NC_081198.1, on the reverse strand, counting down.
TTCCCGCCAAAACCGTGTCATTTAAATGATTGATAAGTAGATTGCTGTTTGACGTGAAAGCCTAAAAGCTGCTTATACATCCAACAAGCTGTCAGGTATTAGACAAACAAGCGTGTCCATTTCATAATTTAAAGGAAACAAGTGCTAAAAAGGCAGAACTAACATTTACAGGAAGTATGCGAAACAATTATTTTTATTTGCAATTAACTTACTCGGAACATGCCTGCCCTAAAGTCCACCGTTTTAACCAGGAGTACTAAGCCATTACTGTGTGTAAAACGATTCCCCTGTGTGTATCAGACTACAAAAGTGGTTGATTGAATAACCTGACAACAATGGCTATTACATATATAATTATGGTCAAGTAATCTATCAATTTTTATGTCACTGTATGAGTGATACAAATATTTTAGTACAGCTTGTTAATACATTTATATTGCTGTTGGAACCAGTCTTCAGACAAATATACATCAGTACTCAATGGAGACCCAAATGGAGATGTAACCTCCTATATTTTGCTTCCTGTGCAGCAACAGATCTTAAAGATAGTATGTATAACCTACTGCTGCATGTAGAGCTTTAAATAAAAGTATTTGTTAGTGACTGGTGAATTCATGTAATGAAAATAATTAAAGTATTAAAATACTTTTGCACTAAATGAAAATTAATATATGGAATGTTATTCTGGATAGAATCAAATAGAAATAAGTCTACAATTTTGATTTATCCCAGGCCAGAGTTGTTTTCGGTCTTCGGCTACATTCGGTGGTGAGACATCAGACTCTGTTCAATGTTGGCTTCCGTGCTTATGATGACTTATGATCTAAAATGAGGAAGCAATTAACTTTAAATATCAACTAGCAAGACTACCTTGAACTTGAATCTAGCAGTACCCTAATCGCCTCTGCTTTGACATTTAACAGCACCGTTTGTCTAAGATTGGCTGCGTCTTGGATATTTGTTACGGTATGGCATTGAACAACTCATAAAATCACCTACTGTAGTATAAAGATTCTGGGATTAAGTTCAACAATAATACATTATTGTATACAATAGAAGTAAAAATACAGGCATGTGTGCCTCTAGTTTGTTCCAGTTTAGGACAGTATACCAGAATAGAGAACATAGTGGACCAGTTGGTCTAACTTTAAATAATACATAATCAATTTGTTTGAAATTGACTGTTAATAACATGCACATTTATATATTCACACTGTGTTTCACATTTGTTTACAATTTTTGAAATGTAAACTTTACTGTAATAACGTATTGTGCCATTATCAGCTAAAAATGTTGAGTAAACATCACCGGCAAGACCCCTACCACACCTACATAGGCACCTTTAAAGATTGTATTGTAGACAAAATTGTATATTACTAATTTTTTTGGTTTCTAAATATGGTACTGTAGATTAACCAAAATAACATTCCCCCTAGTCAAATCAAAATAGAATTTGAAACAATTGCACTGAGGAACGATATTTAAGTTATTATTTATTTAAATCTTAAACAGAATATGATTGGGACCTTGGGATATTTCTCAGAATTTAGAGTAGCTTCATTTAAATGTAATTTTTATTCTGTCCCTGTGATTGGGGAGAGCTGTGCTGGCTATTAGGCACATGCATGATCCTGCAGGGGGAGGTCTGGAGCCCTGTGGGATCCGTCATTCATGGCAGTGACACAGAGGTTGGGTGAGGGTGTGTCGCGTCTCTCTCTCTGAGTGGTCGGGAGGCGGGTCTTCGGGGGTCGAACGACCAATAAAAATGACTCTTTGCCGTTCCTTCGTTCTTGCCCTTCTAGAAGAAATGAAGACAGCCGCTACATATTATTTAATAATTATTACATACCCGAGTGGGACAGTTTATTTGGGGAAGTCTGGGCAATCCCGTGAGTGATAGCAAGGGAACAGCAAAGCGTCACAGACACTCGAGCCACACCAAATAGCAGAGGCTGCGGGACGCTGCGGGAAGCAGCACCTTTTGTTTTAGTTTTGTTACTGTGTTTTACTTTTCTTTTTGCTTTCACCTTTCATCTAATTCCCGTTGTCGGTATTTGGTCCATGGCATAAGAGTCCTCTGAAGGAATAAATAAAACAGTGCACCCCAGTGGTGTTTCACATAAACTTTCTGACTCCTGTGTCCAGTGAATTCCCCAACCGCCCCACAGCCCCCTCACCTTTTTATGAGGCTCTTGTTTTTGATACATTTGGTTGAAGGTGTTTTCACCTGAGTTCAGAAGCAGGTCTTCAGATTCAGTTCCCTGCCAGTGATGTATGAAACATAGACAAGATCAACCACAGGGTCTTTATTGAAGTGCTAGTCAGCACTATCTAGTGATCTGCCACTTTGAATCAAGTTTCCTTTTGCCTTGCTTACAATTCAGAGCAGTTCACTAGATGGTGTCGATGCTGACTAATATAAAGACACTGGCTGGTCTAGCCTACATTACACGTGTCTATTTCAGACAAGTGCAACTCAAGAGCAGTGCATGTACTCACAGTGAATAATGAAAACCACCATCATAAAAAGATAAGGGAACAGTACAAAAAAAACATGTACTCTCATTCTGCTGGGTAGTGAGTTTAGTACAACATTTCTTAGAATTAAATACACAAACACACACACACATGCACACACACAAACTGATCTTAGAGGTAGTGTTTACATTCTAGATTTTAAAGCTGAAATGTCACCTTGTGGTCGTTAAACTTCAAGGGGTTACTACTTCCCTTTATTAAATTACAATTATCCCCAGAAACAAAAATGGTGCCAACTCCTCACTCTCTAAAATAATTATTTCCTGATTAGATTTGTTTCAGGTTTTTGTAATGTGAAAAAAATAAAAAATAAACTTTCACAAAATGCGTAAACTTTTGTCAGAATGCTGAGCCAAGTCAAATACTGTACACATGTCCAAAGATAAGAAAAACAACACAGATCTGTATTTTTATTTTCACAAAGGCCTCAGTGCAGTTTGTATATGCTTGTTACTTTTGAGGAAAGCAAGAATTGCCTTTTTGTGATTCTCTTTGAAGTGTGAGATGCATTTTGCATCTGTTTTTGTATACAAAATGCCTTACCACATATTTTGCAGATGTGAGCAATGAAGAAACATCTGTTATTAATGTTCTTTTAATCTAAATGTGATATTCCTGCAATGTAAACTGACTCTGCACTATTACATCCCCTGTCAAACATGCAGGGGTAGGAGGTGGCTCTGCTCATCTGGATGGATGTATTCCAAAGCCCTGTATGGAGGAGAGCAATGTGCAGATGTACAAACCCACCTGGGTGGCCTAAACTGTCCCTGCCCATTCCCCTTGATGACCTTGAGGAAATCCTTATTGAATAATGACTTCCCACTCATACAAATAAGCTACAATCAGCTTTAATAAGAGGAAAGGAAAGATACATTAGATAAATGTGCTTTACTAATCGGTCTTGAGTAGAAGAAAACCTTCAATGTAAATTGGCAACCCACCCCCAACCATCAGCGGCTAGGAGGAGATTACACACTGTGTAGAAACACGTTCAAGACTGAGCTGGGATATGGTATTTTTTTATTTATTTAATTAATTAAATAAATAAATAAAGCGGTAAGAAGCTACGTTTGCATTTTAGCAAAACTTTTGAGCAAAACGCTTGTGTTAGTTAGGTTTTCATCAGGGCTCAAAAAATGTAAATATATTTATATCTTATTGGCCTGCATTCCAGAGAAAGGGAAATTGGTAGTTATATTAACAATTCATAAGATTAGGTTAAGGAAATATATAAATGGAAGATATTCAATGTAAAAATTGATAACGTGCACCCCACTACACGGACACCCACACTAACAGATACACTTTACTTTATTAAGACTTTATATTTCACTGTATATGTAAAGGTATTAGAAAGCATTGTAGAATACGTTATACAGTAAATGGTTGTAACAACAATACCATTTTTGTGGGGTCATATTTAACAAAATGTACTGTGGGGTACAATATTTTTATAATGAGGTCTCTGGATCCCATTAACCCAAACTAAAAACACCATCACTGTTATGCAGTCTGCAGGCACTTTCTCCTCTAATGTGGCAAGCTGATTAACAGAAGGCATTTATGTCATGTTAAACAATCTCAGAGGCCAAGGGATGAACTTCTATCACTGTGGTAGCTCAACAAACAAATCAATGCTTACCCATCAAAACAACAATTCAACTGAGGTTTATATGTTTTTTATTAATATAATCTCCTGCTGCTTGTACAGAAATTTAAGAGCCACAAAATAATACACAGGCGTGTTGCTACAGTACGGCTGTGCTTATTATATTGCGTGGAATGCATTTCTATGAATAAATTAGGCAAGCAGAGAGAGCCTGAAAAACAATGTGTACATATTTGAGAAGATTGTTACATTATCAATACAAAGAACAGGTTTGTAGATTGTACCTGTATAATAAAAACCATTTGGGAAAGAAAGCCAATCCAACACATTTTTCAGTTCATTTTTCTATCCGAGTAATGAAAGGTGAGTGGGTTTATTTAGATTATTTAAACAGTGGCTGATCTTAATAATATTTTATTAATAACAATAAGTACAGTGATAGAGTAAGGTTAAGAGTTGTAGGGCATCAGCATTAAGATCCTTTGGGTAACAAAATTGACTATTCATTAAATCTGTTTTCTTTCTGATCATGTGAAACAAGCACACAAGGGGTGTCATGGGATGACATTGGATTTGTATTCAACATGATTGCACAACACTGCAGCTTTAAAACTAGAGTTGCTGTGTTTTTTGTTTTTTTTAAAAATACATTTCTAATGAAGTTCTCAAAAGAGTTTAGATTTGATGCTTGACCAAAATATGCTTGTGGCTTACTCTTTAATGCCAAATACACAGAACATCTACAGTCAGCAAAAATGCTTGCAGCTGTAGAACAGAATACAATCACAACCCCCTTTGAGATTGTAGAACTGACTGGACACATTTTAGTTTGTATGAAAGTTGCATAAAGTTATTGAATACAGTGTTTACTCTCAGTGTTTGAGACACCAACAAAACAAAAGTATACCAAATGGCAGAGTCTATAGAGAGTCATTGGCTGGAATGTATTCAATCTGCACAGCACACAGTAGCAAACCCTGCATGTTTCTGCAGAGCCCCTAGTTCAGGGGTGTTCAATCCTGTTTTTTGTTCCAACTGTACCCTAAATGAATTAATTGGACCAATTAAGCTTCTAATAAGCACTCCATGACCAGGATGGCCCTAGTTCCTGTTAAAATAGAAACAAAGGTCTGTGACAAAGAGGCAGGAACATTTGGACAATCAAATCACTGTATTTTATCAAGACCCAGCATTGCTAGGGAATAGCTTAAAGTGTAAGATCATCTGAACAGCTAACTGTAAATGAAAAATACACTGCAACTGTGTGTGGAAAGATAGAATTAGGCAACTGATCCACACAAGGGCAATGGTTTATAAGTTGCTTCACCTTAAATGGAACTACCATTGGGTACATTTGCAGAAATTAACTTGTGTATTGCCACATGATTATTTTGTTCATGTGTACTGAATTCAATGTACTGTACGTACACATTTTTGTATATTTTTTACTTTACATTGCTTTTTTTCAGTTTTATGAGATTTATGAGATATATATATATACATGTGCACCCCACTTATAACAGACTCCAAAGGACAATGGAAATCAGTACTTTATAAACGAAGTAAATTGTAAACACAATTCAAAATGCTGTATGTAACTGCGAACACAAGCACCTTAAATATTTACTCTCTGTAGACATGTCATAAATGTTAAAAAAAATGGTTGTTGTCCCTGTCAAATAAATACATAAATACCTGTAAATATTAACAATACAAGAAAGCTTAACTACCAAAGAATGGGAATTTATTATTTATACAAAACACGCCCCTGTGGGCCGTACAATGTAACAAGTAGTACCATTTTACGAATTTATATTTTCGCTAAATTTAATTAAAATGGTATATGTTATATGTTTAAACTACAACGACTGTGCCAACAAAAACATAGAAGAATACAAGTAAAAAGCAACTGTTTTTCTGCCTTACGTCACAGATGCCACCGTGACTGTCATTTACTGCCACGGATGTACTTTATTTGTGCAAAATATCTACCTGTGGAACAGGAAAACTGTACGTATTAAACACAAAAGACATGCCTGTGGAACAGGAACACTGTATGTATTGTTCAAAACATCTGCCTGTGGAACAAGAAAACTGTACGTATTAAACGGTATAAACATTATAAGCCAGTCCGTTTTAACAAGAGTAATTCTCCATTAAAACCCATGTTGTTTGGTAGGGACATGCCTCCTCAATACATTGTAAACGGAACTCTTTTCTAACAGGATCCGTTATAAGTGGAGTGCACCTGTATATATTATAGATTCTTGCTGAGCAACTGCATCATTTTAAACATAGCAAATCTACAAAGATTTAAAGGGCTCTCAGTTACAACATCAGAAACAAACAAAAGCACATAAGCAGTTTGATGCCTCCTTCCCATAAGCAACATTAATTGACAAAAGCAGCACAGATTTGGTCAAGCACAACCATCCCAAAATAGCTTCTCTGCATGATTCACGGCTGGATCGAACATGCAAGTACAACACAGAAAGGCTATTTCGAGAGCTAATTTTTCTGTGTTTCCGGTCATTAGTCACATGCCTGGGATTGATATGTCCTTATAGTCCCATTTATTGAATAGGACACTATCATAGACATTGCCCTGAGGCCAATGTCATACATTATCTATACTAACCAGTGAGAAAAATCTTAAGAGGTCTAGCCAGTTTGTGAAATAATTGGCGTTTGTGAATGAGGTCACAGATATCACTAAATATAGGACTGACACATATTAAAGCTGTACACATTTTTTTTACATATATTTTGATAAAAGTATGAAAGCAGATCTTTTTGTTTACATTCTCCAAATTGTTAGCTGTTGGGGTCCGCTTAAAATCTTTTTGCAATCAAACAACTTCACTTTTGTCCAAGAAGCAAAACTGAAAATGTACGAATGATCATTTTTGAGAAAACACCAATACTAGGTCTAATTGATTTGGACACAACAACACAATCACTAGCACACTGCCCATATAAAACACCATTAAAACTTCAAAGCAGACTCACTACTTTCCACAGTATATTCCAATTTGGAGGCCAATGAAGGCAATCTTACTGAAATTAAATTTGAGAGCAGGATTTTGACCTCTCACCACAAACACATGTATTCAGTTTGTTGGTTAAATTCAAATACATTTTTAATCTATACCAACACCCCTCTTAAAAAGCAGTAGTACCTCTTTCTGGAATTAGTTTACTTCAAGATATTTAGCTGTAAAATGTTCATACGAGTCCCAGGTGTCTTCCAAGTGCTTCAATATGTGACAATTTGAGAAAAGAAAATACTGTTATGAATATGGTCTAGTCAGAAGTACAGAAAAACGAAATACAAAAATGCTTGGCTTTTTAATGTTAGGTTACACTACAGACATTTTGTGATACATCTGTATACATTAATAAATGAAGTATATTTCCCCCCGTTAATTTATGTTGATGCAGATAGTCAGCAGGAATCAGTTGTCTGCCCCCCTATACGATTGTGAAACAAGGTATTAAGTCCAGTGATTTTTTAGACTAAGTGCTGTACTAACTTGTTACTCATATTAATAGCACCCCTTGATGTGTATTTTCAACATATTAAGCAAAGCAGTTATTTTTTTAAATGAATAAAGCATTGAGGTAAACATAATTCTGAATGTGTAAATCAAATACATTTACATTCATTTAAATTCCATCCATTGCAACTGCGGCTACTCAAAACAAATAATTATGGAAGTGCTTATTATTTCCACATGAAGTATATTATTTTAATTATACACAACTATAGAATGAAAAACATGTAAGAAAACACCTAATACAATAGAGCTTTCATATGCTAGTTGAAATCACAGTACAAGAATGCAGCACTCTGTGCCATTTCCCATAAACTAAATAGAAATGATCTGTGTCATCCAGGTCTGTACTAAAGTTAGAGAACAGCTGATCCCAAACAGCGTTCTCTCTGTGTTTTTTCATTGCATTTGGGCACTGCTCACATAGTGCAGAGCTGATAATTACCTGCAGATAGTACCATACTAGCTAGTACTCAACTTAGTACAGAACTAAGGACTAAAATCGCAAGTTTGTTGCAATTGACCAATTAAGTATTGTTTAGCCAGCTATAAAATCGTGTCTTTACCTTACCTTAATTTACATATCTGCCCTGAATTATTTATTTATAAAAATAATAGACAATTCTTCATGGAAACAGGTGTGTCATATTTTGATAATAAGGCCCCTTTAAACTTCAGGATATTTCTTTGCTGCAGATTATGGCAATATAAGTTTTGAAATGTACATAATTGTTTTTATTTATATAATTGTCTTAACATACTAGAAGTGCAATATTAACTACCGTTGTTTTAAAATGAACTTTTAAAAATATATGCAAAATTGCAAATTATTTTTTTACGTCAAACTGCATTCTCTTTGACCAACCAGGAAAGCCTTTTGTCTTTGGCCAATAAGAATGCAATCAGCTTGCCCAAGGGTTGGCATTCCAGGAATCTACAAAATGGGCCACCCACAGGTGTTCTGGGATCAGACAGGTTGTTTGGAAGAGCGCACAATAATTATTTCTCTGATCTAAAGCAGAAAAGCTGTTTTGTGCCTGTCACAAAGACGGCCAGAGTGGGTGGTGTCAGACCAGAAGCAGGAAGTAAATAAACAGAGAGATGTGGTTTGGTATAAGCTGGGCGCGTGATCGCGCTCAGCATTTAATAAACAGAAAATAAAAGGTTTGAAACACAAAAACACGGGACACGGCACTTGCGCCAAAATAAACAGACAAACAAAACGGACTAACACTAAACAAACGGTGCACGGACAGACAGACAGACACGGTGAGTACAAACAAACTTATCTTTATGATCTTCCACTATTTAGTTTCTCCTCTCTCTCTCACCCGTTCTCCTCTTCCGAACACCCAACCCTGAGTGCAAGAAACGTGCATCTATTTATACTGTTGTGCTGGGATTCAATTACTAATTAATTACTCACTTGAATCCCAGCACGTGAATTCATTACGTGAAACCCCGTGTTCACATATTATATTTTAAATGCACGTGCGTGATGTGCAATCCCGTGCCTAAATACAAACATACCTTTCTAAATACACGTGAAACACAGACCCGTTTATATCCCGTGTACCAATGACTATACACCAACATTAACATACGCACGCATATATACATACACAGAACACACAAATGCACACAGGGGCGGGGCACTTTGCCACATATACCCCCCCTTGTGCGCAGCACACATGGCCTCAACGGCCACCTCCCCCCTTAAAAATCCAGCAGTCCAGGACAAAGTCTCGGGCTGGGAAGGGAGGCTTCAGTAGGCCCATGGCTGGCAATGCTGTCAGCTCCCCTGCCGGTAGTGGCACGGCTGACAGCATGCTGGTCCCGTCCTGCAGCGAAAAAGCTGCGGGGGCGGGTGGTCCCCCGACCTCCCCCTTCTTCGTAGCCGGCAGCTCCCTCCTGTGGGGCTCCGGCCACAAGAACTCCTGCAGCGAAACTGCTGCTGGGGAAAGTGGTCTCCAGACCTCCTCCCCCTTCTTCGTGGCCGGCAGCTCCCCTTTCTGGGGCTCCGGCCACCGTACTCCCTGCGGAGGTACGGGCAGCAGAGGCAGCTCCTGCTCCTCTGCTCCGGGCGGTGGCGGAGGCAGAGGCAGCTCCAGCTCCTCTGCTCCTGGCGGTGGTGGAGGCAGAGGCAGCTCCAGCTCCTCTGCTCCTGGCGGTGGTGGAGGCAGAGGCAGCTCCAGCTGCTCTGCTCCTGGCGGTGGTGGAGGCAGAGGCAGCTCCAGCTCCTCTGCTCCTGGCGGTGGTGGAGGCAGAGGCAGCTCCAGCTCCTCTGCTCCTGGCGGTGGTGGAGGCAGAGGCAGCTCCAGCTCCTCTGCTCCTGGTGGTGGTGGAGGCAGAGGCAGCTCCAGCTCCTCTGCTCCTGGTGGTGGTGGCGGAGGCAGAGGCAGCTCCAGCTCCTCTGCTCCTGGTGGAGGTGGAACCAGCAGGTATTCACCCTCTGCTGGTGGAGGTGGGAGGGGCAAGCAGTCCTCCCACTGCGGTGGAGGTGGAACCAGCAGGCATTCACCCTCTGCTGGTGGAGGTGGGACCAGCAGGTATTCACCCTCTGCTGGCAGCTTGGGTCCTAGGGCTGTGGAAGCCCCGACTTCCCTCTCTTCGGGCTGTGGACGCACCGACTCCTCCCTTTTGGGCTGTGGACGCCCCGACTCCTCCCTGTTGGGCTGTGGACGCACCGACTCCTCCCTGTTGGGCTGTGGACGCACCGACTCCTCCCTGTTGGGCTGTGGACGCACCGACTCCTCCCTGTTGGGCTGTGGACGTTCGGGCTCCCCCCACTCAGGCGTAGGACGTTCGGGCTCCTCCCACTCAGGCGTAGGACGTTCGGGCTCCTCCCACTCAGGCGTAGGACGTTCGGGCTCCTCCCACTCAGGCGTAGGACATTCGGGCTCCTCCCGCTTGGGCTGTGGACGCTCAGGCTCCTCCCGCTTGGGCTGTGGAGGCAAAACCAGCAGGCATTCTTCCTCTGCTGGTGGAGACGGGGACAGCAGGCATTCTTCCTCTGCTGGTGGGACTGCTACCTGGGCTGCTGTTCCACTTATAATTGCCTCCAGGTAGCTGAGGACCAAACCCACACCTTCCTCCCAGGTGCTTACGGTCTGCTCCCTTGCATAAGCCTCCCATCGCTCTCTGTCCATAAACTCCAGGAACTGGACGACTACTGGGATAGACTGGGCCTCCAGCCCAGCATTTTCCAGCATCCAGTCCCGCATTTTGATGGCATCTTCTGCCATTTTTTTTTTTTTTTTTTTTTTTTTTTTAAATCCAAACTGCGGTTCCTGCTCTGGCCTGAGTCCTGGAGGCGCTGTCGATCCCACGCAGGACACCACGTGTCACAAAGACGGCCAGAGTGGGTGGCGTCAGACCAGAAACAGGAACACAAACGACAGAGAGATGGGGTTTTGGTGAGGCTGAACGCGTGATCGCGTTCAGCATTTAATAAACAGAACAGAAAATAAAAGGTTGGAACAGACAAAAACACTGGACACGGCACTTGTAGCCAAAAGAAACATATAAACAAACGGACTACCACTAAACAAACGGTGCACGGACAGACAAACAGACAAACACGGTGAGTGAAAACAACTACTAATTCTTACTCTTTTCATTAACATTTACCTCCGCTCCAATCCCGTTCTCCACTCACCGAACACCTAACCCTGACTGCATGCTATGTGTCTCTATATACTATTGTGCTGGGATTCAATTACTAATTAATTACTCACTTGAATCCCAGCACGTGAATTCATTACGTGAAACCCCGTGTTCACATATTATATTTTAAATGCACGTGCGTGATGTGCAATCCCGTGCCTAAATACAAACATACCTTTCTAAATACACGTGAAACACAGACCCGTTTATATCCCGTGTACCAATGACTATACACCAACATTAACATACGCACGCATATATACATACACAGAACACACAAATGCACACAGGGGCGGGGCACTTTGCCACAGTGCCATATTAAACAACTATAAGAGGAATCTGTCTTTAAAGTACATGATGCTAACAAAATAATTCCAGTAAATCTTACATACTGTATATTTTATATGTCATTTCCAAGGACTCATACATTACAGGTAAAGTTAATTAGATGTTTTTTTAATGGTAATTTATTTGAAGTTGTTAGCGAAGAAAACTTATTGAACACTCCTTTCAAGATCGTAGTGTGGCGAAACATGGAGATTAACAAAGATTCATTTTTGATCCATTTCAGAAAGGTTTCAGCTTACAATATATTATGACAAAATGAAGGTTTAAAATGACATAGGTAACTTTATAAAAGTAAAACAGAACAAAAGTACACAGACAAGGGTCTTTGAAATAACATTGGAGGACATTTTCTTCCCGCCTGAACTTATTTATTTCGTTTCTATTCAAAACATGAATTAGGCTATTTAAAAGTCATACTTTGCCTTAACAAGGTTTCCCTTATAAAAATGAAATATATTGCAACATATTTCAAAATATATTTTCTACCTTTAAATATATTGTAAAATATATAAAATATATTACCCAACAACATATATTCATTACTCATCCCAAAATATATAAATGAGCTGAAACAAATGATGAAATATATTTAAGCAAAATATAAACAATATCACACAGAAACAGACATTTTATATTGTGTGTATGTATGTGATATATATATATATATATATATATATATATATATATATATATATATATATATATATATATATATATATATATATATATGACTGTGATGGGGTGCTAGTTCGCCCCTATAAATTTGTGTGTTGTTATTGTTGTTGTTTTTACTGTTTTTATTATGTTTTTGTGATTCTTGGTTTGTTTTGGATTGGCAGGGAGGGGGTTAAATTCCTCCCTGAAAAATGCATGTGAGAATGTGGCTGGAGCCTTAAGTGTTTAATTGTTAATTATTAGTTAATTGGGCTCCAGCCACAGACTATAAAAGGCAGGTGAAACCCTTTGTGGGGGGTGTTTTTTTTTTTGGGTGAGTTTGTTTGTTGGTGTGCTGTGCGGTTTAGTTTTGTTGAGAAAGAAACTGTAGTGAAGGCTAATGCCCAGCCTACATTTCTGTATTTTTGTTTGAACCTTTTTGTTGGCCCTTGTGCCTATTTATTTGATTATTTTTTGTTTAATAAAGATCATTATTTTGCCCCTTCCACTGTCTCTGAGCCTCAAACCTCTGTCATCCTGCCACAATGACACACTATACAAAATCTTATTTCTGCAGTGACATGGTTTAATATATATAGTGTGTATGAATATGTGTATGAATATGGAATATATATTTTTATACTTTAATATTAAGATGTGGTGGAGTGTCCCGCCCGTATTTATTATTATTTGTATTTGTTTGCGGCGTGGATAAAAGCGCCACGTCTTTTGGTATTGTTTTTTATATTTATAATTTAAAAACCCGTGAGGATGCGTGGCTGATCAGTTACTGATTATTTAACTAGCTGACAGTCACGCATCCTTACCAAATGCGTGCAGACTGGCCGAGGAGTAATAATATAATTAACAGCTAGTTAACCCCTCGGCCAGAGTACAGGAACCTGCAGCTGTCAGTGCTGCGGGGTTGAGTGTACAGAGGAGAGTACAGGAGAGCGAGCGAAAGAAAGAAAGCAAAACAATTGCTATATTTAAAAATATACTTGTTCCTGTTTGTTTGGCCATCGCGCCTTTTTGTTTTATGTTTTGTTGTTGGTTTAAATCTGTTTTTTTTTTATTTAGTTAATAAATCCAGCTGAACGCCGTTGCGTTCAGTTTCACCCGCCCATCCATTGTTTTGGTTCAGTTACTTCCTGGTCCGTGACGTCACCACACCTCACCACTGCAAGCCAGCCTGCCACATATGGTGTCCTGCGTGGGACAAACAACGCCTCCAGGAGCCGGACCAGGAACAGCAAAGGAGTTTTTTTTTGTGTTCGTTTTTTTCAAAAAGTGTTTTTTTGTGAAGAAGAAAAAAAAAAAATGGGAAGAAGCAGCAGGAGAAAGCAGCAGGAGAAAGCAGCAACAGCAGCGCGGGGCCGGTCGCAGGTCCTGTCACGTTTCTACCACACCGGATGTTTGCCTGGCCTGTCTGGATGAGGAAGGGTGGTGTTTCCTGTGTGGCGAGGTCAGGTATCGTCCACTCAGCCAGAGCCACGCATGGCAGGAGATGGAGGAGCCTGAGCGTCCGGCATCAGGTGGAGAGGTCCTGATGGCTCAGAGGCCGACAAAAGCACTCTCCTCTGAGGGAATCTGGGGTTGGGTGGTGGAGTGTGGGAGGAATGCCGAAGAGGCCGTCCCCGATGTGATCAACCTCCTGTGGGCCAGAGATGGAGATCGATGGGAAGTCTGGGAAAAGCAACACTGCCCAGTGTCCCTCCCGGAGGTTGCAGATATGGTAATCCGCTACCTGGCTGCAGATATGGCAGGGCTACCGCTATCTCCAGCTCCATCAGGAAAAGCCCAGTCGCTGCCATCTCCAGCACCAGAGGGAGAGGAGCCATCGCTGCCATCTCCAGCGCCAGAAGGAGAGGAGCCGTCGCTGCCGTCTCCAGCACTAGAGGGAGAGGAGCCATTGCTTCCGTCTCCAACGCCAGAGGGAGAGGAGCCATTGCTGCCATCTCCAGCGCCAGAGGGAGAGGAGCCATTGCTTCCGTCTCCAACGCCAGAGGGAGAGGAGCCATTGCTGCCATCTCCAGCGCCAGAGGGAGAGGAGCCATTGCTGCCATCTCCAGCACCAGAGGGAGAGGAGCCATTGCTGCCGTCTCCAGTGCCAGAGGGAGAGGAGCCATTGCTGCCATCTCCAGCACTAGAGGGAGAGGTCCCATCGCTGACATCTCCAACACCAGAGGGTGAGGAGCCCTCGTCTCTGTCTCCAGCACTAGGAGCAGAGCAGTAGGAGCTGCCTCTGTCTCCATCACCACCAGAAGCAGAGCAGCAGGAGCTGCCTATGTCTCCATCGTCGCTAGGGGCAGAGCAGCAGGAGCTGCCTCTGCCTCCGCCACCTCCACCAGCAGAGGGTGAATTCCTGCTGGTTCCGCCTCAACCGCCGTGGGAGGACTGCTTGCCCCTCCCACCTCCACCAGCAGAGGGTGAATGCCTGCTGGTTCTGCCTCAACCGCCGGGGGAGGACTGCTTGCCCCTCCCACCTCCACCAGCAGAGGGTGAATACCTGCTGGTTCTGCCTCAACCGTCGTGGGAGAACAGCTTGCCGCTCCTGGCTCCACCAGCAGAGGATGAATACCTGTTGGTTCCATTTCCACTTCCACCAGCAGAAGGTGAATACCTGCTGGTTCCACATCCACCGTCATGGGAAGGACTGCTCCTGCCCTGCCTCACACTGCCCAAGGATGCCTGCCTCGCACCGCGTAAGGATGCCTGTTGCTCCGCATCTCCTGGAGGGCCACCAGTTACAGGGTACGAGGGAGAAGTGGAGCTCCCGCTGCCGCCTCTATGGCCAGGGGCTCCCCTCCCAAGTTCGCCTCCCGAGGGTCCGCTGCTGCTGCCGTCGCCTCCCGAGGGTCCGCTGCTGCTGCCATCACCTCCCGAGGGTCCGCTGCTGCTGCCGTCGCCTCCCGAGGGTCCGCTGCTGCTGCCGTTGCCTGCCGTGGGTCTGCAGCTGCTGCCGTCGCCTCCCGAGGGTCCTGTTTTGCCTGGGGTCGCTACCAGTCCTGCCATGCGGCAGGAAATACTGTGGCTGGAGCCCCATGAAGGGCAGCTGCCAGCCATGAAGAAGGGGGGGGAGGTCAGGAGACCAGCTCCCCCCGCAGCAATTTCGCTGCAGGAGAAAGGGTGGCCGGAGCCCCACGGAGGGGAGCTGCCGGCCATGATGAAGGGGGGGGGGGGGGGGGGTGGTGGTCTAGAAACCACCCCCAAAATTTTTTTGGCCAGAGGAGCCGGCCTGTGCGCGGGCCATCAGAACACTACGGCTGTTTGGGTGGGAGGAGGACATCCCACCGTGGCCCGTTGCTGCCCCTGTTCCTGGGCCGGGACTTTTGGTATTGTTTTTTATATTTATAATTTTAAAACCCGTGAGGATGCGTGGCTGATCAGCTACTGATTATTTAACTAGCTGATCAGCCACGCATCCTTACCAAACGCGTGCAGACTGGCCGAGGGGTAATAAGGTAATTAACAGCTAGTTAACCGCTCGGCCAGAGTATAAGAACCTGCAGCTGTCAGTGCTGCGGGGTTGAGTGTACAGAGGAGAGTACAGGAGAGCACGGGAGAGCAAGTGAAAGAAAGAAAGCAAAACAATTGCTATATTTAAAAATATACTTGACTCTGTTTGTTTGGCCATCGCGCCTTTTTGTTTTGTGTTTTGTTGTTGGTTTAAATCTGTTGTTTTTGTTTATTTAGTTAATAAATCCAGCTGAACGCCGTTGCATTCAGTTTCACCCGCCCATCCATTATTTTGGTTCAGTTACTTCCTGGTCTGTGACTAACCACACCTCACCACTGCAAGCCAGCCTGCCACATAAGACCATTCATATTTTTGTATTTTATGAATATATTTTATATATTGTCCTGCCAGACCTAGAGAACAACCTGGTGCACACTATCTTTCTTGTACAAAAGGCAATGTATTATCGTAGACAAAGAATTTCATTTTTTACCTTCAATTTATTATTATTATTTGTTATGGAACAAACAGACCTTTGAGCTACTATGCATTTAATTTTGGCTTAGGTCTAATTGGCCGCTAATCCGAATGAATGATACATAAAACAGTAGCACACACCATTGTAAAATGTAGAATCAATTGGGCTGGTTGGGGTCGGGGGTATCTGAGATCGTACATTGGATCCATGTTCTTTTAAATAGGAGTTAGTTAAATATTCACGTCATATTTTAAATGTACTCTGGGAGCAGCATATATTTTAATTTATAAATCCATCTAGGTAGACATGCTTTGGTTTCAGACACACTTCTCCAAATAAGCAGCTTCTGTCACCCAGTCAGTTGTTTGCTTGATTAAACTGCCTTCTTCCACACTTTTAGCTCCGTATGTCTTTGTCTAACACCTTCCAGAATAGCCAGCAGGGCTAATCGCCACATGGCCAAGCATTGCTAACACCCTTACTGTTGGAATAGGAAGTGTCCCATGTGGTAATAACTGCTCCTTTTGATTAGTACATGAACCACATGGTTGTATTTCTGAGTCTTCCTTCTAGTGGCAAAGTCAGAGGAGTATTGGCAAGTGCATGGTAACATCTTTACATGCATGTGTGTGGCTGCACTCCATGTTCTGACAATTACAAAATAATTGACTGTTTTAATATTGCAGAAGAGAAAAAATATGAATTGCAAATAAGCAGTTACATCTGGGAAATAATCCTGATCAGTTTTGTGGGGTTCATTAACTTTTTTGACACAAAAACTAAACACAAGACGCTTCAGATTTTGGAAAACCTCTGTGCACTAGAGTGCTGGTGTTAATAATATAATAATAAAATATACTTTCGCTGATCTAGCCTACATTGCAGATATCTATGGCAGTCGACTAGAACTGACAAGCAGCTCAGGAACTCATAGTCAAAGCACCTTAACACTGACTAATAAACAAATAAACAAGGGGAGAGCTGGACAGCAATAGAAAAGAAAAAAAGGTACTGAATTACAAACTGAACCTGGAGATGCATAATACAATACAATCCAGTGAAATGACCTTGGGGTACAGGGCTATGGATATAATGAATTTTTGACAGCATTACTGGTATTATCACTAAGCTCAAAGTCTCATTACACCATTCTAGATTTATGTACTCATAAGAATTTATGAGACACAAGATTTTGAGTTGTCCATCGCTATGCATGTAAATATGATTTAGCCTGGGGTATTGTCAGGAGGTGAGTGGTGAGGGAAGAAGTATCTGTCCAAAAAGGTTTGTTTTATTCTAAATACAAATCGCCTATTACCAGCAATGGTATGGGGTAAAACGGTGGGTTTCCACCCGTGCACGGAAAAGTGCTCCGTGAAATGTGTTGTTGCCGTGGTGCTGTGCTCGTGCAGAGGTAGTGGTGCTGGCTCCTTAGCTGCAGCTTCCAAGCTGCTACTCATCTGCAAAACAATAATACTCACCAACAACAGCGCTCCGGCACGTTAGTATTTTCAGCGTAAGGGGACGTACTCACATAGCTGTGTCCCTTTTGTACTGCCAAGCTCCTCTCCGCGATCAGCATGGCGCAACAGTCTATCCAATCACCATGCATCCCACAGCTGATCACCATAGAGTTGTTTAGCTACTCCCTTTCATCAAGATGGCCGACTTTCGGTTCCTTCCTACCATCGCGTCGGCCCATCCCGGTGAAGGCGTACCACCAACCTAATTTAGCGCCCTTCCAGGTCGGGAGGTAGCAGCTCAGATTCATCCTCTTCCGTTCACAGGTGTATACAAGACCATGTGAAATTATAGTGTCCCCTTGTCCTACCCATGGAAACATAAATATCCATTGTCACTGTAAAATGCAAGAAACAGTGTTGTGTCATACTGCTCCTATTACGTGACTGGGACTCCATCAAGCTACATTGGTTAAAGATGTTCATTAATATAATTTAATTACAATGTTACATACAGTAAAACAGGTGTAGGGTTCTCTTTCTCATTTTAACATAAAAAGAGTGTGGTGTGATACATACTTTTTATTATTATATTGTATGCACAGTATTATGTTAGCACTTTAATTATATATAGAGGTAATATCAGAAGCAAAAAAAAGGTTTTACTTTAAAGTACCTATATATTGTAGTGTGTTTCATGTGAATACGACTGTATTAGGGGTTCTATAACTTATTTATTTAAGAGTTCTCAATAGGACACATCCAATGTGGAATTCCTGAGTATGGTTCTATTGGATAAAATGATACAAGTAGATTATACAACAGTGGAATCACCTCATTTACTTCTACAGGGAACCATATGGTTAATCTTTTCCAAGAGTGTATTCAAATCTTGAACTTCTGCTGTTAGTGTATATTTACAAAGACAAGACAGTTTTTACAGCCATTACAAGCCATTTTCTTATAAATGATGTTGTCATTCCCTTCTGTTGGCTGTCATGTAGGTTTCCACTATACAACTAAAAACAACCATCATTCATTTGATATTCTTCCTCCACTGAGGACACATTTTGACAGATGATAAATAGCAACTACTGACAATCATCAACAAAAGCCATCCTGCTTTCGCCATAAGTACAAAAGTCAGGAAGACACAGGGATGAGGCACAGGGAAGAGTTTGATGTATGGTATTGTAAAAGTTAAAACCTAATACTCTGCACTAAATCATGCCTTGATCTGAGCACTGGCATCTACAGTATGTGCATCTGTGACTTTTTCAAAAATGCAAACTGCATCTAACATATGAATGCTAAGAAACCATATGGCACATATGGCTATGTATTATATAATAAATCCAATGCTTTAGCAGATATGTAGGCTACACATTTAAAGTAAACAAAAATAATAATACATACATTAAAAAAAAGCATTATTTAGACCCATTACTATGTAACACAATTTTTGTTCCTGGGTAGTAAGTGTTATTTCCTAATTGCTTATGCCTCAAAAGTATAGAAAATGGCTATTATTCCCCACAAACTTTGCTTTTGTGACCAGGACAGTGATATTTTGAAATTTACCTATTTCCAATGAGAAAACGGGCGAATTTGTGTCTTTTCGTTCACATAAAGTCAGAAAAAAACAACATATGAATCCAAATTAACATGTTATACTAAAGTAATACAAAAATGACTACAAAAGATTTAGAAGTGAGTAGTTTTTCGAGATTTACGATTATACTGTAAATCACTTTTACGAATCAGCCCCCAAATGTAGTCTCCCATCATGTTCTCGTTATACTGTCCTTGGTAGCAGCATTCAAAGTCCAGTATATCCTGGTGGAAGCGCTCGCCTTGCTCCTCCGAGTACGCTCCCATGTTCTCCTTGAATTTATCAAGATGAGCATCAAGGATATGGACTTTGAGGGACATCCTAGAGCCCATTGTGCCGTAGTTCTTCACCAGAGTCTCAACCAGCTCCACATAGTTTTCAGCCTTGTGATTGCCCAGGAAGTCCCGAACCACTGCAACAAAGCTGTTCCAAGCCGCTTTCTCCTTACTAGTGAGCTTCTTGGGGAATTCATTGCACTCCAGGATCTTCTTTATCTGTGGTCCGACGAAGACACCGGCTTTGACCTTTGCCTCAGACAGCTTAGGGAAGAAGTCTTGAAGGTACTTGAAGGCTGCCGACTCCTTATCTAGAGCTCTGACAAATTGTTTCATAAGGCCCAATTTGATGTGCAGTGGTGGCATCAGCACCTTCCGGGAGTCCCAGCCGTACTCATCATACTTCAAGGCGTCCAGAAAGGTCTTGATGCTGTTGTAATCCTCTTTTGAGGTGCACCGAGTGAGCCAGGGGAAGAGACGGGTACTTGTTACCATTATGGAGCAGCACGGCTTTGAGGCTCCTGGATGAGCTGTCAATGAAGGACAGTATAACGAGAACATGATGGGAGACTACATTTGGGGGCTGATTCGTGAAAGTGATTTACAGTATAATCGTAAATCTCGAAAAACTACTCACTTCTAAATCTTTTGCAGTCATTTTTGTATTTAGTATAAATACATATTAATTTGGATTCATATGTTGTTTTTTTCTGACTTTATGTGAACGAAAAGACACAAATTCGCCCGTTTTCTCATTGGAAATAGGTACATTTCAAAATATCACTGTCCTGGTCACAAAAGCAAAGTTTGTGGGGAATAATAGCCATTTTTTATGCTTTTGAGGCATAAGCAATTAGGAAATAACACTTACTACCCAGGAACCAAAAAAAAAAAAAGAAATTTGTTACACAGTGTTATTTGTGAATTATCTTTCAGAATAACTATATATATATTTTTTTTATTTCAAGTTTGCTATACAGATGATCTACTGCACTTAATGCCTCTGGCGTATATACAGTATTGTATTAGGTTTGAAGAACTACTAAGTGTATATCATTTAAGTGTATGTCCCGTCTAAGTGTATTCAATTCCATAATCCATTACCAATGCTGGGCGGCATGGTTGCGTAGTGGTTAGCGCTGCTGCCTCACAGCGCCAGAATCCTGGGTTCAAATCCGGCCTAGGGTACTGTCTGTGTGGAGTTTGCATGTTCTCCCCGTGTTCGTGTGGGTTTTCTCCAGGTACTAGTCTCGCCTTGCGACCTGTGTATGCCGGGTTAGGCTCACCGCGACCCTGTAAAGAAGTAAGCGGATAATGGAAGGATGGATGGATTACCAATGCTGTATCATTAAATGTACCTTGTTTTAAGTGTCGTGTTATAAAGTGTATATTCCTGTTGTGCTCTATAGCGGTGATTCATACAGTTAACTGAGTACATGCATTGTGAAGTGAAAAACTAAGTAAACAGGCTCGGGCCCGGTGTCAGGAACATGAATGCTTTCAATACATTCCCGCACTAAAAGGACTGCAAAAAGGGAAACAAAGACTTTTCATTAAGAGACTGTAAAGGACTAATGATGTGCTAAAATGAACATTTGTTAAAGGTGCATCAATAATGATTTCATTTTCAAATATGCTAAAATTACATGTTGATGTGTGTAGAGACTATGAATAAATACAGTTACCGGAATGAATATGGTAGTGTCTGTGACGTACATACAGCATTTAAGTAACAATGATTTCCATGTAATTCTTGAAAAGGTGGTATTTTGTGAATGTGCATCACTGCAATGTTTATCACGTACCGTACATTGAAATAAAATACGTTATAAACTGATGGTTCTGTGCTTTCTTCAAGAAAAATAAATAATTGTTGGCCTGACTTCAGTGAAGTCTTAAATACTTAGCACCGGTACAGTAATATTTAGTTACCGGTACAGTAATATTTTATGATAAGAATTGGGACCACAGATCACCAACCTGCTTTAAATAGGTTATACATGTAAGTGGGTTAGACTGTATTCAGTCCACTTAAGCCAACACATTTTTAGCTTGCACATATCTATTGGAATTTATATTGATAATTGTGGATAGTGGCTTAAGTGGATGCACTGTATATGCACTTAAACTAACTTGAAGCTCAAACTCATGAGTTATTTAAATTCTTTTTCAACACTGCAGATTTGTATACAGGTCTAAGAAAGATAACTCCACTCAACTGCAGACTCCTCAAGTAGTGTGTACTGTATGAATATATATATATATATATATCATCTATCCATTAAATAACATTGGCCAGTAAATTAAACTAATATATCTAATATGTATATTGTTGTCAATTTTTATTTCTTTTTCAGGATAGACAATTAAACCACCAACTTGGTTATCCTGGGGTAGTCTTTAAAATTATAATTATTGCACATAGTTATCACAGTTTTTTTTTATTTGGTACTTTTTAAAAGTTGCTATTAGAATAGTGGTGCAATAATTCAAATGCAATCTTAGGCTTAAATCTATTTAATTAATTATAATAACTTCGTACAGATGAAACTAATGAAAAAATACAGATTTGTGTTTTCCTTTTACAGTAATATTTCTTTTAGCTTGCTCTATGTCCTCATGAGTTAATTTTTTCTGAAAAAAAGTTCCATTGTTTATAAAATATTAGGCCAAGAGGTTACATTTCTAAAAAATGATATACATTATTGCTGTTACTTCTGGAACAAGCAGTTGGCTTAAATGCTTGGATTATAAATAAATAAAAAAAACAAAGAAATGTCAGCACAGCTTTTTCGTATCTGTTTGTCTGGGAATTGTGAGATTAGACACCCCGGGCCTAGCTGGCTATCACTCTATTTCTAGTTGGAAGGATGCCAGGCCAGACAGACTAAAGCCAACCCTGAAAGATCCTTTCTTTGAATGCATTCTTCCCATCGGAACAGCGTTAGTTCAACAGGCAGAGTGAACATACAGCTGTTCCCTCCCTACCCCCCTGCCAAACAAAGTAGAGTAGTGTTGTGGGAAAATACCAAGGAAAAAATGAAAAACTTTCTTGTCCCTCTACTTATCACATGTGGCATATCATTCACATGGCTGCCCTTTTAACCAGCCTTACTTGTAACTATGCACTGTAATGGAAGTGGCCACAAGACTCGGGAGCACCTGGTCAAGAGTTTGCTGCAAGACCTGTCAACGTCTTTTCTTGTTTCTTGTTCAATACACAGACATGACTGTGAGGGGAAGTATGCCTTCACAGGCAGCCAATCCCACATTTGCTAAGAGTTTATGTTAAAACTGACATTGCATTCTGTTTTAATTTGTCAAGCCCTGATGTACATTTATTTATTTATTTATTTTTACAATAAATGAAAAAATGCTAAAAACATAAATCAAATAATGTGCAATAGATGTAGTGAAGCATTTACAATTAGGCCATTGTAGCATGAAAGAGGATAAAAGAACAGGGCACTGGAAGTTTCATTAGCACAGAACGTATTGGAGTCTTTTTTTAAAAGAAAACATATTCTGAGAGAGCTTTCCCCTGTAGTGTATGTTCTATTATTTTAAATCTCTTTAACAAACACAAAGTCCTTGTGGGCACCTTCAGCTTGACATGCACCACTGTTAATGTTAACCAAGCATACAAAGTCTTTTTCCCAACTGAATACAAATAAATAAATAAAATAACAAGATTTATTTTCCTCTTGTGTACATTTATTTTCTGAATTTTGCTGTTTATCACTTTAACCCTTGAAGACCAAAGGTGGATTATTGGGAGGAGTATAAGCCTATATATCAACACAGTGTCCTTGCATCATTTATAATGTGTCTAAAAAAAAAAAAAAAGTACCTTTGTTGACAACTTGTAAGATTCCTGGCAAACGAGCCTTGTTCTGTGTCCATTCGATGGCGCTGTCATGCCTAATGCTGTCATCTATGGAAAGCTTTGTGTACGTGGTTGATAGAAAAAATGACAAGAATATTTCCCTTGTTAAACAAACAAAATCTAAAAAGGTAGCTTTTCTGAAGGTTGTACAGCGTGCTTTTTTACGAATAGAAATATAATCACAAACACTGAATACAGGCAGCATTCTGTTTAGTCTTAACGTTAACAAGATACAGCAAGTATGCATACACCACTCAAAGCATATTTCACAATACACTGTATACTAGGGGTGTGCTGATACTTGTATGGAGTAGTGGTTAGGGCTCTGGACTCTTGACCGGAGGGTTGTGGGTTCAATCCCAGGTGGGGGGGACACTGCTGCTGTACTCTTGAGGTACTTTACCTAGATTGCTCCAGTAAAAACCCAACTGTATAAATGGGTAATTGTATGTAAAAATAATGTGATATCTTGTAACGATTGTAAGTCGCCCTGGATAAAGGTGTCTGCTAAGAAATAAATAATAATAATAATTTTGCAAGTAATTGTCTTTAAGAAATTTGAAGTTGATAGGTATTAATAAAATGGAATAAAACGTCTTAATTATTCAACACAAAACAATTGATATTGGTCGTGAGATTTTTTTTTACAGGAAAGGTCAGTTTCTGCTGTTTGTCTGGTGCTTGTTTGTTTTCACTTCCTGCATATTTCGGCACCTCCTGAGTAGTCTGTGTTTCGCAGCAGTGCTCTGTGTTTACATTATCATCACATCTCTGTTGCTTCCACAACTCCGAGTGGGCTCCAATAATGGCGGCTGTAGGGATACGTGCATTGAATCATGGGATTGATTGTCCCATCCTCGCTTTCACGTGCCACCGGCACTGTAGCTCTCATTTTTTCTTACAAAGCTGCTAATATTTCGCGTTCATGTAATCTCATTTCATATTATATAATGCTCCCTATGCATTCCGCTGCCCTCAACCAGGCAATTCATTCAACAATATTTTTTCTCTTTCAGCAGTAGCCGTAAACTCTCAACTGAAGCTACAAGCTCTGTAAGCCACAAGCTCACTGTCGCAAGTCAAGCAGTTGCCTGTTTCTGCTGCTAGAGGTCTCCCATGTTCCAAGAGTGAAACTCTTTAGTTCTCCAGTCAGCTCATTCACAGCATTTCACCGTCTTTGCTCAAGATATATCTAATGCCCAACTTAGTTTGTTAGTATGCTTGGAGTGGGGGCCATCTCTCTGACGGGACTACCAGAGGTTTCCTCCCAGAATAAAGGGGGTTTTCCTCTCCACTGCAAGTTGAGATTAGTCTTTAATTGCCCTATCAAAAAAATTATATATATACATTTTAATTTTTTTGAATGCTGGGTGCCGGGGGTCCTCTTTTGGGGGTAAAGTGAAGTTCACTTCCCAACCTTAGAAGCCCAGCCGGCGCTGACTTCGTCCTCCGCAGGGGAAGGGTCTCAGCCTTGGGGGAAGTATCAGTTGCTTCCCAGCCTTGGAGAACAATCAGTTCAGTCTCACCTCCGTGTGGGATGCTCTCCGTGAGACAAGGGGAATCTCCTTACTCCTCTCTAAGTCATAAAGCACATCTCTCCGATTATCAATTCCCAAGGTCTCTTCCTCTTAGCAGCCCTCGAACATGTCCGGTAATGCTCTGATTAAACTTGACAAAATCCCACATATCCCACTTAAGGAAAGGAAAGGTCACTTTTATATGACAAATCAGTTGCATTTACTAGTTTTGCAACATATTTTCATTGTCAGTTTCCAGCCTCGGCAGTAAAAATGTCAATGCCTCCAATGAGAGTAAAATTTGCTTCCAATTGGCTTTTAAAACACTCAATGCAGGAGTTACTTGCCATTGATTGGTATAAATATGTGCATTGTGATTTATTTATTGCCTGCCGAGAAATACTTCTTAAAGGCAATTACTCTGAACTCTGATGTAACCTGTATACAATGTACTGAAATCATTTGACCTTTACAGGACATTGCACTTGTACACAACTCAGATTCAAATCAGCCTACTTCTGCCTCATTAGTTCTTGTACTGTATCAAGAAGATAATTTAAACCACAAAGAGGAGTTTGTATTACAAGGGGGTAGAGGCCTAAAGATACCAACCATAATACTAACTCCCCAGGTGCAACCAGCAGCATCCATAGTCACTGATGGTCACAAAGGTGCAGTGTTATTATATAATATAGGTAAGCTTGCTACTTTTCAATTTTAATCGGTAAAGCTCATTAAATATCGAATTCCCCAAAAATATGAGTTCGACTGAAATAAATGTATATACGATAAACGTCGGTAAAACCACTTCTGTCTGTCTGTCTGCCTTTCCTTCAGTGACTCCAGCTGTGCTGAAGCAGGAGAGGGGTGGAGCTCAGACTCTGGATAATAAGTGCAAGTTAGTTCTGTTCAGCTATCTAATGTTTTGTTATGTGCATATTATTTTTACTTGTAAATCTTGTAGCTCTGCTGTGACCAAACGTTATTTCAATTAGAATGTTGGTAATATGATAAAGGGGTTGAACATGATAAAGGGGTTTCACTAAATGAGACGTTTCTCAATGGCATAAAAAGTCTGGTGTTTTTTTAAGCATAAAGGTCGATTTCACCCATTCTCTGCTTCAATTGAAAAATAAAGATCGAAAAAAAAACGGTACATTTTTCCAAAAATAATTGTCGATATGACCTAAAAATAAAAATGGAATAGCAGCAAGCCTAAATATACGAAGCCAGATCAATGCCCAGCACTGGATAATTAAAGCGACCATATGGCTCCGTGTTCATGGGGACAGTTTAGGACAGTTCAGACTTTTCAACTCACAGCCCAATGCATTCTGGTAAGTGTATTCCTGCTTCTCTTAAAGGAAAGAATGGTACCTGAGACAGGTAAAACGTACCAGAATGCATTGGGTTGAGAGTTGAAAAGCCTGAACTGTTCCAAACTGTCCTGCTGAACACAGAACCATATGGTCACCTTATGTATAATGAAAAAACTAACCAAAGGCTCTGTATTAAGCTGGCTATTAGATAGCTATACAGATAATTAAAGACTAAAAAGTTTTTCGTAAGTACTCTTTTATTAAAGGTAATTCATACGATTTTGTCTTTTCAAGCTTTCGGAAATCTGGCAGTTTCCATATATTGTAATGATAGTCTAAACATCGAGTACATGGCCACTGCACTTTAAAAATGTAATTTAAGTTTCATTACCCTGATTTTCACTATTTCATTAATGTACTACACGTGTTTTTAGGTATAATTCAGTACAGTATATTAGTTTATTATATATATTTTAGGTGTAAAATGATTTCAGGCCTAATTGAGGCCAAAATATTATTATGTTTTTGTGCCATTCCGTGCTGAATTAAATTTCTCTTGCAGGGAAATTGCTTACATATTTGTGAAGATTTTTTTTGTCCATTCGATTTAGAATTCTAATCGTAGTTCTTTTGGGGATCTTACATTTTAACAATGCCCAGTGAAATCAAATCTGGGTTTCCAAATGACTAGAGCAACATCCATCACTCATTTATTCATTAATGATACAAAACATGTATCTCATAGTATAATGTAGGCACCATGTTTTAAACACGTTTAAGCCTACTGAGCTGAGTCAAATGAATATGTATGCTCTTTATAGTATGAAATTAGGAGTAGCTTGTACATTTATGTGAACATAAAATATATGCAATATAAGTGAGATACAGAGTAGGCCTTAAAACAAGGAAATAGCTTTACCTAGAAGACTAATCTACTGTACTTAGAGACAATAGTCTCCCTCGGTAAAAACAAACAAACATTGTATCCACTCAACAGACTTATTTCCTTGTGTAGTAAACCATGGAATTAAAAAAAAAAGTTTATCTTTAAGCCCTATTTGTCCATTCTGCTCTTCCATGTAGTGCTGCTATAGGTTTTTAGTGGCACTATTTTTGGTTGCTCTCAGTAATACATCACTGTCACCAGCAGATGTGAGAAAATGCTGAGAAAATTCTCTGTTTTGGTTTCACATGGGTTGACCTCTTATTTTATTTCTGCATACTTGTTATTGTGCTGATGGTTGAGATTTGCTATTAAAAACTTGCATGCTGTTCTGCAATCTCACAGTCTTCATTTTGTTGAAGCCTCAGCTCAGTTAGGAAGCCTGAGGAATCATTCCTCCCTTTGTCAAAAATAATCATCTCCCAGTCAAGCCTTACCTCTTCCACATCTCCTCTACCACCTCTACAACAGTATCTGCCTCCAGGAGCCTGTGACTCGACCATCCTTCTTGGTTGCTTCTTAACCTTTGTCGTGACACTCTGAAGGTGGCTCTCGGCTAGGAAAGAGTGGGGATCCTGGGCCAAATATCAAATCCAATTAGTGAAAATCAAAAGGCAGCATTGCTTCTGCCCTAATACTATGTAACACTTGTCGTTGCTCTGTGACACTTTTAGGGTGTTTATAAGAATATGGGGTATATTTAGTTGCTGTAAATGGAACATATTTAAATAAACACCACAATTTTAAATAGTATCTCCCTCCCCAGTGTTTTACAAACAGACAAAAATACAACCTCACACTCTTAGGGATGTTTTGTAACCTCGGCATTGAAAAGATGTTAAAGGCATTTAGATTGGCTGCTGTTTAGATCAATTCAATAAACCCCTATGGGCAGGATTTTCAAAAGTTCATAAATGATAACTCCAGTGTTAATCAAGAAATCGGTATGTAGCTTTGATTTTGGCACTTTCAAGCGGTCATTATGCCTATTTTGTAATTAAATAATCGTCCTAATGTGATTTCCGAAATTATGTTGATTTCCGAAATAATGTTAATACCTTAATGAGCAGTGCTTCTTGCGACTATTTCTTTTGTTTGCGTGGGAATTTAAAAGCAAATCTGTGTTAATTGTCATAATTTATCAGGAGTTAATTTGCACTTGGAAAAAGAGAATTACAATTAACGAAAGAGTATATAACTCACCTTGAAACAGACATTTAACAGACAGTGTCTGTGATGCCGACGATACAGAGAGAGAGCGTACAGGACCAAGGTTAATTTCTTACAGACTACCTTGATAATTCAATATGTGTAGCTATGAAAGTATTTTAGCTTTTTCTATAATTTGTGGTTATGAATGAGATTTATTCACTTATTTTAACCATTTGTAACATTATGGAATGTTTGTTGTATTGCTAAAATGATATACCGTTATTTGCACCCAGTGTAATGTTACTACCAAAAAATTATCAATGCAACTGTAGCCTATTTGAATTATTCATATGTACATTATATGACAGCTGACATCTACTGTAGATTTTATTTGAATTATACAACTGAAGTCTCGGTATAGAAAACGGCATATTAAAGTTCCTCAGGTTATTGCGGATTTGCAATGCATCCTTGGCTTTTAATACTGTGTCTTATCCACACAAGAACGAAGAACAGGCTTCAAGCCTCAAGAACACACAGCGGTGCACTAGAAATGTGATCGAGATCATTGACATGGATTTTGCCTAGACGTATTTGTAATGCTGTCAGACTCCCTCCACACTTTATGTACAGTGTACACTTTCACCTTCACACGTTTGTATGCATATAAAATGTTCTTGTAATACTGTAAGTTTTCGTGGCTACTTCAAATCATGTTGAGTTTATTTATCGTGGAGGCGAGCAAAGAGTGCCATAGAAAATGCATGATTAGAGGAATTCACTGAACAATTCATTATAAACAAATTGTGTACTGGGTTAGGAAGTTCTATCGTAATTTTAAAAGCTTAATAAATATATAATGAAGTCTTACATACATGACATACATGTACAATAACTAACAACTACAAACACCATTGGCACATGAAATGTATGTATTTATAGCCTACAATCGTACATACTACAATACATACAAAAGTAGATGTCATCATAAGATGCCAACCAATATACATAGATGGCTTACAGTATTTTTTTTATTTTTAACCAAAAAAAGATTGCAAAATGTACATTAAAAGAGTTGTATATAGTAAGCTGTGGCAAAATATCCCCCCGAATGAGGGTAAATGTCTAATGGGGCTTAATTTATTTTTTTAATCCGTGTCATCCGATTTTAACCACACGCCAGATAATAATAAATCAGCATTTTATATGTGGAGTGTTCTAAATAAATGTACATTCTGCATGACAAAATGCACAATTTTAAATTAAGTTTATAAATTATACACAAAACAGATATTCCCTTTATTTTTTATTTCCATTTGGCTGCTGCTCGCTGGTGGGAGAGCCGTCTGTCTCACTGTATGCTAATAGTTTCCATAACAGCGAATTATGCTTCCATTCATTTTTCTTGATCTCATTAACATGCATTTTGATTAACGAGTTCCCCTTAACAAGTCGTTGAGACAGGAAGTGATGTATGTGACCTGCAACAATTAAGTTTTTTTTAATTAGAAATGTTTTCTTTAACGACCTCATCGACTCAATTTCAAAGCATTAACAGATTGATTTAATTAACACATTTCATTTGAAAATCACTTGTTACTAAAGCTCTTGTTACTATACCACAGGTTCGATACAATAACACTGTTTTTTGAAAATCCTGCCCAATGTCTTTTGCTATCAATTATGATGCAGTCGTGACGTGCAATAAATACCTGCCTAAATGGACGACCCACGGACCATACAAATCTGCCTGCTAAAACCCATTAAAGCTGCAGTGTTACACAATCAAGTCTAATTTTACACTGAAGTATAATTTATTTGTGTCTGTTTACCATAGTCTAGCCTTTCTGTTGCAGAAGCTGTTGACTAGTTTGTTAGTGTTAGATGCAATTCAAAGCACCATGTAGGAATACCCCTGCTATAACATGCTTCAAGCACTGTACTAGAATCAAGAAGCAAATTCAGTTTAGAAAGGGGACTGTCTATGTTTCCCTACAAGGTGTTTTTGTTGAAACCTTTTTTAAACCCTATATGGGGCATTACACCCTTTAATTTAGATTGCATGCCACTATCTTTAGGTATTTTGCATTCATGTTTGGCAGATAATGCAGATACCTTAATGTGTTAAGTGTCCAGCTGGGGGTAGACCGCCCGTGGAGAGAAGCTCTGAATTTATTTGATTTTTCTAAGACACTGAAACAGCAATTCAAAGCTTACTGTGTCTGTGTTCGTGGGGGGGTGAATAATCTATACTGACGGCTTTGACATCTTGCAAAGAAGTGGTAGTGGCAAACATGCAGATACAGTTATCAGTCTACTACACAAATTAAATGTTCATGTGATTAATTTTTGGATCCTGTGAACTGTGCTGGAGTGTCATCTCATATGTATACATAGAGCAGGAATAACACAAGTAGTGGTAACTGGAAGTTGGGACTTGTTTTAGGCCTCTTGAAGGAAATAGCTGGCGCTTAAAGAGCACCTTAGACAGGTCTGTACATGTCATGTATCTTAACTAATGCATTATTCCTCCTATTTATAAGTACAGTCTTCACATCATGGGGACTTCAAAAGAGCTCTGAAACATATCTTCTGCCAAAATCCAGCTGGTACACCAGAGTGTAACCGTGAATCTGTTCCCTTGCAACACTGTCTATTGGATGAAATACATCAGTAAACAAATACCATTTATTACATCCACTATGGGCAGTGTTGCAGGGGGACAGGTTAATGGTTACAATCTGGTGTACCAAATGAACATAGAGAAAAGATATGTCCATGAGCTTTTGAGGCCACAGGGGTGCTTTAAAAGGTCTCCAGAAAATGGTTCTGAACAAAAAAAAAAAGAATTGTGGCACAAGTACAACTCTCTGTTCAGATTACCTCCAGTGCAACTCTCTGTTCTGATTACCTCCAGTGCAACTCTCTGTTCAGATTACCTCCAGTGCAACTCTCTGTTCAGATTACCTCCAGTGCAACTCTCTGTTCAGATTACCTCCAGTGCAACTCTCTGTTCTGATTACCTCCAGTGCAACTCTCTGTTCTGATTACCTCCAGTGCAACTCTGTGTTCAGATTACCTCCAGTTGAAGGCTTTTAATGGCTGTGAATTCATTTAACTGTATTTGTGTTGACACATTTCCCTTACCCCTGGCAGGCGTTGCACATGACTGCAGTTTATAAGATGGGAAGCTGCGCAAACGGCTTTATGGTGATTTACAGCTAATGGCATATGATGCAGTTTACAAGTTCAATCAATAACTTTGAAATGCCCCAGAATAAACAGATGGCTTGGGGATACCATTAATCTCAGAGATCAAGATTATTTTTATTGGGATCATATGGGTTTACATTTTTCAGAAATACAGCCATTAACCTGGTGTTAAGAAGACCTACATAAAAAAATGACACTGCAATTCTGTATTATGAAATCCCTGCATAATAATTTTAATACTACTTCCAGCAATGTGTTTTACAGCAGGCTGTCTGAGGCCAACATTTTAGATTTTTGTTATTCACCTGGGTTTTAACACTGAGAATAGTGGAAAATGAATGCATGTGTTTTTGATCATTCAGGTGGTAACAGTTTAGCTGAGGAACACAAACGAAGTGCACTCATAAGTCAAAGTTTAAGAATGTTTCTTTCTATCTCATGACATTTGGTATTCTAGGGGTGGGTTTATGCTGCTTTCTGTGTCCATCTGTGCAGAATGATTTATAGGAGCCAACAGTAAATTTGATACCCACAGGATTTTTATTTTGTTTATTTTAATTATAATGACGATTAAACTAACCTCTGTTAAAGTTACTCCCAGTACAACAGTTTGAATGTCTCCAGCTTTCATGGACATGGTGGTGTCTGCTATATAGTTGTTATTTATGATACTTTATTATTATTATTATTATTATTATTATTATTATTAATAATAATAATAATAATAATAATAATAATAATAATAATAGGCAGATCAATGGGTTAATGAACAGGCATTTTCCTCTAAGTAAGGGCAAGTCTGATTTAGTTAAGTGAAATGATTCGAAAAGCATTTTCCAGATTAAACTAGTCTTTTCTAGATTACATTAATTTATATTTTTGCTTAAATAAATAATCTTAGCTCTCAACGGATTGTTAACCATATCACAAAGCCCCCACACAGTTTGGCAGAAACGCTCAGGGGCACCATTCTCTCAAAGCAGTGGACACACATGGGAAAGGCATAAGGAATTAAATGATTCCTTACCCCAAAGAGGGTCCCTCCAGGGCAGGCTTGAGGCATGCTCTTACACTGCGTCAGCTCTCCCTCCTCTATGGAGTAGCAATTACTTCCGTCTCCTGTGCCACCAGCTCACCAACTTCCATGAGCACCAAGATTCATGGTAAAAAACAAAAGGCAAACTCACTAACTAGCACACTATATAACTGTAATGGCTGCACGGCTATACGCAATAGATACTGGTCCATATCCCAATTCTGAATCTTCTATGGGCCTGTTTGACTAAGCTACTTTTAATTTCAAGCTTTTCTGGGGCTTTAAAAAAAAACATTACCATAGAGAGGAGATTAAATCTATAAATACATCCACTTTGGAACTGGCCTGTTCAAGCATTTCCAGAGGGGCCTCTCAGATCTGCTGTTAACAAAGAAACCTCAATGCTTATTTATTTTTATCACACGCAATCAGTATTTGTTGATTTATTGACATCTGTGCACCATAACACCCATAAGCTTTCTTGAGAGCTCTGAATACGATTCCACATTTTTTAGCGGAAGCTTGGATGCTTGCTCTTGCAGCACAGCGGCTCCCTTTTGTTTTATGCGGCTGTGGTTAGAGTTACAAAGTTTGACAAAGCCAGAATATCACATTCTTAGTAGATTCAAAACCAATAGGTATTTACTGATCTCAGTGCATATTCGTAGTATAAGTAATTTCACATATTGCATTGTGTCGATATACATCTGGTTATATAAACAGTAACTATATATATATATATATATATATATATATATATATATATATATATATATTATATATAGTATGTAGTTAGTTGATCTCTTTATGCTTATTCTGTTGAAAAAAACATTCCTACTGTATGTGTGTCTGATTTCAACGTTATAATCAATAATTCGTATAGGTTTCACCATGACCTGTGGTGATAGTTCCACAATCTTGTTGCCATCCAACTCCAAATGCTCATTGCTATGTAATGAATTGTTCATAGATAGATAGACAGATAAATAGATACATAGTAATGCAGCATCTGTTGGTTTACTAAATCATTCCGGTTCACCTACAAAGTTTGGGTCTAAATTAAATATTCTTAGAACAGGTGATTTTGTGTTAACGTGATTCACCCGCAGTAAGTAATGGACGGTATAAACTCCCATACATTCAAAATGTCCCCCAATCACCAGTACAGTAAACAAAACAAACAAGCATGTATGTGGTTAAGCTTTTATTAGGGAGCTCCCCTAAATCCCTTGTTTAGAAAGATACAGGGTATTAATGCTTGTGACAGAGTAGCCATCTGCCGTGTGGATGCGTGCATTCGCTGCTGAGTGACAGGCAGGAGATCGAGAAGGAGGCTAAAGTTGATAAGCCCCTGTGAACAGGATGTGAATGGTGCAGTGTAATGGTGAATGTCCAGGCAGTACTCGCAATGAAAAACGTCTGTATTTAATAAACAATAAATAATAAATCAGTCGCCCCTATAATAACAATGGTATAGGGGAAGCAAATACGGCGGGTTGCAGTCCCAAACAAAATACACTCCCAAACCACAATCCTCCGTGCACGAAACTGTGCTCTTTAGATCCTAAAAGTGGTGCTTGTGTCCATGCTGTGCTTGTGCAGTGAAGATAGTGCTCAGTGTTTAGTGCTGACTGTGGTGGCAGCTCCTGGTTCCTCACTCCTCCTCTGTAACACACAAACAAACATGTAACTACAACAACAAGGCTCCGGCCATATTTAGGTTTTCGGTGCAAGGCCTGGTACTGACGTAGCTGCTTCCCCTTTGTACCATAAAACTCCTCCCTTAAAACTCCTCATTCACTGGTCCAACACTCCCTATCTCTGACTGGTCATGTCAGACCTGCTTCAACCCCCCTCAATGACACACTCAAATGCAGGCAGTCTCTCAGCTCTGTCACACAAGCACCAAAACACACAGAGACCGCTAACAGATCTACGCTAACAGATCTGAACAAGAATAACACAGTTTAAAAACACACATTATTTACAGAGTACTCCCGTCCCCTTCCTCAGTCCATAATCAGGTCCATTCCCACATTCTCCCCAGCTTTTTGAAGCAATGTTGCATTGTTTGCTGACTGACAAAGTTCCAAGCATGCTTTAGTAAGCGCACAGCATCTAACAGAGACATTTTATTTACACTGAATTTTCATGCTGATGCTCATCGCTTGCTTGTTGTTGCAGTCAGTGCTGTTTTTTCAAACTGTAAATAAACCTGACACTGCGAACAGGGATTAAATAGCACAGTACAGGGGTTATCGCTCAGTAACGAGGTGCAAACAGCTGATTGATCGATCTGTGAAGCTTTTTTACTACAGTAAAGTGCTGCCTTTTTTTATTGAAATCTATGTGAATGGCAAGGTAACGAGGTGAAAACAGCTGATTGGTGGATTAGTAAAAGGGATTACTACAGTAATAAACAGTGTGTGTTATTTAAATCTGTGTGAATGGCACATAACTAGATCCAAACAGCTGAGTTTGTCCAAAATATACGGCATGCTTAACATGGTATAAACAATGCCTTTGTTATTGAAATCAATGGGAATGGCAAACGGCAAACGCTATTTTTCCGATATAAATGGCTACCTGAAATAACCCTGTACGGTGAAAGTGGTGGCAAAACATGGTGGTTTGCCCGGGCCAATTTAGTTTCACTAAGATTGAATCTAGATTGGCCCAGAACTTGAAAAAGACGACTGGGTGAAACCTATTATTTCAGCAGTTTTTACTGAATTTCGGGGCTAGCCCGAGTGAGTCTAGTTTCGTCCAATGCTGTTGTTTAAGCATGATAATATAATTTATTGTTACCAAATTCAATTCTGCTTAGTAAATAAGATTGGAGTGTTTGGTTTTTCCCCCAGACACCCGTAGATAGACACTTCCTATTGAGCAAGGATGTGAATGTAACGAAAAGAGAAGTGTTAGTTGATGTGCAAACACGACAGTCGAATTGGTCTTCCTTTTTGGACTTCATTAATTTCATATGCCACAACCAGGCTTGAATGCCATTACTGAAATCTTCAGAAAACAACACACATTTTATTAATATGTGCTGTTTGCTAAAATGTGTATAAATAGAACCACAATAATGCCCACCCAACACTCACTCATGATAAGACAAACCTGTAAAAAATGAATGTACAGTAACATACAGCAGCATATCTTTCCACTAGGTGAAAAAGGTGCATGTTATTTTATTATGATATTTTCCTGATAAATGTAATAGTAACACTTTTTTTTGGTTTAAGATTGTATTCTGTGTCTTAATTCCTTGAAAAAAGTAAAAAAATCTAATGAAAATATTAAATACATATACATATTTTAAAATAGAGTATAACTAAAACATACAACCAATTAACCTAAATAGGAAATCGCAAACCTTCGGCAGTATTTCATTTGTAATCTCTATTCTTGTTTAAGTAAATTCCTGTACTGAATGACACTGTAGTCATTTAAATTGTTTTTGTGCAGTACTCTTTTGGATTACAATCTGAAGGAAAATAGCCTAATTATCCACAACACAGATATAAAATGGATCCCATACAACATATCTGACAAGAAATACATCCATTTTTAATAAATGTGTCCTAATCTGTCCCTTAAGAGGTCAAATGCATCTGGGGAATAAAACTGTGAAGATGAAGGTGTTTCCTGAAACCATAAAGTAAGGTACAGTGGAAATGGAAAAGAGACTGTGCACTAATAAGAACTGGTGTCAAGGACAAATGAGTATTACTGCTCAACACAAGACAAGATTATTACAGTGTCTAGTTTGAAGAATCATTGCTAAATATTTTTACACAACACTGCACAGCTGCATGAAGCTAAGAATAATAAAAAAAAAAATGCTGCTTGAATACTCAGGGAATTTGAGCTGAAGAGACACGTGGTTGTTACGAAATTCACCACTTTGTCCCTCTAACAAGGAGATTGAAGGAACAAAAAGACCATAAACATTAGACAGTGGAGCAATTGGAGAAAAAAAATGCTCTGAACCAGTGAGTGAAAAATGTACAGCATCACAGAAAAACTGGTTTGGTGTCGTATCACCCTGGTGAATAGATTGTTCTGACTTTTGTAAATACCAGTGGTAACATTGGCAAGCATGTGTGATGACCTGGGGACAGCTGTTCAAAATGATAACACGTGTGGAGGAACAAGACAGGATTCTTAAGATAGATGTGCAGCAAGTCTGGGTTCTCTCACAAATGGTGTCAAAATTACATTCCATTGTTTTATTGCTTTGGTGAGATTCAGGAAGTTGAGCCCTGGTTACCCTCCCTTCACCCGTTAACAGTCTCCTTGTTTAAACCCCGGGAGCTGCTGCACCCTTTTTGTCTGCATTGTTTTTCCCCACTGACACCTCAGCAGATGTGCTCCCCTTTTGGCTGCTTCATTGCCTTTATTGGATTTAACCCTAAAATCAGAACCTTTAATTACAGACAATGCTGAAAGATAAGCATTTCCAAAACGCCTAAAATGTGCAGGCTTACTGTTTCACAAAAAGCATGATGGAATTGGCATAGAAAAATAATACAATGTAAGAGTATTAATTTGTTATTATTGACCATTTAGCTATTTTCTTGGCATCCCAAATGTTTTTTTTTCCACTTCTATATTCCAAATGTTGTTTCAAAATCTATGTTTTTTTTGTTTGTTTTTACTGACAGTAATATGTGTTTTATATTTAAGTACCTCCAGCCTCTGGGCAATGTTAGCAGTGAAACTGGCATGTTAGAGCCAGGTCACAAATTTCAAATAAATGTATTCTTTTTTATAAGCAATTTTGTGTATACTGTAGTTAAAATTAGTTTTCACAAAAACTGTATATTCTTTGTAAAAAGACACAAGCACACACACACTCATACACCACTTACCATTACTTTGCTGATTTTCACTAGAAGTAGATGAATAAGGTGGACAGATATTTGACTACCTGTAGGAACCAAAAGTTCCCACTAACAAGGCAGGGTCACCAGGTAACTCAGAAGAGCCAATGGGAACTACAGGGAAACTGCCAGTGAGAACCCGAAGAAAGCAGATTACTGAATTGCACAGTATTAGAAAAGTATGGAGGAGTCATAGAATAAGCATGTTCGAGAAATTACATTTGAAACCTAATTTTCCGACTTCTCTATGTCCATATTATCAGAAACCCGGCAAGAACACAAGGGTTTATTAAATTGAGAATTTGCAACATATTGTCAATGCTGTCTCATAATTTGTAACTAATTGAGCATTTAATGAGAAAACATGATACTGTTTACAGTGTAAAGTGAGATAGATGTTGAAATCTGTTCATTTTGAATCTATTTTGATCCCTTTATGGCTGGCATGATAAAGGCTTTTGAGGGATGTTGAAACAAAGGGGATCAGTCTACATGGCAACATTATAACTCAATCAGGGGGAGGTATCCTCATTCACTTTTCAACATACAGACAATAAGAGAACCATATTTTTGTATACAGTATAGAACTGATGTAAGATCTATGGCTTCAATGCCAGAACTGCCACCAGACTATAGAATTACTAAAATAGACTAAATCATTTTTTTTTTCTTTTTTTAAAATTTAGTCGTTGCCAATTAGTTTTTTTTATTATTTTCTCCCCAATTTGAAATGCCCAATTATTTTTAGGCTCAGCTCACCGCTACCACCCCTGCGCTGACTCGGGAGGGGCAAAGATGAACACACGCTGTCCTCCAAAGCGTGTACCGTCAGCTGCCCGCTTCTTTACACTCTGCAGACTCACCATGCAGCCGCCTCAGAGCTACAGCGTCGGAGGACAACGCAGCTCTGGGCAACTTACAGGCAAGCCCGCAGGTGCCCGGCCAGACTACAGGGGTCGCTGGTGTGCGGTGAGCCGAGGACACCCTGGCCAACCTAACCCTCCCTCCCCCCGGACGACGCTCGGCCAATTGAGCGCCGCCCCCCGGAGCTCCCGTCCACGGTCAGCTGTGGAATAGCCTGGACTCGAAACGGCGACGTCCAGGCTATAGAGCGCATCCTGCACTCTAGCGAGTGCTTTTACTGGATGCGCCACTCGGGAGCCCCCAGACTAAATCATTTTTGATGTGGGAAAATCGGTTTTCATATTCAGTTTTCAGTATAGTTAAGAAGCATTGTATGCAAGAAAGAGAATAGAAATATGCACACCACTCTGGCAAAATTTCAAGGTTTTAACAGTGGATGGTGAGAACAGTAAATATAGCCTCCTTTAATTTCTAAGTCTCAGTAATTTCTCTCATACATATATATTGGTATCAGGTTAAAAACAACTCCTGATTTCAACATCTGAATCTAATTAACACCTCCTGGCACAACATGTTGGTAGTAAATTACTGTTTCAGTAATAATGCTGACATGGCTGAGGTGATGGAATCTCTTTCTTGCACAAGATAATAAGAATAATTTCCTGTAATTTTTTTTTTTTAATGAAATGGCTTCAGAGCTTATCAGAGCTTATACACGTACACCATCATTGCAAAACAAGCACTTCACTGAGAAAAGTTTAGCAGAAGGGAACAAGACACCATCTAAGAACAGTCTACCATATTTGAATTAGCATTATGTCCTTAGATCAGCTAACATGATAGGCATAAATACATAAAGTAGAACTGGGAAAAATTTGAGCATAAGGAAGCCTTCATTTTTTTTTTTTATTCAAAAACAAAGCGCAGAATTGCATTTTAATGATTAAACATCTTTAGTGTTCTGTTGGTTTAATGTGTGAAAGGCACCCCTATGGCTTGTGAAAGGCTCCTTAGAACTGTAAGCTTATTTGCATTAGTGCTTGACATCCCTTTATGATTTTGCAGTTTACCGCAGCCAGTTACATTCCAGTGCTTTTCAGTGTTAGACACCCATAAGATAGGGACAGAAAAGACTAAACAAATGTGACAAGTCCCATGGGAGAAACTAAAGGGAGAAAAACAAGCATATCAATGTTTCAGGGAGAATAAAGAATAATGGAAGACTGTTAGAAGTTAATGATATACTGAGTAAACGTCTGAAGTGTAATGAGGAAAATATATACAACTACATATTGTACAATATATAGCAGGGGTGCTCAACTCCCAGAGGGCCACTCCAGTTTCAATAGGTTCAGTGAAATGTGTATCTACTCTAGGTCCTGGATGGATGTTTAATTAGTTAAATTAAGATATTAGGAACGTGACTGGGGCGAATACTTGAACTGGCTATCTTTGTACATCCCTGCTATATGAACAGGTATGCCAATAACAAACATAACACCATTCTGCCTTCCAACAGTACTTTTGGGATATGCCTGCCACAGATCAGGTATTCACTGAGCATTTTATATCAGAGCTGCCGATAGGCCCTTCCAGGGAGTGACGTC
The DNA here is from genome assembly GCF_902713425.1 of Acipenser ruthenus. Classification (NCBI taxonomy): domain Eukaryota; kingdom Metazoa; phylum Chordata; class Actinopteri; order Acipenseriformes; family Acipenseridae; genus Acipenser; species Acipenser ruthenus. Next base: position 16,694,880 of record NC_081198.1, on the reverse strand, counting down.
CTCGGTCCCGCCTTCTGAGGGAACAACTAGTCACTTCACGGAGCTCACTTCCTCTTTTGCTTCTCACAAGGTAAGATACTAACCTGTCCAGCTGCTGTGATTGAGTCTGTATGAAAGAGTTCTCACTCGAGTCAGTAACTCTTTTTCAGCAGTCTGCATCGCTTGTCTGCAATATCTGCTGTTATATGTTATTTTCTCCTGCTATTTGCACCTAAAAAAAAAAGAGTTGCATGATTCCTCCACCGGGGCCCAGCTCTGCCACGTTCCACTGTTGAGTCGACTCTGCCCGTTGTCTCAGCCCACCCGCTCAGTGCGCTTGGCCTAAAAAAAAAAAATCTCTCTTCAGTCTACCCGCCTGGCATGGTTACTGCTCTACCCCCACAGCTCGGCTGTTGTGTGGGCGTGTGTGTTTTTTTCTTCTACTGCTCTTGCAGATTAAAAAAAAACAAAAAAAAACGTGTGCTTCCTCCACCGGGGCCTGGTTCTACCTTGCCCCGCTGTTGAGTATACTTCACCGGCTCTCGGCCCGCCCACCTCGGTGTGTTGGGCCTTAGAAAAACAACAAGAGTACTCTCTTTTGTCTTATTGTCTACTAAAGCAGTTCAGCCTGTGCCTACCAAAGCTCTTCGGCATACACTGCACGCCGCCCCGGTCATGTGACTGCACAAGGTTAAGGCCAGGCTGTCGGCCATGCTGCACCCCAGTGCAGAACCCTGCACTTCAGCATACTGCTCTCCTAACTGCAGCCACTCGAGCCTGTGTATCTACCCAGACATATGCTACGCGCTACCCCAGATTGTGTGACTGTACGCAGTTAAGGCTAGGGGCCTGTCCCCAGTCCCCTTCTACGCTGAAAGTGTACCTGGCAGCCATATCTGCATGCCATGTCCCTGTTGACTCGGTGTCCCCAGGCGCCCATTTCTTGGTGAACCGTTTTCTGAAGGTCAGTAGGTGGTTTCCGTCCACCTAGATGG